>NC_090884.1:32882370-32894870 GCF_036669925.1 Montipora capricornis
CTTTCTGATGTATCAGTCCCCAGTGTTTCCAGTGGACAGGTAAGTGTGTCGAGCACGTTAATTCAATTGATGTTGTCTATCCTTCTTCAGATTGCTACAATTGAAATCAAATGTTTACAATCAATTCAAAGCTCAATCTTGGTTCATGAAGTTTCTTTGATGAGGAGGCCCATTTCTTGATACTTCATGGTTTAGTTAAAAGCTTAAGGGATTGTGGGACGCAACTTCCTTCCCTTGCTGTACACTGTAATATGTAAAAATACAAAGCTGAGAGTCCAAAAGCCCAAAATTCCTGTGTCTTCAATAATGGAGTTGCGAACATACAATACACATGTTTAATCTGGTAAGTAAATGATATAATTTTCGCCTTGGTCCACCTATTTTATAATTGTGAGCTACATGTTAATTAAAATGAAAGATCATTGAATAGGAAAATGCCATTTTGCAATTATGGCTAACAGAACAAGAGAGAGACATGACTTTTTTAATTTTTAAAATTCTAGAACTTCAAATGGGTAGCATTTTTTTTTTTACGTTTATTTATCATTCACACCCAGCAACGTTATTTTAAGATGGGTACGGGGTTAATCCCAGGCTCTAAGGAATGCATTGTTGAAAGGTTTGTGTGTGTATGTAGTCATAAATTGACTTTGGGTTTTGTTAGATCTTACAGGGGGGATTCTGGCGAGGGTATACTGCAGACAAAAAATCATTTGTGATCAGGGAGGCTGGAGATCAAAAATTATATATTCTAGGGGCCGGTTGCTCAAAGCCTTGTTAGCGCTAACCGTTGGTTAGGAGGTCTCAAAACCTACAGGTTTCCATGGTATTTAACACTGGTTAGTGCAAACTATGCTTCAAGCAACCCGGGCCAGTTGTCACATGAACCACAAACCCTGGCATTGATAATTTTACCGATTATATCAGGTTCTACAAATGTACCTTTATTGAGCATTTAATATACTGGTAGATTAGGTATGCAGGCCTTCTGATATTACGCGATGTGCGATTTCACACAATCGACCTCAGATCGCATGCGATCGCACAATAGACCTTTTCGGCTTGTACATTTTGTTTTCCCAATAGAGATCATGTGATAATACTCAAGAGGCTTGGTCCTTTGTTTCGTTCATTAAAAAGAGTGCATGCAGGCATATTCATGACCCTTCTTAATGAACAAAACAAAGGACCAAGCCTCCTGAGTATTATCACATGATCTGTATTGGGAAAACAAAATGTACAAGCCGAAAAGGTCTATTCACAAAAAATCGCATAGTTCACAAAAGAACGCACAAAATTCATAAACTAATACAAAAATCAAAAAGTTTCTTAGGAGTTCCTGCATAAATACGCCATTTTTAAGATGATTTGCCTGGGAAAATGGCTAAAAAGCCCTTGTTACCTTCAATTTGGTAAATATTCGAAGTTCAAGGCGTTATTTTGCCTGGGGGGGGGGGGGGGGGGGCTGGTACGAGTCTCATTCTTAAAGAGTTGCCAATTGGTGTAACACAAACACTCCCTTTTTCAGACTAGCAAATCGGTTCAGAAATATAATACTGCACACAATTAAAACAAAGTGTAATAAGCTAGTCATAGCATACAGGAATATTGATAATTATTGATCATTCATTTGGCATGTTAGCTGTGCCCTTTCAACTTTTAACGTGGTGCACCAATAGTGCAGAAGACCTCATTTTTTTTGCTTGTCCCAACTAATGTCGGTCAAGATTCATAATTACTGTTCCCTTATGTTCAAAATGTCTTTAGGGCAGTAAAAAACGTGTTTTTTTATCCTGAAACCTTGAAAAACAAACTTATAATTGCTCAGAAAAAAATCGCATAATTTACAATATTTATCGCATGATTGGCCTTTCTAATCGCATAATCTGCCCTGCAAATTTTGCACAATTTGCATTTTTTCATCGCACCTTATCAGAAGGCCTTGGTATGTGATAAAACCTTCCTCTTCCTATGGTCAGGTGGTTGTCAAAATAGGGGCAGCTGGTGTCAATCCTGTAGATACTTACATAAGATCTGGAGGATATGCCCGAAAGCCAGCTCTTCCTTACACACCAGGCAGTGATGGAGCAGGAGTTGTTCACAGTGTAGGAGATGGTGTTAAACAATTTAAAGTAAGTCAAATGCTGTTTTTCTCCAGCCTACTGTTATAACGATCAGTACTTGGGTGAATCTTACAACTACCGGTACATGCATTACTTCTTGTTCAAGTTGTTGCGCTCTTTGTCTTACACACCCCTTGGATTATTTTGTTCCTGTAGGAGATCACCTATTACAGGTTGCATTTAAATAAGTGAATAATTTTTATTCCACGTACCCAATTTTATAGTGGTTTTTTGGATGGGGTCTTTCCTCTTGATCAACTTTGTGGTGATTATCTGTAGGGACTGGTAATTTAAGTGCATATTATTTAGACTAATAGTACTGAAAAAGAAGAGGCTACATGTATGTTAACTTTAGCCTTGTCAGTGTAAGATAAACTCTCTTAACCATCTAAGGCAATATTACAAGCTATATTTCTTCTCACCCATCTCATCTCCTACATGTACACCTTTTTTGCCCCTCTGGTGTATTCTTGACCAGCATTTGAATCTGTATATTATATATTGAATCTGTGTGTTTGTATGATTGACAGTAAAATTACTTTTCCCAATAGGAAGGAGACCGTGTGTACTTGTGTGGAAGCATTTCAGGGACATATGCTGAGTATGCTTTGTGCAATGCCCACACTGTTCATCCATTGCCTGACAATCTGTCTTTTAGCCAAGGTGCAGCGCTTTATGTACCATATTACACAGCATATAGAGCATTAATTCAAAGGTAAGGCTGTAGCAATATTAGTGGCAAATGCATTTATTGATGTTCTAATTTGGTTTGTAAATGAGAATTTCAGGTGACAATAAGAAAGTCAGTCAGACTGATTTTAAGGCCAATGAATAGAAGCAACCACTCAATTGGATTCTAACAAGGAGAATTTGTTGAATGGAAGATTCATCTGCTCACTTATATCTGTGAAGTAAACAATTGAAATATTAGTCATCAGAGGCCAACTTCAATGACAACGGAATTGATGAACCCCGAAAGTACAGTGGTCAATAATTTGTTTAACTGCCAAAAGTAACAACTTTGTGTCAATTTTTTGAACTTGTGTGTTTTCATGAAAGCCAAATAATGGGATTGGTAGGGTTAGTGACTATTTTATAGATGAAGGTGCTCAGACAATATAATTATTTATACAATAATTATTGATTTCTCAGTGAAGAACTCTAAAAAAAGGGGATTCCTAGCAATTACAACTTTATCCAGGAACAGTTTCAGTTGTACTGTACATGTATGTTGTCATTCCTTTTTAGTTATGACACAGGCACCCTGAGCTCAGTGTGAGGGAAAGCCAACAAAAATATAAGGTTTTGTAAGGGAATCCCGATAAAAGACTTAACAAGATAATTATATGAAAAACGTCTTAATTAAAAAGCCTTACCTTACTGCCGTTTTGGGTCACTTCCTTCCTGTGTGTTTTCCCAGATTTAATGTGATTTGAGCCATTTGTCAGTTCCTCAGTTGTCAATGGTAC
Organism: Montipora capricornis; assembly: GCF_036669925.1. Lineage (NCBI taxonomy): Eukaryota > Metazoa > Cnidaria > Anthozoa > Scleractinia > Acroporidae > Montipora > Montipora capricornis. The sequence goes on from NC_090884.1 coordinate 32,885,963, forward strand.
TATAAAATCCCAAGGCTGTGCACTACATTCTTGGGAGCCCAGCAAATTGAGTCAAATAATCTTGGGCAAAAATGTTCCCATGGGTGCAATAAATATACCTTCCCATGTTTACAATTACACATCGGAATCAATTGACAGAGAGGACACTTTCATTTCAACCCACCAACAAAGCAATAGCAGTCTGGCCTGCAAGCAACCTCAGGTGGTAGTTTGTCCACTTGATCTGAACCAAAAACAGTTACGGAAGATGGATTTCTCAGTAAGGTCCCAACATGACTGCAATGTCTCGCTCACAGTCATGCGTCCTTCGTGTGGACAAACTTCAAGAACACATTTTTAAAAAAGTGTGTCGTTGACAAACTACGGTCCAGTACGCCAGTCAGGGCTCAGTTTGTTAAAGCAGGCAGGGTTACAAAGCCAGTTCCAGTATTCAACTGTCCAACATTCCTGAGAAAACCACCTTCTGAAAATGTTTTTGGTTCCGATCAAGTGGACAAATTACCGCCTGCAGTCGCTTGCAGGGCTGCTATTGCTCTGTTGTTGGGTTGAAAAAATAAAATCAATTGATTCCAATGTGGAATTGTAACTGTGGGAACATTTTATCCAGGAATATTTGACTCAATTTTCTGGGCTTTCGAGAATTTAGTGCACAGCCTTGGTATTTTATAATTACTGTTGACAACTGAGGAGTTCAAAATGGCTCAAATCGCACCTTTGTGTGATGTTGTTATCACTCGTATGATTACCGTACGAATTGGACTCCACTCAGTCCTATTGCTATTGCTAAGAATTATTGCTATCATCATCATCATCATCATACTATTATTATTATTATTATTATTACTAATTATCATTACAATTTACCATCATCATCATTAAAGTGATGAATTTTCTGCTCAAGCTCTAACCTGTTTTATAGTGTTTTTATCAATCAGAGTAAAATGTGATGTTAATGAAAGCATGCAATAAAGAGAAACTTGTTGCATTCCATGTCATGTTAAATATGGTCATCATTTGATTTGTGAGAGCTATAATTATAGTAAATTGTCACATGCAGGCTGCAAGCCAAAGCTGGAGAGACAGTTCTAATTCATGGAGCAAGTGGTGGGGTAAGGGCAAAGAATTTACCATTTGTGGTTCCAAGTTGAGTATCTACAGTGTAAATAACATTAATGTTATTCTTATTAGCAGAGCTTACTGAAAAAAAAAACACAAAACACTCAAATAATTATCAATTTACCACAAACGCATTGAGTCCTTTTCACAAATTTTGATTTGTTAATGTTGGAGATGACTTCATAATCGTTTCAGTGATTGTGCCTTTTACAGACATACATAAGATGCATGTAAGATGAGATAAAAATATTTAGACACTGTAAAAATCATTAGTACATGTACAAGCTGACAATAAGTATAGACTACTTATAGATTACTTACCTGGTGTACAGCTTTGGTAACAAGTCTTTTTATAGTTGTTCTTGAAGGTCTTTCCTGCAATGTATCTCTTTCATGTACTTTGATCACATTTGAAATGCGTGTGTTGTTTCTGAATTTGCTCCTGGAAAGATATTCGTGTTTTTGCTAGAAGCTGTCGCATACTCTTACACTTCATACGATCCTCTTCCATAGATGACATTTTCACTGAACATTCAAAATGGGGAAATGTGCAGTTTTTTCTGCTGAAAAACGGTGAAAGGAAAATTAATTGAATTTATCTTTTGAAACCCATTTAAAATTTCCCAAAAAGGAATGACAATCTTGAAAGCACTAACTTACAGGCGAAAAAAAGAACAATCATAGAACTATTTAAAACAAATAGATTCCATGTTGCCGTGGGTCTGTTCAGTAATAGATCACAGAAGACGTCAAAATGTGGTAAGAACATCAGTGACACACTCGGCTATCGCCTCGTGTGCCACGTTTTTGTCCTTACCACATTTTGACGTTTTCTGTGATCTATTACTGAACAGACCCACGGCAACATGGAATCTATTTGTTTTATATAATAAAGAATTAAACTTTATTCGCATAAAAGCTGATGGTGACGTCAATCGTGCGTCTGTCCTCTAATAGATAATAGGCAAGAACCAATCAAAATCCGTGAATAACTTGGGTTATTATACAATAGACAATATATCATTTTACTTCCTATCGCTATCACTGATCAATGTGTGGTTACGGCTTGCACTGCCACTTTGCATTAGTTGGTACTGGCGCTAAGACACGACAGTTTTTAAGTTTCTATGTTGAAGTTTTCAGGCACAGCGAGTTTTGATCATTTTGTTCTTTATCCAGGTTGGCTTAGCAGCAGTGCAGCTAGCAAGTGCTTATGGTATGAAAGTACTGGGAACTGCAGGAAGCAGCGAGGGTGAAGAAGCAGTGAAACAAGCTGGTGCTTCGTTGGTGTTTAACCACAGAAAAGATGGATACGTTCAAATGATTCTGGTGGGATTTACATCTTATGGCTGTACAAATATTAACCTCTTTAATAACCGAGCGCGAGGGCCGTACTGGAGAATACTGGCCAGAGGTAGTGGCTTTACGGGCCGAGCGTACAAAAACGACCGAAGGGCCATATATTCCCCAATACGGTCCCGAGCAAGTGAGGTCAATAAGTTGTTTATGATAGGGCATCGTTTCTTTCAGTAACCGGACACTTCTCCGGTTGGTGACGTTCGTAATCTTCGTCTTCCATCTGCGAACTTTGAACGGTGACCTTCTACATGTAAAAATGAATTTCGCTTGCTATAATTGTATTGTTGTGATGAAAAAAGAAAATTGCGCTTTTTTAAAATTTTGCCTTTTCGCTCAACTTGAATTTCCCGGGGAGAGAAAAAAAAAAATAGGGAAACGGACCGTTTCCATGGTAATGGTCCGTACTGTAAGATACGGGTCGAAAACCAGCCAATCAGAGTGCTCCATTTAGCCTGAGAATTGCTAGCCATAAAATAATTTTTCATAGTTTTTAGTTTGGAAATAACCCTGACTATTTCCCCGGTTTCTCCGGTTGCAAAAAGATTGCAAAGCGGATATGGATAAATTATTTATTGATGGATAAATTGACGTCTGTTTGCCACTTGTCAGCTATTGGTACGGTGAAAGGGACATAGACAATAATATCACCATAATAGATTGACTTTCATGGAATGGCTGGAGCTTGGTCATTTCCAGAAACGAATCAAATGAGCTGCTTTTTTTATGAGCTTTGCTGGCGCAGTTGTCAACCATAAGAGCATTTAGATGAACGGGTTTTTTTAGATCCAATTCTACTGCACATTACTCTGGTGCATTGTGGTTGCTTCCTGTCATTTTTATTTGAGCTTCTTGTTATTTCAGGACGCAACTGGTGGCCGTGGTGCAGATGTTATCATAGAGATGCTTGCAAATGCCAGTCTCACCAAGGATCTCCAGCTTGTTGCACTAAAGGGGCGTATTGGGGTATGAAGCACTTGCAGTATTTCTGAAGCAGTCTGAAACGATTAAGTCTGGGGATCACATCGTTAAGCTGTTGGAAAATAATCCCTTTGAGTTTAGAGGGTTTTCACTGAGAGTTCACTAAACTCAAGGTCTTATTAGACTTTAATAAATGCCTGTAATCAGTAAAATTCTTTCACATCTGAACTATCACTACTCCAGCTAAATAAGGCTGTCCAAATAACATCTTGTTACATTTGTATGGATAGGAATCGTTTATTTGCCAACCAACTATGATCCTTCTAAGATTCTCTTGTGGATCATGTAGTATCCTTCATGATCCTATTTAATCCCCTTAAGCTCTGATATGGGATCCTATTTAAAGTGCACCTAAACCCAAATATTTTTTGTTCCTTATTTACATCTCCCAATCCAAAGCAAACATATGCCAGCATTGTTACGCACAATTTCGCTTTTTCTGTGCCATGCAAGCCACATAAACTTGGCAGCACTAGCAGTAATTTGGACCCACGACCGTGATGCGAGAGGCATGGGTCTATTCTCGATTTTACGTCACAAACTGCTTTGCATTCCTATTTTCAAAGAATTTTTGCATTGCAAAGCAGTTTGTGACGTAAAATCGAGAATAGACCCATGCCTCTCACATCACGGTCGTTGGTCCAAATTACTGCTAGTTTTGATACCTTTGCGCTTATTGCCCAACAGATAAAAAAGCGTAATTTGAGGTAAGAATCGTCAAACAAGTTTGCTTTCCGTGGAGAGATCAATATTGTACACTAAAAATATTTGGGTTGAGGTGCACTTGGGAACTATATATTTAATTAGCACAAATCACTGATGCTCATTTCATATTACTTGTAATTATTTTTTCTTAAACTATATGAATGCTAGTAATTTATATTATCTCCACGTCTTCTCGATAAAACTATTAAACCGCAAAGTCGGTAAGATTTATCCATAATTTGTGGGCCTTTTTATCGAAACAATTATTTCACTCGTTCTTGTTAGATATGAGATTATTATAGCCAACTGGGCGCTACGCGCGTTGTTGGCTGGCTATCATCTCGTCTCCAATGCTCCCCCATGAAATTCTGAGCCACGAACGGAAACCGAAGGTCAGCATTTCGCATGTCAGGAGAGTTTCTTCTCCAAGGTTTTTAAAGCAATCATCTCTAATGTTGAAAAGATACTTAGCAATACTGAAATGTGTTCTTATCAAGACAATTTAAAAGGGAAAACATCTTACTTCCGGTTGCCGTCGTGGTTGGAAAACGATGGTTCTCGTATCGTACCACAAGGTAGTGATTGCCGGTAAATAAATCTAAGTGATCTCGTGACATTTCTTCAAACAGTGAGAACAACACCAAAACCAAGTGTCGGCGTCTATTAGAGCGAGTTTCAATTGAGTGTCGTAAAACCAAAACCAAAGTAATTACTTTGGCCAATCAAAAAGGACTGAGACAATCCGGCAAACCAATCAAAACTCGAAGTTATTACACGTAGCCGACACAAAGCGCGGGAAAATGTGCACGCGTGAGCCACGATTGCTTTGGTTTCATTTCTGATTGGTTGAAAAAATGGCGCGAGAACTTTGAACCAATCACTGAGTGAAGTAATCATAAACCAAAGTAATTATCTAATTACTTTCGACACTCAATTGAAAACCGCTCTAAACCACCCTTCAAGTAATCGGTTTAAATTCTGTTCAATAAAATGTTTGCATTCATTCATTTGTGACATTTAATATTGCCTTTGTGTGAAACGGAAAACAGCTAACGACAGACTGCTGCTTGTGATAAAAACATGAATATTCTCTTATATTAACTTGTTTCCCTCTAGCGAAATTCAAACAACTTTTGTGATTTTTGGTAAAACGCAAATATCCGATTGATATCTTCCATTTGCCGTAAACACGATACTGTAAAGCAAGTCTCTCTATTAGCAAGAGAAATCACCAGTGGTTTAGTTCTTACGACAAGAGATATACTGTACTACCCAGTTTTATTTTACAGAAATGTTCCTAAGCACTCCATTTTCTTTTCAGATTGTTGGAAACCGAGGGACAATTGAAATTAACCCAAGGGAAACAATGGCAAAGGAATCTAGTATTGTTGGTGTTATGTTAGGTCACGCCACTGAGGTATTAATCGAAATATGAAATATTATTATGAAGTTACATACATGCACTACTCAGTAATTAATAATAGATCGTTTAAACCTCGTCGGCAGTTAGAGTTTTGTAGTGTTGTGTGGTCACCACACACAACTAGAAATAATTCAAAATTGAAGCAAATTCAGCGAAGAGCAACTAAGTTTATTTTTAAGACCAACAGCGAATATGAGCGGTGGAGAAAAAAGCTTATTTGTTTCCCTTGTGCCAGTCAGCGGCACTAACGTGGTTATGTTATTCGCGCTCCTATCTTGGTCATGGCCTGCCGGGTTTTAGTACCGCCATCATGTAGTCTCGTTAAATCACGTTCTTGTTGATTGAAGCCCTTGCGACCGATTTTGGTGTTAAGTTTGCTGAACAAAGGAAATTTCTACTTGGTGTATTATTTAACAATTATTCGTCGAAGGCGAGGTAAATATCGGTGAATAAAAACCGTCCGAGATGAAGTTGAGGTGAATTGTTGTGGTATAATCATATGGGTGATTATTTGAAAAAATATGCATTTTCTTTTCTTCGTCTGTCACGTCGACAAAACGGCTTGCGGCCATTTAATAACCGCTTAGGTGATTATCGCGTATACTCGACTCCCGGTTATTGCATTTCTAGCTTTCTGATTGGCTCGCCAAATCCCGATTATCAGGGAATAACCGAGGTTTTAGGGGTGCGCCAAGTGTCAGTGTGTCAAACAAACATTTTGGCGCGAAGTTTAAGTTTTGTTCGTGAAATTGGCTGAAAACAACAGGTTTGTAGAAGTGCCTCCCTCAGCAATACACCAACTTGTGGACAATGCTGTCCCAGAGGCTACAAAGAAAGCCACAAGGTTCAGCATAAACATATTCAATGGTACGAAACTGTGAAGTTGAAAAGGTTGTAATTTTCGCTGTCAATAATTTTGCGTTTTAAGATTACGTAAAAACAGTACAAATGTTTACCTTAACCAGGGTCTCAATAGTTGGTAGCTTTCACGGTTAGTGCTGAAACCCCGCTCTTGTTCAGAAAATGGCAGATCGGTTCCCTTTTCAAGTGCTTTGAAGACCTTGAAATTCTTCAGCCTTGCTGATGCCTACATTTTGTTATTGAACGTTCAACTATAAGTACAATTTGAAGTCTGCAAATAAAATTATCCTGAGAAGGAAACCTATTGTTTTCTTCCATCACTCGACTCCTGCAAGGCAGCGCTTGCTTACCGCTTCCCGAAAACAAAAATAAAAAAAAACTCGGTGATCGAATGATAAAACAATTGCAAAATATCGTAATTTGTCAGTGTCTCGCAGATCAGTTATTAGCTTCAGCCTTCGGCTTCGACAAATACTGAATTGATCTGCTCTCCACTTACAAATCACGATATTTTGCTCAACCTCACCCAATAATTAGCAACTATTCACCGAACTGGAGGTGGTTAGTGGTGGATATTTAAGGAGCAGCAAAGCGGCGAGATAAGTATCCACCACTAGCCACCTCCACTTCGGTAAAATAGTTGTTTTAGTATATACTAAAACAGTGCGATAATAGCACAAAAAGATGATTATAACTCCTGCAAAGATTACGACACTTTTGGGCGCAAATTTCGCGCAAATTGCTGGGGGGGGGGGGGGGGGGAATAGCAAAGGATATCCGGAGTTTGAGTAGCCAATCAGCGCGCGCGTTCAACGCTATCCACTGTTTTAGTATATACTAATTGTTACATATTCACATCACCTTCCGCGAATAAGTGTTAAATATTTACCTCAAGGGCAACCAATCAGCGTTGAGAACTTTCAACGATCACCTATGTAATTATAAAGCCCTAAACGGCTACATGTGTACAGTTTTTCTCGGACTCTGATTGGTATGATTTCACGGGAAAAGATGAAGGTATTCTTAAAAAGATTTATGTCAGGACCTTAGACAGGTAGCTTTGAGAACTGAGGACTTAAGGAGTTTTTAGCAGAAAATGTATAAGGTTCTATGTCATTGTATGGTTATTAATTTTTCATTTATTTATATTTATTTGTATATTTTGTATCTCTATATTTATAATAGCCCGTCTTATAATTTTTAGTTTTTATCTTGTTCGATTCTTGCTTTCTTTCTTTGTTTTTTTTTACGTGGTGATCTGTATTGTATAGAGTCATTGACCCTTTTACAGGCTCTCTTTTATATTTTTTATCTCAATACTATCATTAAATTGTAACGAAGTAAAAGTTTTAAACAACATAGCTCAACAGTGGAACGGCTCAAAAACTGATAACTAAAAGGTAGTCTCAAAACCTTGCCTTCATCTAATTAAGTGCTCTTCTGGAAAAGTGGGCTCATATCCCCAGCGTTAGTTTCATCCCGGTCCTTGTCCTAGGCTAAGATTTTCTGTTTCTTTTACACACGACCTATGGCTCCTGTGTAATGACTGCAAAGTCTTATTTAAATATCATTGAGTCTACACTTTTGCTCTAAACCTTAAATTCTTTAAAGTTTAACCTTCTGTGACGCAAATATGAGCAATTAAGTCATTAGCCTTCATGGTGTCCTCTCTTTTTTGTAGGATGAAAAACAGGACATAGCGGCTGCAGTAGGTGCAGGGCTACGGAAAGGGTTTTTGAGTCCCATAGTGGGAAAGGAATATGATTTGAGCCAAGCTTCAGAAGCGCATAAGGATATTATCGAAAACCAAGGAGCTAAAGGAAAGCTGGTGTTAATTCCATGATCGAATCAGAGTGATAAGTGACATGTATAGTTTGCGTATTGTATTTCCTTTAATTCCTTGTTAATAAAGAGAAATAGAAATACATTGAAATGTTGGACTTTCTGCATGTCTCTACAATGATCCATCTTATCAAATCATTCCAGCAAGCTTAGCACAATGTTATGGTATTGAATTGGAGTACTGAGCCTATAATGAAGCTGTCCAGTTCTCAAAAAGGCGACAACCAAGCATCGAATCGTTCGTGATTCAACTATGATCTCGCAGTTATGAACTGAATTTTAGCAATTGCGAAGAGAAGCTTGGAACATTCAGGACTTCAACGGGGTTTGAACCTGTTGCCTCGCGATGTCGGTGCGACGCTCTAACCAACTGAGCTGCTGTAAAGTCACTGATGGTCATTTGTGGGTTCAAGTGTTCCCTTGATAAATGAATCAGCGAACGAAATAATATTTAACAATTATCCTGCAAAATCGTGCGGAATATCGCCTGATATTTAGCCGACGAGGCCGTAGGCCGAGTTGGCTAGAATCAGGCGGTATTCCGCAAGATTGAGCAGGACAATTGTTTTGCTATTTAACACATTGATGACAAAGCACAATTTTCTACGTTTATTGGGAAAAAGG
>NC_090884.1:32902370-32924870 GCF_036669925.1 Montipora capricornis
ATTGCAACACATAAAGTGCAACAGGTACGCTGTAATTTTACCAAAATGACAAAGTATTCTACTGACTGTAATACAGATTGATTGTTTCGTAATTTACATGCATAGCATAACAAAGTATGTTGTAGTTAATCATTACATAATTCACACTTGTTACAGATTACTTAAATATAACAGTGTGACGTGCCTTACCGTGGCCACCCAACAAAGTTTTTTACAATTTTTCCGCTAATAAGGATGTGTGAATTTGCAAAGTTCGCAGAGCTGTAAGTTGAATACCATTGCATGGGTTGTTGAGTTGACGTATTTACACATAATTGACAAATGTGAAAGTTTGTTGAGTGGCCATGGTAAGGCTCGTTGCACTGTAATATTTATCATAACTGCGAGGATCATAGCTTCACTTGATGTAACATTTATGTCATCTATAATGAAACGAAATAGCAAGACCTTGTTATATATATAGTTATCACACATAACATTGTTATACATAACATTGTACGTAATATTGTTCATAATAATATTATACATAATAATTATGGCCTGTAATAATTATTAAAACCAATTGTACTGCTAAAGACATCTTGCTTGCATTGTACAATATCTCTGAGAGAAACTTATTGCTTTGGCAAAGCATTTTGCCCATCCCACTGCTTAAACATACAACTAAATTTGTTTAAACTGGCTTAACCACTGTTCCACATGTGCCTGTTTCAATGATTATGAAAGATTTGTTTATGTGAGTATCAAAATGATATGTTAATTTATTACGCTGCAACTGTAACTTTGGCCAAAGATTCAAACAGAGCTTAGACTAAAAGAGTATTACGCTAGGCAAGGGTAATTAACGACAAAAAGAGGTCAACCTGGAACACTTAGTCTAAAATACTTCAAACCTCTTATCTGGTCCAAGCTACCTTGGAAAATTTTTCATTCATTCATCCACTGGGATACAGGTAGATCTTTGGGCTTCCAGCTTTTAAAATAATAATCTTCAATTAGACCTGCAATATCTGGACAATTTACTGTCAAGCTCCTTGCAGCATTTACTAGGTCTGGGATAGTTTTACCCCTAGTTCCTAGCATATCTAGCAATGATAGCGAAGGGCTTCCAGCTTTACTTTTGTATTCGTTGTCAAGGTCATGGAGAATATCTTCCTCAATATGAAAATAGTTGCCTAGTTTTTCCCAGCCACACAAGCATTCCCCCTGATGGCATACATTCAGCTTCCTTGCAATCTTCTCTTTAAGGTCCAGAGCCATTTCTGACAAAAGGATGCCTGAAAGGATCAAAGGATGATTGTTATTTTTTTCTATTTTCAAGTAATTTATTTTATTGAATCTTGACGAGGCTTAAAATTAGCTTTAATTGTAAGGGTTATGGCTCAAATCTGAAACAACCATTTCACTTCGTTTGTAAAAGAACCCTCTATATTCTCAGCTCACGATTAGAGCTGAGAAAGTACACTGTAGTCTCCCTTGTCATGCTTTGCCTGAACCACAATCCCAATTCCAAGAACTGTATTGTGAATGACACAAGCAGGGTTGGACGCATGTTGTGGACTATACAGGGTTGCGAAAGTCATGAGAGCACCCCATGCGGGGTTTGAAACCCTGACTTCGGTTGATTTGTTGTTGAGTATTATCGCAGTTGCAGAGAAGATTTCCTCATGTGGACATACTTGTATTAAGAAGGAAAGTCCTATGCCATACACTGTGGCCCTTAGGGCTATATTATTTCCTGCATGTGTAGTAACTGATCTTTCCTGAGAATGTTGGTGAAAATGAATAATCATGTCACTCTATAAATTATATCTTAAGAATACATTTTATCATTCTTGCCCCTAAAATAACCCATCTTTTTAGGTGTATAATTCTGCACTGCATGGGAATAATGACCTCTAGCCTGTTTGTAACAACTTGCAATTGTAGGGGGTGACAATTTTTATTTAAATATCTGGGACTTGTAACGTTGGCAGAATGCCATGATTAGTGAAGTTCCATATTCTGGACCAGGCAGGAATAGTACTCGCTTTACATATTATTCCTGGAAGTAACAACTTGTGACTTCCAGGGAGAAGGATGAAAATAATTACATTAAGCAGGTCTCTTTAAGTGTATTTTACCTGGAAGGCAGGCAACATCTAATCTGGCCTCCATATTTGTGCTTCCTGGCACATCACCACTGCTGTAAGAAACGTCTTGTAACTCGTTGTCTTTAAATTTTAAACGAAAGCTGTGTTAAATTACAGTATAAAATAAATGATTGTCTACTTTTTAAAAGAATCAGTGAAGTTCTTATTATGAGAAGCCCATTCCCAAATGTGCTTTTTTTAGAAGACTGACTTCTTAGAAGACTGGGTACATCTATGTGTTTTTCAGATAAGCAAAGAAACGTTCTTCAAATGCATTGAAAGTTTTATGGAAAAAAGATTTTAAGTATTAACAGCTGGTCCACAGAGGCATGAAATACTTGACCGTAAAATTCTGTCATAGCCAGGAAATAGTTATTGATTTGTTGGTATTACACTGTACATGTCTGTCAATTTGTGTGTGTAGTACGTACTCAAAGGTATCTGTATTACCTGTCTGGATTTTTGACTGATAGAGCATTGGCAAATATTCGGCGTCATTTGCAACGTATTTGGCAAAGCATGAATCTGGACAACCACTTACACGCTGCAAATGTGTTGACTGTATATTCTTCCAGCAAGTAAATGCAAAGACACAGGCAATGAAAACCAGGAAAGGAAGGACAATAGCCACAAGAGTGATCAAAATTGTAATAAGCTTTTTGACATCGCCTAAATAGCTTGGTGCTAGTGCTGCTGTGGGGTTTGTGTCCCTTAATGGAAGGGACGTTTGCCAACTAGCATTCTCCAACATGTCCACTGAAGACCACGGTGTTGCAACTTCGTGGTCAACTGCAGCCACTGATCTGGTCTTAGATTGTAGTCTGATCATTGTATCATTTTGCTTTGGCACCACGCCACCATTTACCTGCTGCAAAGTTTTGTTAGCCTCACGTTTAAATCGTTGCTCTTGATTTTCATGAGATGAGATAACATCTTGGACTCCAAACCCAACATTTTCCGAGGCAGAATGAGTGATGACTTGTTGTTTAATTTCATCGGCTGCTTTTGTGAATGAGGGAAACATTGTGCGGCTTCTCCCAAGTCGACCGATGTCACTTGTCTTTTTCTTTTGCTGTTGAACACAATCTTTCCTTCTACACTGTCTCAAATAAATGCACTCCAATTCTGCGTACCACCTCCCCTCACAACACAACGAGCATTGTTTACAAGAATCTATTGTATAGTCCTCTTGATAATATCCCTTAGGGCAGTTGCCACATTGCGTACTTTTTTTTACTGTGCATGGACTAATAGTTTTTCTAAGGCCACATCTTGGACATTTCTTGCACGCACCACTGTCATACTCCTCAGAATACGTTTTAGGCCCACAGATCGTGCACTCAGTCGGGGTATCTGCAAATATAGTTCTGCCACATGTTGGAGAAGGCTCGTATCCAGGGGAACACACTGGACACGTTTTGCATTGGACTGTGACGCTTTTGTCATTCTGAACCTTGTATGATAAATCTGGACATTGGCTAAATCCATCGGGGAATGCATTTTGTTCTTGAGGTAATTTCCATAGACACCACAGCTGAGGAATTTAAAAAAACAAACGAGTAAAGGCATTGCCTTTTCAGGGCTATCCTATTTGTCATACCAACGCAGTGGGCTCAAAATGATCCTCAGGTAAAGAAGAACATTTTCACACTGAGAGTATTTTTCACCTTGACTTGCACCGGCGGAATTGTACTTCAGATATGGGTTTTCTGTGTCAAACGCTTATAAGGTTGATCCATCATGATTTTCTTCCTACTAGACGTGATTATAAAGCCGTAATGTCGTCTCGCGATTGCATTTAGTCTGTAGCATAGGCGGGATTGAGGACAGTTGAATGTATAATATAAATTATATGTTCAGCAGTTCTCCGTTATGATTCTACAATAATTGTAGACTGTCACAGGAAAAAATGAAATATGTGAATATCACTTTAAACTCAAATGACATACTTGAATAGTGCGTGTTATCTTGCTGTTACATAAGCCAGTATGATTTGGTTTTCTACCTTTAATAAGGTTATGGGTACTTACGAAGCCACATAAGGAAACTATAATCACGGCCGTCTGGACTAGTAAAAGTCGGCTGATGGGTTTCTTTGTCACATCCCCTGCAAAAATGGAGCGTCTTACATCTGATGGCTTCATGGTAATGACATCTCGATGATCTAAATTCTGAAATGTTGACAATCAGGCTAGTTGAAAAGGGTTGTTTCGAAAAATTACAAACAATGGCAGGGGAAGTCACGCTACACTACAATCAACATGATATTGAAGCATCAAACGTTTCATCGAAAACGTTTGTCTGCCATCTATTAAAAATTGTCAATTTTCTGTTTTAATTTCACGGAAAAGTTTACCAAGAAACTAAGTTGTACCAGAAAACAAATCGAGAAGTATGTACAACCACTCGTACTATAATTATTATTCTTCAGGTTGGAAATTCACTATAATTATCATGTAATTATTGTATAATCAACCGTAGCTAAGTGCTAAAAGTTACTCATATTTTTCTTGTTCAACTAAGTTGCGTTCTGCCAAATACCTATGATAGACTGACAACCCACAACAGTGCTAGATCTTCCCTCGGGTAGCTTTGTTTAAATTGTACTTCTTTACAATCGGTAATTGCCTCTTTAGAAGCAAACAAGAGCCTTTCAAATTGACAACGTCGATCTCTTAAAGTTAAGCGAATAGGCGGTGTTAACTTTATAAAGATCCTCTCCGTTCGAGCTCAAACATAAATGGAAACTCTTGGCTTGACAGGATAATTTTGCCGGATGATTCTATAATATTCAAATAAACTTCTCACCTTGCGTTAAGCGGCTACTTCCGGCTTTTTAGCTCATTGGAACACAATTAATCTCTGTTTGGTTTATGCCAGACGTATTATTTTCCACAATATCAGTGTAACTTACCCGAAAATGTCTTCCCATATTGGTTGTGATCGCTCTCTGACAACTGTTTACAACTATTTGTATCAGTGACGGCGAAATACTCGATAATGTACCAAAGGCGTTTGGTAATATAGTGACCTTTCTTGATACATTTTATCTCTCGGTCACGTGTCGTCACACAAATTGAGTGTTGCGTGAATTTAGCCGGAGACACTTTGGTTGACGGAAAGCGGGGAATTCCCTTTTTTCATCGCAACTACACGTTATAGTAAATTCATCGAAACTGCTCTCCTGTTCTCACTACGACTTTTAAGACACATCAAGGTATGAAAATTGGGATGAATTTTTAGTCTTATACAGTGCAACCTCTCTTTTGGGAACCTCTATCCAGGGGAGAGAATTTGGTCCCCCGGAAAAATGTTCATGCTAACCTGGAATCTTTGACTCTAACCCAACCTCTCTCTATTCAGGGGACATCTGCCCTGATCCCGAGGGTGTCTCTTGAATGTAGGTTCCACTATATCTTCAAAACATGTCAGTGAAAGTAATAGTGCTTTGGGTTCATTTGCATTGTTACTTACAAGCTCCAGGTCTTTCGCTTCTGGCGCGTTTTTTAGCTGCTAAATTTCGAGAAGCACTCGGCTGTTAAGCAACTAAATTGAAAATTCTAGAACCCTTGAGTTCATTTGATTTTACATCTTAAGAGAATTGAGAGAAGAAAAGTAGGATTATGGTTATATGTCGGATTGTTCTAGTGGGAATGGGTATTGTCGGAAAGTTATCAGTATGGCCGTGAAGGCTAAAATATCACGAAAAGAGACCCTAAAGACGATATCACGACAGAAAAGATCAGTCAATGAAACGCTTCAAGGGAGTTCAGAACATGATAAATTTACTGTTCCTATGGTTTTCCGGTGGTCTCGATACTTTGAACCAAAGCTACTATTACAAGAATTTGAAACGCAAGCGAGAGTTGACGCACCACAGCAAAAAATTTTATCGACTTAGTGTTAGGCAGAATTAACGTTTCCCAGCTGTTCTCACTCTAAAAACGGTAGTCCTCTCATTTGAACAAGAGTATCTTTTCGGTAGATGAGCGTTCCCTAATCATCTGCCACAAAATGCGAACTCCACAAAAAAGAGTAAGTTAAACTGCAACTAACGTCATTTTAATTTTTTAAACTACATTTTTGCTTTCACTGTACCTTTAAAAGCCGCACAACCAACAATTACCTCGGTGTCACTGAAAAGCGTTAGCGGGAGGAATAAGCCTATTTCTTTGATAATGTCACAAAATGTCAGAAAAAGCAGACGTTCTTTGAAGACAGGGATGCAAAGCAGTTTATGTTGTCATTAAAGGAATAAAACCATGCACGCTTCTCGCTAGCTCAGCCATTAGACAAAGACCTACAAGTTTCGTTAACTTTTCGTAAGTTGTGCGGTGCATAAGAATTGAATTCTGGAGAAAACCGAAAACCGTATTTTCTAAAGGTGGATTGTTTTATGTCTTGCCGATTTAAAATACGTGAGGTTCAATGCGCTTTAAGGTGATATTACCCAGCAAAATTTGAAGGAAACATCGACTTGACATTAGTGTAAGAAAAGAGGTTGCCTAAAATTCCCCCTCTCTGAAGACATGATATCCAGAGAAAAGCATGACCAGACAAGAAAGCCTGTAATTATATTCGTGTTACACGATGTCTGATGGAACCTGCAATACTATCAAGCCGTACCCTGGACCTCTAAAGTACGTCAAGGAGATACGAAATAGTCTTCTCTTGAGTTCCTGAATTTCTCTAGTAACTTGTTTGTAGGAAAACTGTCTGGTCGTCGGTAAGCAGTTTTATAGAAATTTAACTCTCGTCGAGGTATCCCAGCTTCCTTTCCCACTTTTTGCCCGCCGTACATTTTGTTTTGTCCTCTGCCGTGTTGCTCCTCTAATCCTTCCACCAGAATGTCCTCAAGATTCGGTGGAATGTCGCATAAGTTAAGGTCTGGATAAGGGAGAAATATTGTTCGTTGTGTGAGTAAGGACTTTGACTTGAACAACAAATCGTTTTCGTGGCATGCGTAGGAAACTTTAAGTACTTTTTGGTGGATGGTGTGGTAATGTAACTGGGCCTCAAGCTTCACGAATCCATGACCATTAAAGTTTCTTTCGCGTCAAAGCTTTGCATATGCAAATTTTGCACGGAAAAACGGTTATTCGCTATGTATAGAAAGTAAAGGTTGTATGGTGTACTGTCTTACCTTCTACTACTTTGATTGCATCGCTCATGTCGTTGGTGGTTTTATTTCTTGAGCTCTCAGCTTTGTCTTTGTCTAAATCGTCATCTATTGAACGGAAAGCATTCAAGAATAGTGGTTCACTCGGATCTCTCAGGGAAGCGTTTCTAGAAAGTACCGAAAGTTAACTTTACGGGCCATTTTCGGGTGTCACAATTCCCTTTGTATCGCAAGAACGGAGAGGATTTAAGTCGTCAAACTTTACAGACGTGTTGCTTTCAGTTAGCTTGAAAACATGTCAAAAGATGGGTTTTCGAAAACTAGCAGTTGGCAGTTTCACAAATTGCTGCTCGGGCCTGAAAAGTTTTCGGGACTTTCGAGAATCGGGTCGCAGGTATACTGTTTAGGCTGGATGCTCTTTCAAATTAGCTGCTGAACCGGAACAACTTTAACTTATACCATCGGAAAGAAATCAAACTTTTGAATTATTGCGAATTTTACGGTTACTAAATTCGGAGAATATACGTGATGGAGAAGAACTTTGTTTACTTCACATATCCGCATCAACTCAAGCCAGTTACTATGGTTGCATTTATAGACATCCTACCCTTAACCTCAACAAATTCAACTCAAATTTATCGATCCCAAAGTAACAGATATCAAAACATAACTTGGATAAAACGCGCGTTCTGATTGGCCAATTGGTCATTTATCATTTGCCTATGGGTGCACGCTCGCTGACGACGGCTGACGCGCGATCTATCTTTCCGAGATCGTGGAAAGAAGAAAATGCCGTCACTAGCGCATCAGGCCTAATTTTCCAAGACATATTTTCCTCCTCTTAGAATAGGGGTCTACAGAGCTCAAAATAGGAAGATATAGCCCTAAAGATTAATCAGCAGTGGAAAAGGAGGATTGAAGGTCTTAAAGCGACGAAAGAGCGTTTCGTGTTTGTACTGCTTTGCTTTCCAAAACACAATCTGAACTCTGCTCAAATATTGAAGCCGAATCGCGGAATTGAAATGGGTTTTATGAGACCAGGGAAGATGCTATAGGAAGGGAAATGGCGTTTAGAATGTCGATTTTCTTTTTGAGATTTATTTCATCGGCCATTTGAGTTGAAATAGTGTAACGTCGTTTTTTTTTGGATTGGAAAAGTCGCGCTGTTTGCGATTACTTTGATCGCTTTTAACAGAGGCGAAGCATGTGCAAAGAGAGCGTGTTTGTGTCGACGTTCGCAAGAAAATTGAAATGTTTTCTCTCCTAAGAGCAAATTATTGTTGATTCCAATAAAATTTTAGACTGGGAAAACTGTTTGTTGATCATTTTGTCTTGTTAAGTCATACATCACGCAGAATGGTGCGACACATCCGGGAGTTTCTTTAGGTCCAAAGCGGGAAATTTGAACAGGCACCTTCAGACAAAAGCCTCCAAATACAAAGAAAATGGGGCAAATTGGTTAAACGTGGTATATATTTTGCTACAGTGCGAAAAATCAAGCCATTTTAGCAGTAAGGTTTACCATGGCTTTTTCAGTAGAGATGTTAAGGAATCATTTAAGACCTTTTATACGTTTTTCGGCCTTCGAAAAGTAGTATAAAATCAGCTTCGAAAATTCGGGTTTTTCGCTCTCTTTTAGTATGGGAGAGAACCTCATTTAAAATTCATGATGGTTTTTCTTCTTGATTCGGGACTCGTTTCTTCAGGTTTACCTGGGAAAAGTAAGCCTAAAATCTAAACTAAAGATGGGCGAAATTTGGAATTAATACGACGTGTGGAACTAGTATAAAAACTATGATTTCTAGAAGCTGTTCCGTAAAGACGAAAATGCGCTCCTAAGTCACTTCTCCCTAAATCCCCGCCCCCAAAAACAATGCAACTTCCTCTTAATTACTGGCCCATTGTTCTCGCATAGATCGATACTTACCGCGCTTATTCAAATTCAATATACTGCATACATGTTTCAAACTGATAATAATTTAACAGTTAAAAAGTCGCGGTAATCGATTACATCTCTAACACTAGCTGGTTCGGATCGCGTCAACCAAAGTAATGAAAATGTCCTCAGCTCAAGAAATGCAGCACGTTGATCGGGAGCTCTCTTTAGAGCTCGAAGAACCCCCGGTCAACCCTGCACTTCTTCAAATGCTTTCCCCGTCATTTAATGGTTGCAATCAATGCTTTTATTTGGCAATCAACGGGGAGCTACTTTGGAAATGGCGAGTACTTAAACTTAACCCTGTACTGCTCTTTAACGCTCTACAAGAGAAATTGTCACCCTTTGGGTACATTTTGAGCTCTGGTTCAATGGCCCGAATAGGACAGCTACTTAAAAACAAAGTCTACTTCATTACGAAAAAACTGGACAATACTCGCAACGGTGACCTACGGCGATCTCTGCGAGCGAAGTATTGGGCCACACTCTTCACTCAAATGATTGGCAGGTTCTCACGTGTTTTCTGCCGGGGAGTAGTTCCTCCACTGAATAAAATATTCCGCTTGTCGTCCTTGAATTTTTTTATACAAAAATGTGGTTTTATCAACGGAGTTGATAATGTAAATTGGCCACCGTACAGAGATTCTAAAAGCTGACGTTTCGAGCGTTAGCCCTTCGTCAGACGAAGGGCTAACGCTCGAAACGTCAAATTTTTGTATACTACTTCCCCACCGACGCAGCACCACAGTTTCTTTAGAAACTACCCTTTCATTCACTTGAATTTTTTTGGCGACTATCCGCTCGACGTCGTAAACACCCATAACAGCGGGCCTCACTTTGGGCCGATATTTTAGACAACGGAAGCCACGATCGCGATCATCCCTGAGTAAGGACGCGTAGAAGCCCGGGGGATGCCTGGAACGCTTGGAAACCGGAAAAGTATCTGAATTTACGACGTAAAACAAAATACTCGGAGAGAACTTTGAGACAAAATATATACAGCGATTAGCGTGGATGGAAGACTGTCGTTATTAACGGCGTGCATTTTTAGCGTGTTTCCTTCAGGCTGAATTTAACCTGATCTTTGTGTGTTTTCATGTTGGCTGAACCTTTTTTCACTCCCTTGGCGTGCGTCACTGTGTTCCGTTTGATGAAACGCTTTGAATAAGTCAAGCGGCCTAATGAAGCCACGATTGTTCACTTTATCACACCTTACATTTCACTTCACACACGCAACCGTTTGATTGACAGCAGTGAAATTCTACTGTGAGACATAAGTATTCCCACAGCTAAATTTTTTGGTCAATCACATATGATTTGTTCTGGACCTGCAAATTAATATGCTGCCTCTCACAAAATTTAGCACCGTAAGTACGTGTCGCTGAAAACAATAGCATTCTGCGCGATGAGTTGTCTTTAGAAAGCAAAGTTGTGTTGACATCGTCTATTGACCAAACTCGATTTATGCAAATACACGCGAAACACGCAGGAGTGGTGTTAACGATTATGTTATGTTACTTGGGAGTTTGCTAAGCACTCAAGGAGCTAGAGTCGCTCTCGGCTATTGCCTCGAGCGACTCTTACGCTTCTCTCCTGCTTAGCAACCTCCCGCTTGCGCCATAACTCGATAGTGCACGCTGAGCCGTTTACCATTTGTTAAATATTCGTCGGCATCAATGTTGGTTTTTTTTTTCCTGAAATGCACACCCATATATGCATTTCCCAACCGAAAAATACTTTGTTATGCTCTATTCTAAAAATACTGATTCACCTTCGAGAGCAAAGCCTTCAAGAATAACTGAATATGCATTAACACTATAATTGATCATACATATAAAAACTCGCGTCTAACATTTCTAACTTTCGGAATTGTAATTATTGATCTGCTGCATTGAAAAATCTCAGGTAGTTCGCACTTCGGGGACTTCTCCCTGAAATTAATCATATTAAATGAACAAGCTGATGATGTTATAAACGCAGGTACTGTAACAAACCTACTCCTATTAAACTGGCTTCTCACAGAAAACAAAAGTAACCCTAGATAACAAGTGGAATCCTTAAATCAATTAAAAGGAAGCCAAAAATGTACCGAACACACTGTGCACAGTTAAAATTCTGAATTATCATTACATTTGCCAAATTGGAGTTTATGATTAAACGGCAAAACTGGGTCTGAAGATGTTAGTTGATGGTCCGGTGAGACCGACGCTAAACAGGAGACATTAAAGAACTGTTTAGTAATTATTTTATAAATACTGTATCACCAAATCGAGCAAGTAAAATAGTATGCAACAATACGAATCCAACGCAGTTAATAAACGATTCTCCATCTTCCAGTTTTATGTTAACACTAATGCCCAGTTCACACCAAACCTTAAACATGTTTTGAAGGTGTCTCGTTAAACACGGTTTTCTTTTTTAGTTTTCCGTTTTAGGATCTGCAAATTTAGCACAGATTAAAGTATGCTTTGAAACTCACCTGAATCTCATATAGAAGCCAGTCCTACATTTTTCTGTGAATGTTTTTCATCTTGTTAAACCCAGGTTAACTAAACATGTCTTGTGGGTGTGAATGGGATATTAGTATGGTAGCTGAATCACAAGTCTTTACCCTTCTATCCGGACTCAAAAAGGAGCAAAGCTTAATATGTTAATATTCCAGTAGCACTGATTAAGATGGCAACTGCTCCCTTGTCTCTTCCTCTAACCAGAATATATAATGAATCACCCTAATTCAACAGGCATAGTGCATAAACAATTATGTAAGTAGCAATAAGAAAAAATATGCATTTTCTTTTAAAACAAGTAATTTCTTCGTCTGTCACGTCGACAAAACGGCTTGCGGCCATTTAATAACCGCTTAGGTGATTATCGCGTATACTCGACTCCCGGTTATTGCATTTCTAGCTTTCTGATTGGCTCGCCAAATCCCGATTATCAGGGAATAACCGAGGTTTTAGGGGTGCGCCAAGTGTCAGTGTGTCAAACAAACATTTTGGCGCGAAGTTTAAGTTTTGTTCGTGAAATTGGCTGAAAACAACAGGTTTGTAGAAGTGTCTCCCTCGGTAATACACCAACTTATGGACAATGCTGTCCCAGAGGCTACAAAGAAAGCCACAAGGTTCAGCATAAACATATTCAATGGTACGAAACTGTGAAGTTGATAAGCTTGTAATTTTCGCTGTCAATAATTTTGCGTTTTAAGATTACGTAAAAACAGTACAAATGTTTACCTTAACCAGGGTCTCAATAGTTGGTAGCTTTTACGGCTAACGGTTAAATAATTTGCCTTTTCACGGCTAACGGAGATCTTTTTTCCGTCACGGTTAACTTATGTGAAAAATAAAACAAAGAAACGTCCTGTGTGTTAGTTACTTGTAGGGTCTCAGTAGACATATTGAATAGTTTAAGTCATTGGTTATCACAATGCGACTCATGACTTTGTGTTGTTCACACGTCAAACCTTGTCCAGGCCTTGATTTCTCTTCCGGACCTTCACATTGCGCGCTTAGAGATGAAAAAGTTGTTTGCTTCGTCAACTCCATCGCTTTCATCTGAGTAACTTCCGGATTCTAAATCCAGCTGCTGTTGCTGCTGAGTAGAAATCCTGTAGTTTTCAACCTTCTGGCCCACTTTTGCAAGGCGATACAATTTTACGTCAAAGGTACCTATAACGAATTTTTTTGCCTGATCTTGCAGGCCCAGAAAGTTGATGAGGATCTTGATAAACTCACTCCTGTAGGTTGATCGCATGATCAAGGCAAACTTTATACCGCTCTATGGGCGGCAAATTATAAGTTTTTTGCTGCAAATGATATTCTGCTCATGGGTAGCTGAAACCCCGCTCTTGTGCATGTGAAAATGGCAGATCGGTTCCTTTTTCAAGTGCTTTGAAGACTGTGAAATTCTTCAGCCTTGCTGATGCCTACATTTTGTTATTGAACGTTCAACTGTAAGTACAATTTGAAGTCTACAAATAAAATTATCCCGAGAAGGAAACCTATTGTTTTCTTCCATCACTCGACTCCTGCAAGGCAGCGCTTGCTTACCGCTTCCCGAAAACAAAAATTAAAAAAAACTCGGTGATCGAATGATAAAACAATTGCAAAATATCGTAATTTGTCAGTGTCTCGCAGATCAATTGTTAGCCTCAGCCTTTGTCTTCGGCAAATACTTGATCTGCTTTCCACTGACAAATCACCATATTTTGCTCAACCTCGCCCCATACGTACCAACTATTCACCGAAGTGGAGGTGGCTAGTGGTGGATATTTAAGGAGCCGCAAAGCGGCAAGGTAAGTATCCACCACTAGCCACATTCACTTCGGTAAAATAGTTGTTTTAGTAGATACTGAACCAGTGCGATAAGAGCACAAAAAGATGTTTTTAACTCCTGAAAAGATTACAACACTTTCGGGTGCAAATTTCGCGCGAATTGCTCGGAGGTGAATAGCAAAGGATATCCGGAGTTTGAGTAGCCAATCAGCGCGCGCGTTCAACGCTATCCCCTGTTTTAGTATATAAGGATTTTTATGAGTTTATTCCCCAGAGCCTCGATATGATGCCTTTTGTCTCGGACTGAATTTTAATGTATCGAAATTGGTCTATTGTTAGGGCCGATTTACACGATACGATTTTGTCGCACGCGACAAGCTAACGACAGGCCTACGACAGTGACTTACGATTGTCGCAGCGTTTTAAAATATGTTTTTAAATGCTACGACATTTTTTCTGACGTACACAACAATCGTAAATCATGTCGTGGGCCTGTCGTAAGCCGTCGTCGCATGCGACAAAATCATACCGTGTAAATCGGCCCTTACATATTCACATCGCCTTCCGCGAATAAGTGTTAAATATTTACCTCAAGGGCAACCAATCAGCGTTGAGAACTTTCAACGATCACCTATGTAATTATAAAGCCCTAAACGGCTACATATGTACAGTTTTTCTCGGACTCTGATTGGTATGATTTCATGCAGGGGAAAAGATGAAGGTAATCTTAAAAAGATTTATGCCAGGACCTTAGACATGTAGCTTTGAGAACTGACGACTTAAGGAGTTTTTAGCAGAAAATGTACAAGGTTCTATGTCATTGTATGGTTATTAATTTTTCATTTATTTATATATATTTGTATCTCTATATTTATAAGAGCCTGTCTTATAATTTTTAGTTTTTATCTTGTTCGATTCTTGCTTTCTTTCTTTCTTTGTTTTTTTTTTTTTTACGTGGTGATCTGTATTGTATAGAGTCACTGACTCTTTTACAGGCTGTCTTTTATATTTTTTATCTCTTAATACTATCATTAAATTGTAATGAAAAAAAAGTTTTAAACAACATGGCTCAAAAGTGGAACAAAACAAAACCTTGCCTTCATCTAATTAAGTGCTCTTCTGGAAAAGTGGGCTCATATCCCCAGCGTTAGTTTCGTCCCGGTCCTTGTCCCAGGCTAAGATTTTATTTTTCTTTTACACACGACCTATGGCTCCTGTGTAATGACTGCAAAGTCTTATTTAAATATTATTGAGTCTACACTTTTGCTCTAAACCTTAAGATCTTTAAAGTTTAACCTTTTGTTACCCAATTATGAGCAATTTAGTCATTAGCTTGCATGTTGTTCCTCTCTTTTTTTGTAGGATGAAAAACAGGACATGGCGGTTGCAGTAGGCGCAGGGCTACAAAAAGGGTTTTTGAGTCCCGTAGTGGGAAAGGAATATGATTTGAGCCAAGCTCCAGAAGCGCATAAGGATATTATCGAAAACAAAGGAGCTAAAGGAAAGCTAGTGATAAGTGACATGTATAGTTTGCGTATTGTATTTCCTTTTCATTCCTTGTTAATAAAGAGAAATAGAAATACATTGAAATGCCGGACTTGCTGCATGTCTCTACAATGATTCATCTTATCAAATCATTCCAGCAAGCTTAGCACAATGTTATGGTATTGAAATGAAGTCCAGTTCTCAAAAAGGCGACAACCAAGCATTGAATCGTTCGTGATTCAACTATGATCTCGCAGTTATGAGCTGAATTTTAGCAATTGCGAAGAGAAGCTTGGAAAATTCAGGACCTCAACGGGGTTTGAACCCGTTGCCTCGCGATGTTGGTGCGACGCTCTAACCAACTGAGCTGCTGTAAAGTCACTGATGGTCATTTGTGGGTTCAAGTGTTCCTTTGATAAATGAATCAACGAACGAAATGATATTTAACAATTATCCTGCAAAATCGTGCGGAATATCGCCTGATACTTAGCCGACGAGGCCGTATTCCACAAGATTGAGCAGGATAATTGTTTTATTATAAGACATTGATGACAAAGCACAATTTTCTACGTTTATTGGGAAAAAGGCTGGAAAAACTACCATTTTGCTCCTCGACACACAAAATTACATACGTACGTTTGCTTGAGACGGCTACTGAATTACTAGCATTTTATCTATCCTAAAATAACGGCTACCCGAAAGTAGCGGCCCCTTAGCCTGTTAATTAAATCCGAAAGTAACGGGGCCCGTTGCTTTCGGAATTCTACGGTACTGTTTTCAGCCGGCGGAAGTAAAATGCAGTTGCAGGTCATTGTTTTACCATAACTGAAACAACCCAAACCGTTACAAAAATGCTAATCTGGGGCTTGAACGTCATTTTGTAGGCCTAGTGTTAGCATTCGTTTAGGTTGGGTTGTTTCAGCTATGGTGAAACAGTGACCTGCAACCCTAAACTGCAACCTGCACTTTACACCCTCCAGTTTTCAGCTGGAGAGTGGCAAAATGGCTTCTTGTTATCGAAAGAATACATTCGGGTAAGGTTACTTTTTGGTTCGTGAGCTTATTCGGATTTGTAAAAGAATTTTTTCACCTTGGTGTATCCATCATTCAACGCGGCCAGAGTGATTAGTTATGGGATGTTTAGGGGAGGCCACTGTGCAAAGCCATGTTTGTGTGGACGGCAAGTGATCTACTTTGAATCAGTAATTTTCCATGATTTTGTTACCGTATATCGACAACGGAGATAAGAAAGCTCTTGAAGTTCGACTCGTGATTTATGGCAGCTTAGAAAGGAAAGTATAACAAACCATTGGTAAGTAAGCAACTTCTCTTTATCACCTAACCATAATTTGCATAATAGCGGCTCGACGCATCTTTGGTTGCTCCGCGCTTATTACTCTTTCTTTGCTTCTCCGAGTGGTTTATTTCGGGCAAAATATCACAAAACTGTCAGATAATTATTTAAGTTCGCCGACGAAGGTGTTTTACTACGCATATGATGGCAACCCAGAAGGGTTCTCGCTTCAGAAATTCGATCACGCGGCCTGTGATATCCGCCATCTTGGATCATGTTTTCATCGACCAAGTTGTAGACGAAGCTATCGAGGGAAATTTGGAAAATCAACTCTAAACTATTACAGCAATAGTGATGCCAGTTTCCATCTCAATTATTTCAAGGTCTGTGGTGATGTACATCCGAACCATGGACCCACGACTGTTAATAAAAATCCAAAGCAAAATACCGATTCGACCAAATCGAGGAAAGCACCTGTATGAAAGTGTCCTTGTGCTCTCTGTTTAAAACAAGTTCGTGCCAATCAGAAGGGTATCCTTTGTGATATTTGTAATAGATGGCATCATATAAAATGGTTAAATATGGATCCTAAATTGTACATGGCTCTTAGCTCTTCAGATGAGGAATGGTGCTGCAATGACTGTACGAATCCATTTAACAGACCAATTCGGCTAACTCAATGTTGTACCCGATTCAAATCGTCTGGGAATAAAACGTTTTGTTCCAAGAATTTGCATATCATTTTATTGTGAATGCTTCATTGTCATGCAAGTTCAACACAAATAATTTTAACCCCGAGAGAGTTGAATTGGGTACAACATTGAGTTAGCCGAATTGGTCTATTTTACGGGTTCTTTCTTCGAAGCCTCGCGTGGCTCTGATGGCTTTGATGTTTCTGCCAACGACGAAAGTCAGACCTCCACAGCGAACAGTCGCGACTCGTTTCCCAAGTGTTTCGTGTTAAATGCAAGAAGTTTGCGCAACAAAGTTCTTGATTTGCAAGCTCTGCTTTTAGTGGACATTTTTGATGTTGTCGCTATCACTGAGACTTGGCTTGATAGTTACTTTGGTGATCATGAGCTTTTGATGGATGGTTTTAATATCTTCCGAAAAGGCAGGCACATTCAACGTGGTGGCGGGGTGTTGTTAGCAGTCAGAAATCATCTACCTTGCTCCCGTCGATTTGACTTGGAAGTTGAAGTTGAAATGCTGGCCCTTGAAATCTGCCTGACTCATAAGATCTGTGTTGTTGTTGCAGCCTTCTATAGATCTTCTAATTCTGATGCAGACACTTTTTTGTTTCAGTTAAGACAATTCCTGGATAAATATTCCAGAACTGGCTTATCAAACGCTATTGTCACAGGTGACTTCAATTTTCCAAATATCGATTGGTATACTGGAAGTCCATTTAGATCTGACCCTAGTACGGAGGAGTTCTGCAATATCCTTGGTGATTTCTTCCTAATTCAGAAAAATATGTCTGCTACTCGTGGTTTAGGTGTTAGTGAGGGAAACATTCTGGATTTAGTCTTGACTAATAACGAATTCCTTGTTAGGGATGTATCCGTTCATCCGAATGCTTTTGATTCTGATCAATCTCCTCTCACCTTCACACTTGTTGCTACTGAATCCAATAGACTCAAGAATGTGC
Source organism: Montipora capricornis (assembly GCF_036669925.1). Taxonomy (NCBI): domain Eukaryota; kingdom Metazoa; phylum Cnidaria; class Anthozoa; order Scleractinia; family Acroporidae; genus Montipora; species Montipora capricornis. The sequence goes on from NC_090884.1 coordinate 32,920,262, forward strand.
AGAGGAAAGTGTACTGCTACAAGAAAGCAGATTTCATTGGCTTGCGGGAGACTCTACATCACATACCTTTTGAATCAGTTATCTCTGACTGCCCTTTTGAGGACTGTCTGACTAGGTTTCAGGACATATTATTTTCTTCCATCAATCAATTTATACCTCAGGTTACACTTCGCCGTCGATCAAGACCTCCTTGGATAAGTAATGAGATAATGAAATTGATTAGAAAGAAGAAAAAATTATGGAAGCGAATGAAGGCTAGTGGATCACCTGTCTTATTTTTAAAATTCAAGGAAATGAGGAAAATTACGAAGAAGCATATCCATTTGAGCTATATTCAGTAATTAAAAAATCTATCTATGAATCTGAAGACGGATCCTAAACTTTTCTGGTCATTCCATTCAATGAAGTCGAAACGAAAGAGGATTCCAGAAATTGTTTATTACAACGAAGCGCATTCTACTAATCCAGCAACAAAGGTGGAACTGTTTAATCAATTTTTTCGTACAGTCTATTCTACCTCAACTTCCGAAAACACATTTTCCATTGACGTTGTTAATCCGAACTTGTTGTTAAGCATAAAGACCACTGCAAGCGAAGTGAAAAGAATCCTGCAAAATCTTGATGTCACCAAGGCAACCGGTGCTGACAATATTCCTGTCCGTATTCTTAAAGTTTGCTCTGAAGAATTATCTAAACCTCTAGCCCTTCTGTTTAATAGATCCTTTTCTTTAGGAAGAGTTCCTGTACAGTAGAAACTCGCCAACATTTCATCAGTTCATAAATTGATCAAATGATTCAGAAAGGGACCTTGTGGATAACTACAGATCTATCTCTCTTCTGTCTATTCCAGGAAAGTGTCAAGAGCGTATAGTGTACTCAGCAATTTATTCCCATGTCTCAGCTTACCTGTCAGATTGGCAGCATGGTTTTGTCAAAGGAAGATCTACTGCAACTCAACTAATTTTGACTCATCATAAGTGGGCAAAAGCCCTTGATGAGGGTCATCAAGTTGATGTAGGTTTCCTTTATTTTTCGAAGGCCTTCGACCGTGTTCCCCATCAGGCCTTACTGCACAAGCTTTGTAATTTCGGTATTTCTGGGGAACTGTTGAACTGGTGTCAAGATTACCTTAGTAATCGAAGACAAAGAGTAGTCATTGATGGTTATTCATCCTCTTTCACAGAAATCACCTGTGGTGTACCGCAGGGATCTATTCTTGGGCCACTATTTTTTGTTTTGTTTATTAATGATTTACCCGATGTAGTTTGTTCTGCAAGCACAATAGCTTTGTATGCTGATGATAGCAAGATGTTTAGAGTAATCAACTGTGATGATGATCAGATGCTTTTCGAAAACGATTTGGATAAACTTTACCATTGGAGCCAACGCAAACTGATGGATTTCAACTCCAAAAAGTGCAAGATCATGAGAATTTCTAAAAACAAGTGCCCTTTACTAACAGAGTGAATTGGAGTGATACATTTCTCGAGGAGGTCAAGGAATTTAAAGATTTAGGAATATTGACTAACCACGGTTTATCCTGGAACTCTCATATTGATATGATCACTGCTAGGCTTAATTAAAAGAACGTGCATGGATCTCAAGGATGAATCTACCCAAAAAGCCTTGTACTGCTCCCTTGTCAGATCGAATCTGGAATACTGCTCAGTCGTCTGGTGTCCATTCACCAAGGGAAACGTAAACAAACTTGAGAGAATTCAGCGCAGAGCAACCAGGTTTATTTTAAAATCGAATGAACTATACGATGTCCGTCTACGTAAACTCAATCTGTTAACTCTTGATCAAAGACGTTTCGTTGTCGATGTTACCTTCTTATTTAAGGCTCTCAATGGCCATTTAGATGTTGACTTTTCTCAATTCTTAGATTTTTATAGCCAAGAGGACCGTTACTTCATTACTGAGACATTTTGATACTAAATCCTTAAAAAAGAAATATGCCAGGACAAACATACTTAAAAACAGTTACTTTTATAGGACTGTGGATGAATGGAACAGTTTGCCTCTTAAGGTCCGTTCGGCATGCAATGTTGACAAGTTTAAAGCTAGTGTTACATTTTTTAGTGAGTTTATGGTAATTTTTATAATTTTTATGAGGTGATTTGTTTTTATATGGGGTCACGCAACTCTTTTACAAATTATCCTTATGGTCTTTTTTTTTTCTCTTTTATTACATTTTTTTTTGTAAATATGAAATGTGTTATGGTTCGGCGGGGTATCTCGTAATTGTAGCGCACATCTACAGAAACTTATAGGTCTAGACACCGATTTTAAAATGATTAGGTTTCAGTTATTGTCTCTTATATCTGTAGCGATACCGATAGCTGCAAAGACCGATTTTCTAACGTTAGCCGTTTTGGGCGTTGTAAGCTTAAGTCCTTTCACACTTAAAAACGAATCTACCTGTAGGAGTTCCCAATTCATTAACACTTTTTTTCGCTTATTATTTCACCTATCCGACGGTTTTATGCCATAGATGTTTGTAGATTGGCTCAATTTGCGCTCCCTCCTGCAAGGAAAGTACTTCCACGAAAATCAAGTTAAGCCGATGCTGCACTGATCATCGCAGTTATTAATTAACGTTACTTGAGCACTCCAGGCAGGTAATTTACAAATTAATAATTCAGTTCAACTTGCAATTTTATTCGTGAGAGGCTGTTCACCCATTTGCAATTTAGGATGGCTGAATCCTACACTCTGAGCTCTAATCTATCAATCAATCAATCAATCAATCAATTAATGCTACCAGTAGGAATTTATAATTTATGATTTGTTTGATTAACACACATACTATTCAGTAGAAGCTGCCTGGCATACATAGTCGTGAGGGCTAAAGGAGCCAGGCAGCCATGGCTGCTGTGACTAATTAACATGAATTTAATTGTAGCCTCTTCCCATTATCCCTTTCACTTAAAGATTTAATACTCTGACTAATGCAGGACGATTTTCCTTGTTGATTTTGCCACCTCTTAAGGTTCAGTAGTTAAAATTCTACCAAATAGAATGGCATTTTCTTAAAATTCCTAAGTAAATTTAATTTGCACTAAAAACTCATCATTTCTCTTCATGAGAATTATTTAACAATTATTCGCCAAAGGCGAAGTGATTATCGGTGAATATTCACCGAGACGAAGTCGAAGTGAATATTCACCGATAATCACTGAGCCTGAGGCGAATAATTGTTTTAGTATAAAAACACAGGTGATTATTTCAAAAAAGAGAAAAAAAAAACATTTCAACGCGAAATCATCTTCACTTACAGTGGCAAAACGACTACTGGCAGCCATTTTGTCCGTCGAGGTGATTATCGGCTGATAATCCGAGAAAGCGAGCCAATGAGAGTGCGCATTTTGTATAATCATCTTTCTATTTATACTAATAAAGATTATATCCTGGTTCTGCAAAATGCACTACATGTATGTGGCTGAAGTGCTTTAAAAACTATGAAAAACAAATCATGTTAATGTCAAATTAACATGATTGTGGTGGAGAAGAATTAAATTAAAGCACAGAAGTATCTTACGATGAAGGGCAAGCTCACGTTTTATTGGCTAATCATGCTAGTTACCATGACAACAGCTATATCCGCACATGTGAAAGATATCTCGTGAAAGATAAAAATGTTATACTGTGTCTTCACTGCGTGCGGTGAAGATATGATTTTTTTTGTTGATTAATGCAATTATTTTGTTTTTATACAATATTAAGTAATATTGTACAATTGCAACACATAAAATGCAACTCGTACGCTGTAATTTTACCAAAATGACAAAGTATTCTAATGACTGTAATACAGATTGATTGTTTTGTAATTTACGTACCAAGCATGAGAGAGTATTTTGTAGTTAATCATTACATAACTCACACTTGTTACGGATTAGTGAAATATTAATCTTAACGTCCTCTAAAATGAAACGAAATAGCAAGACTTTACTATATATATAGTTATCTTCACACATAATATTGTTATACATAACAGTGACCTATCTGTACTGTACACATTCATGGCATAGTCATAATCGATTGTAAAAAACTATTTTGCTCTAGGGAATTAATTTGTATAATTAATTAATTTTTATTACGAGTGTTTTTTATATTCTTATCATTAATATATATACCTACTTCTAGGTGTCCCCCATTAGCTCCAAAGCTAAACACGTTGACACGTAAATAAATTTTTCATTCATTCATCCACCGGGATACAGGTAGATCTTTGAGCTTCCAGCTTTCAAAATAATCTTCAATTATAGCTGCAATATCTGGACAATTTACTTCCAAGCTCCTTGCAGCATTTACTAGGTCTGGGATAGTTTTACCCCTAGTTCCTAGGATATCTAGCAATGATACCGAAGGGCTTCCAGCTTTACTTTTGTATTCGTTGTCAAGGTCAAGGAGAATATCTTCGTCAATATCAAAATAGTTGCCTAGTTTTTTCCAGCCACACAAGCATTCCCCCTGACGGCATACATTCAGCTTCCTTACAATCTTCTCTTTAAGGTCAAGAGGCATTTCTGACAAAAAGATGCCTGAAAAGAACAAAGGATGTTTGTTATTTTTTCTATTTTCAAGTAATTTATGTTATTGAATCTTG
>NC_090884.1:32947370-32962370 GCF_036669925.1 Montipora capricornis
CATAAAATGATATATTCTAGTATTGACCCCATTCGTGTAATTCAGCCTTAGCTGCAAAACGGAACGAAATAAACAGAGTATGTCAGTATGTATGTTATGTTAAAGGTGAGACACTATATCCTGACAGGGTGGCCCTCTGGTTGTTCCCCAGAAATAATGCCATTTTTCAGTAGGAAGGATGAGTTAAATGTTGAGGGAGGATGCATACTTTGGGGGTGTAGGGTAGTGGTCCCACCTAAAAAGCGTGAACAAATCACGGCAGAACTGCATGACACCCACCCGGGCATTACACTCATGAAAGACGTAGTTAGAAGTTTGATATGGTGGCCAGATTTAGATACAGACCTGGAGAAAATGGTTAAATCTCGAGAATCCCAAGAATCCCGTAATGCACCACCTAAAACAGTTTTGCATCCCTGGGAGAACCCAAAGTCCCCGTGGTCAAGGGTACATGTGGATTATGCTGGGCCACTTTTTGGTAGGATGTACCTGATTGTGGTGGATGCTTTCTCTAAGTGGGTGGAAATAGCAGTCACTCACACTGCAACTTCAGAAGCCTCTATTGAGGGACTACGCCACATGTTTGCCACACATGTTGTGCGTGATACCCTAGTATCAGACAATGGTTCTTGTTTTACAAGTGAGCAATTTTCAATTTTTTTTCAATAGGAACAGCATAACGCACATTACAAGTGCTCCATTTCATCCAGCCTCAAATGGGCTGGCAGAGCGTGCTGTTCAGACATTCAAAGCTAAACTTAAACAAATGAAATCTGGTAGTTTAACAACCAAAATTGCTCGCATCCTCTTGAGACAGCATACCACCCCCTATAGCACCACGGGTCTGCCACCATGCCAGCTATTAATGGGCTGCATGATTAAAACTCCCCTGGGGGCGGTGTTTCCATCTGTAGATGCTAAAGTGCAGTCTAAACAGGAAGCAATGAAAAAGGTGTTTGACCAAAAGGCAAGCCCCCGGTGTTTCGAATTGGGCGACAATGTTTATTCACGTACTTACGGACAGCGGGGAGCTAAGCATGTACCCGGGGAGGTAGTTGATAAGCAGGGATCTGTCACATATGGTGTGCTTTTAAGGGACCAGAGATACGTCAGGTGTCATGCTAATCAGTTGTTTCCCCGCCTCAAAGAAAATCGCGGTGCAGGGGTAATGGATGGTACAAGTCAGTTGCCTCCAGTGGAAACAGAGGAAAGGGGGGAGAAAAGCCTCTCCGTGCCTAGTAGTAGGGAGATTATGGAGGATACCAGGGAGATCTCTGAATTCACTCCTCTACCAGACAGCCCAAGAGGTGGGCATCTGGATTTGTAACCAGAGGCACAAAACACTACTGTTCCAGGGGAGGCCGTTGACAAACCCTCTTTGCGGAGATCTAGTAGAGAAATCAAACTCCCTAGAAGACTCATAGAGGAATTGTATATAGTATAGTATAGTCCTCTTGATAATATCCCTTAGGGCAGTTGCCACATTGCGTGCTTTTCTTTACTGTACATGGACTAATAGTTTTTCTAAGGCCACATCTTAAACATTTCTTGCACGCACTGTCATACTCCTCAGAATACGTTTTAGGCCCGCAGATCGTGCAAACAGTTGGGGTGTCTCAAAATATTGCACTGCCACATTCTGGAGAAGGCTCGTATCCAGGGGAACATAATGGACAAGTTTTGCATTGGACTGTGACGTTTTTTTCATTCTGAACCCGGTATGATAAATCTGGACATTGGTTAAATCCATCGGGGGATGCATTTCGTTCTTGAGGTAATTTCCAGACACACCACATCTGCGGAACAAAAGAAAAACGAAGGCGATAACTCTTCAGGGCTGTCCTATTCTTTACACTAAAGCAGTGATTGTCAGCTAAAGAGGTAAATTTTCACAATGAGAGTGATTTTGACCGTACTTGCACTGGCGAAATTCTACATCAGATTTAAAAGATCGCCCATCAATACGGAAATATATTCCCTTAACTAGCCGTCAATATAAAGCTGTAATGTCGTCTAAAAAGATATGAGTTTGTAGCATTAGCGGGATTGAAAATCATAATCAAAAACGGGTCCATAGAATTTGTGTACATTAAGTTAAAGACGAGGTAATTTAAGAAACAGGTGAATAATTAGCCTTATGACGCAAATGACATACTTGACTAGAGTGTGTTATTTTGGTGTTGGGTACTTACGAAGCCACAAAAGGGGACAATAATCACGGCTGTCTGGACAAGTGAAAAAGCGCTGATGGATTTCTTTGTTTCCCCTGTCCAAATTGAGCGTCTTGCGTCGAACGGCTTCGTAGTAGTGGCATCTCTATGATCTAGAGGCTAAATGTTGCCAATATGTAGTTGTAAAGTGTTGTGTTGAAGAGTTGAGCATGGAAACATTGGGAATTAGCGACAATTGTGGCAGAATAGTTTCACTCAAAATGATATTTGATTAGGCCTCACGGTCAAAGCTTTCAGGCGGAATGTTTGTCTTCCGGTGAAAAGAGTAGCAATTGTCAATCTTGCGGTATAATTCTAGGGAAAAGCGTACGAATCAAGAAGCTAAATTTTGTATTAGAAAGGGAACAGAGCTGCCACTCGTACTACTTAAGACTTCCGTTTTTCAGTGTTAGTGCACTGTAAGTGCACACTACACACTATGTAACCGGGTTGTAAGAGATTAAAGGAGACCTGAAGGCCAAAATCAGCAATTTTGTGGGGTTATTTCTTCTCGTTTCCCGTTTCTTTCGAGAAAATTACGTTCGAAGTTGAGGCTTTTCCGGCCTTTTCATTGCGGGCTCAAAAACTAAATCAGCAGCCTGCTGTGACGTATGATATGGAGAACAGAGATTTGGTAATCAAGAGAAACAAGGTAATCACAAGTGCTGCTGTGGATATTTTTATCGTCGTTTTGCTGTTTCTTCGCGGACTCAATATTCACGACAAAACACTGCTTCCATATGGGGTGCTCTCGCATGTCTTCCCCATATCATACATCATAAGCTGCAAAATGACCGCTGACTCCTCCTTTCTGTGCCGCAATACTGATGGCCCAAAATCGCCACTTCTGGGCTCATTAAACTGGTGTATTTTTATAAAATCTTGGAGTCCGAAAGTATGAGAAAATGTGGGTACCACTGGGTACTTCTCCGCCCAAATATCCTTTCACCATCGTTCTGCATGAGTGAAGTCCATATTTGGAAAAAACGCTAATCCACAACTGTATAAGTAACGTTATTCATGACCTCTCTTCGGGTTAGTGATCACATTGTGAAATATTTTGAATTATAAAAATATGAGTCTTCCGTGTTTCTTGATGAATAAATATCAGAAATTAAATATAAAGTGATGAAGTATTGACAGGCACAAATCACTCACCATTATAATCGACTAAAGCTACGAAGTAATCACGAAGAAAATCGTGTATTTCATCAACCGAGCTCGCCATTTCGCTATTCCCGTTGGGACGAGATGACGAAAAGACATCTGGGGTACTATTCATTCCTCCTCTGGGGTTTAGTATTTTATTGGTAACCACATGTCTTCGATTATTCTCAGGGGGCAATTTGGTGCAAATGTAGAGAAGTTTAAAAAGACAATGTATTTATCGACGGAATCGAAGGTCTTAAATAGCTTGGATAAAATGAAGCGTGAGAATCTGTGAAAAGATATACAGAAATGGAATTTAGAAATACATTATGGGGTAGATAGCTGTTTTCAAACGTTGCTTTTGTTGTTCAATCTGCCAACCACAAGAACAAAAGATCCATTGTTTCGACAGCCAGTGAGGCTCTGGTTGGCACATAAATGACAGTAAGTGACGTCAACGACATCTTCCCTATAACCATTCAAAAACGCTCAAAAAAACCTTTTGCAACTTATAATTAGAAAAAGAGTTTCGCGCGTATGGAGTCCGCTACAAGAAAGCATTTAAAAGCTTACGTACTCAAGCTTCCCTCGGCATTTCTTCGTAACTTTCAAATTCCCACGAAGGTTCATCGGGTTTATTTTATATTATGTCCTTTTCTCAGATGTTTTCCGACATCGGGATATTTGTGGTCTTCCAGGCGTTGATGTCTGAGATGGCCCCACGTATAGCCGGTATAATTTGTGTCGCACATATCACATTAATGATTGCACTCACGTGATAACACAGCCATGTTGGTGCCAAAACAATAGAAAATACTTTTTCGCTATTGTTCTTTCCACCAACATGGCCGCTGTGACGTCAGGTGCAATCAAAGAATTCATACACTACCGCTGTCATCAACACTCGACTTAATTTGATTCACATGAAAAGTGAAATTTAGCTAAAAAAATAAGAGAAGAAAAGTAAGATTATTGTGCTATGTCGGAATGTTCTTCAGTTTCAGTATTACATGTACTCAAATAGAATGTGTATTGTCGGAAAGTTATAGGTATCGTGTAGGGTAAAAATTACCACGGGAAAGGTGGGTTTAATGGAAAGACCCTAGAGAGACATAACGGCTGAAAACACCAGTTGAAACATTTCTAGGGTAAAATTTCCCTTCATATGGTATAGTCACTTGGTCTCGATACTTGGAAGCAAAGTAACCACTACCAGCACCTGAAACGCAAACGGCGAATCTTAGCAGAACAACAAATTTCTTGTTGCATATTGCCAGCAGTATTGCCTTTGGAAATTACAATGCAAACAGGCCTGCTTCCTGCCAGAGAGAGACTTGTGATCAGAATCTTTATGATACCATATGTTTATTCATCCCTACAGGTGTATCGGCGACAAATCATTGACCGTTTATGTGATAAAAACGGAAACGCATAACCCTTCCAAAGTAATTTTATTCGTCTGGTGTAAAGACGGGGCAAACTGAACTTATCTATATGAAAAACATACTGACTACTTTTTCTACGTGTGTGAAATTCAGCTGGTGTAAGGAAGCGGCGGGACGAGCTAAATTAAGTTGAGTTTGTCGAGGTAAGTGTGTTTTGCCCGTCTTTATATTGGAAAAAGCAAACAAACGTAGGGACAATGTTTGACCGTGTTTGTCCCACTCATGCTATGCGCCCCACGAAACCGAACGCTCTCTCGAAGAAGCATTTGCCACCTGATCTCATTGGAAGGTAGTGTTGGGCAGTATTAACTTTTCTCAGACGTTTTTCTTCAAGAAAAGGCCAAGGTCTCTCATTCGAACAAGAGTATTCTTTTCGGTTAATGGGCGTTCCCTAATCAACTCCCCCAAAACGCAAGCACGAGAAAAAAGAGGAAGTTTAACTGCAACTAAATTCACTTTTTTTCAAAAGGTCGCAAAACTAACAGCGTTAGTGGGAGGAATAGGCGTATTTCTTTGATATCACAAACTGTCCTGCAATGCAGACGTTCTTTGAGAACAGCAATGCAAAAATGCAAAGCAGCTTATGTTGTCAAGGAAGGAGTAAAACTACGCCAGTTGGGGGCTCTGTCATAAGACAAAGAGCTAACAGTTATCTTAACTTTTTGTTTGCAGCGGTGCATAAGAATTGAATTGTCGACACGGAAAACCGAAAAAAATGTATTTGCTAAAAGTTGGAATGTTCTTATGCCTTGGCGACTAAACATATTTCTGGTTCAATGCGCTTTAAGTAAAGATGGTATTACTCAGCAAAATGTGAAGGAAAGATGGACTTGAAATTAGTCTAACGATAGGGGGTTGCCTAAAATTCCCCCTCTGTGAAGGTATATTCAGTGAAAACATGATCAGGTAAGAAAGCGTGCAATTATATTCGTGTCACACGATGTCTGATGGAAGATGCAACACTATCAAGCCTCACCATGGGCCTCTGAAGTAGGTCAAGGAGATACGAGATAGTTTTCCCTTGAGTTCCTAACTTCTCTAGTAACAATTTTGTGGGAAAACTGTCTGGTCGTCGGTAAGCCGTTTCATAGAAATTTAACTCTCGTCGAGGTATCCCAGCTTCCTTCCCCACTTTTTGCCAGCCGTACATTTTGTTTTGTCCTCTGCCGTGTTGCTCCTCTAATCCTTCCACCAGAATGTCCTCAAGATCCGGCGGAATGTCGCATAAGTTAAGGTCTGGATAAGAGAGAAATATTGTTCGTTGTGTGAGTAAGGACTTTGTCTTGGACAACAAATCGTCTTTATGTCATGCTAATTGGGGAACTTTACGGTAGTTTTGGGTGGATGGTGTGTTAATGTTGCTGGGCCTCAAGCTTCACAAATCCATGATCTCTAATGTTTCGAAGCAGAGATTAGATGTGTCGTGCAGTGTCAGTCCCGCGATCACTTTAGTTGCTTATTTTCAATCTTACCACCGGCGTTTTGCGTCAGCGCAGCCCATGTATCACGGTAATTCACTATCTCGAAAATGAATTTTGTAGGGTGTATAGTCATACCTTCTACTACTTTGGCTGTATCGCTCATATCTTCGATAGTTTTATTTCTTGAGCTCTCCTCTTTGCCTTTGTCTATATCGTCATCTATTAAACGGAAAGCATTCAAGAATAGTGGTTAACACCGGATCTAAACCGTGAATAGTACTTGTGCCGGATGCTCTTTCAAGTTATCTACTGCACCGGCACAACTTTAACATACCAACGGAAATAAAGCAAATTTCTGAATTATGGCGAATTTTAAGGTTACTAAATTCAGAGAATATATACGATAGGAAAAAAACTTTGTGTACTCCACAAATTTTGATCAACTCTTCATATTGGTCGCTTGTGTCACGCTCTCAGTTGTGAGGGGATCGAGTTAGATACACAAGAATCTAGTGAAAAACGGTTCGTTGTTTTGTATGGTAAAGGACTTGGACGTCTGAACAGTGGAAAAGTAATATTTGACATGGTGGCGATGAAAAGTAAAAAGCCAACCGAACAAAAAAAAAAAAAAAGCGAAAATGTGATTTAATCGAGTCTAATCATGTATTAACTCTATTTCGGGAGAAGAGAACAAAAAAGTCACCACAAATAAAGACACAAGATAAAACTTAGACCGCACCAATGATGAATTTTCATCAAACCAGTAGACATGCGGTTATAGAAAATTATATCTAAGTTTTAAATATGGGAAATACTGGTATACTGGTTGAGGCAGGTAACATGAAAAGTTTCCTTATAGGAAAAGCTACCAGAAAAGGTACTAAACGCTAATCAGTGTATACCGGTAGTGGGCAGAAAAAATGACTTTCACGACAAACAGGTAAAAAAAGACAAAATTTCTCCATATTCGTTTGGTATTCTTAAAATCCGAGTCGACCAACATAACATAGAATCAACAAATCAAGAAAGTCGATTTAATAGATTTTTTGGACTACAGTCTCACCTACAATGTCTTCTTCCCCAAGCTTATTTTTGCTACCCAACCTCTTGTATTCACCACGTATTTTATGACTGCACTTTTTGTACACGATGTATGCAATAAGGACCAAAAGTCCAACAACAGCAACGGCAGCAAGCGTTCCTATAAAGCTACTGAATAACGAAGGTACGTTTATCAATTTAGGCTTCTGTTGGTGAAAGGAAGGTGTTGGTACCAGAAGAATTCGGTTTGTCACTTGAGTTGGTGGAGAGGTTCCTCTTAACGTTTGGTCACGTGCTGTCGGCATAGGCATGATTGGTCGAAGAGTTGTAGATAAAGACAGGTCTTCTTCCTTTTGAGTACTATTTACACTAATGGCTCCAGGGATACTTCTAGCAGAAGTATTTTTATCCTTTTGTTCTGTAATCGGACGATGACTATTTTCTTGTCGAACGCTGTTGTCAAAGTCACGGAGGTGCAACATTTGCAGATCATCAATCTCTCTGTCGTCGAGGTCTTGATTACTAAGTGAATTAGTCTTGTCTTCGTAATGTCTGCCGTTTTCAAATTGGACATATTCAGGCCTATCGAGTAATTCTAAAAGGAAAAGCGTCTCATTCTCTTTCTCAACGGCATTTTCATTTCGAATTGACCTTTCTTGTCTGTCTTTTAGGGGCACTTTGGAAAGTAGCGATGATGACGTGTTGCGAAGATTGCTTGCTTTTGCTACCCTTCGTCGGAGAATGGACTGCGCGAATTTTCGTTTGGTACTTGCTGTGTGCAAACAATTTACCTTGCACGTCTTTGAAGTGATACACTCAATGTGAGCCGAAGAAGATCGTCCACAGCAAAAGTCACAATGTTTGCAAGTGTTACTCTCTTGGTCCTCAAAGTGTAACCAAGGACACTCCTTGCATACTGAGTCTCTTTCTGCCGTACAAGGAATCAGAGTCTCTCTTGACCCACAGTCAGTGCATGCCGTACAGGCAGCGCTATCAACCTTTGCTGAAAACATCCCTGCTCTGCATGGCACACACTCGCCAGTCAATTCGACGGCCAAAGTGGTACCACACGGTGGTGTGGGCTCCATTCCCTCTGGACATCGTGGACAGGAAATGCAGGTGACTCTTTCACCGTCTTTTAGCGGATATGTGTCTGGAGGACATTTATTTAATCCATCTGGATAAAACTCGTCCTCTCTTTCTTGTAATTTATCCCAACAGTACTTTACCTGGATAATTAAAAGACAATATACAATAAATTCTCGCTATCAGTCCTTGGTGTTGAAACGAGCATTGAAACATGCTTTTCTATGCAGGCTACGAGTTCCTCGATGTGCTTTGGAGAAAATTACGTTTATAACTAAGTAAAGAACTCATACTAATGGAGGTAAGTAACCTCATTACAGCGCGGGGGTGGGTATTAAATTTTGGGTACTCAGATGTTATTGTGACCACAGAACTTTAATGTGGATTTTAATTTTAATTTAATTTTGATTTTACAATGTAGATCAGAACGACCGTCGATAGAATGTGAACGCGATTCCCATTTGGCCATTAAAGATTCACTGTTCATTCAGGAACTAATGACAACCTTAGCAGTGCTGACCAATTAGATTTTCTCTTTAGATGGTTTTTAGTCTTCTATTAGATTTAAACATAGCTTCGTATTTCCTAACGGAATCTGCTTCTGAAGCTAAACGTTGTAGCATTCGAAACGTTTAACTATTAATGTGCGTTTCTGTGCTTCTTACAGCTGTTTGAATACTTTCATGGCAGCCTGCCAGCTATGTGATTCTATGTAAGCCTAGTTATATTTGTCTGAGTTTTGCTGACTTTACAATTCCGAGATATGGCTTCCCGCTACTATCAACGTAACCTAAATTTATTGAGTAATCTTCCATTTCATCATATGGAGAATGAGCCTTTTTCATATGGTGACCATTTTGAGCATAGCATTCGAAACGTTTAACTATTAATGTGCGTTTCTGTGCTTCTTACAGCTCTTTGATAACTTTCATGGCGGCCTGCCAGCTATGTGATTTTATGTAAGCCTAGTTATATTTAACTGAGTTTTGCTGACTTTACAAATTCCGAGATATGGCTTCCCGCAACTATCAACGTAACCTAAATTTATTGAGTAATCTTCCATTTCATCATATGGAGAATGAGCCTTTTTCATATGGTGACCATTTTGAGTCCCGAGGGATCGAAAACGTTTGTTTTGCACCCACAAACTCCATTTTCTTCGACCAGCATGGGCGCCGCGTGACAAGGTCCGTTAGGTGCTTTGTTTGGTTGCTTGTCTGGAATGATCGATGCATCCGGTACTTTAGATCTTTACCAAATGTTTGATAAATCGGATGAATGTGATCAAGCCGATTTAATGCTCTCTATTCCATGTGCGAATTATTACTCATATTCATACGATTTTTCACTGCAAGGTTCGAAATTAGTGTAAAAACCAAAAACTATTTGAAGTAAAATAGTATGCAACAATACTAATCCAACGCAGTTAATATAACGATTCTCCATCTTCCAGTTTTCTTGATCTAGTGACTGAATCACAAGTGTTTTCCCTTCTATCCGCACTAAAAGGGAGCAAAGCTTATGTTAATATTCCAGTAGCACCAATTAAGATGGAACTGCCCCCTTGTCTCTTCTTCTGAACAGAATATACAATGAGTCAACTTCAACAGGCACAGTGCCTTAAGTTTGTAAGATAAACCCACATATATAAAAACGATAGTTCTAAACAATTAGATAATTATCAATAAGTGCTACTAACTCTCCTTTTAGCAAATTTTAGAAAGGATAACGGATTTATGATCAGCTGGGCCTGGCTGTGCAAAACTCATTAACGCTAATCCCAGAGGAGTTTATTTCTCTACTAGCTCCCAAATGCTGTTCAACACTGATATGCGGCAAAACTTTACATTAGAAGAAGTCAATCTTGACAAAAATAAATAAGCAAAAGAAACTTTTACTAAAAAGGTGCCGGAAACGCTAATCCTTGATGAAGTTAATCGGCTTTCGAACAACTTTGTAAACATTAATTTGCATTGAGAAAAGGGCACTCAACAGAATATGCAATTTTAGAAACAATGGAAAACCCTTCAAACAACTTTAGATGAGAATATAAATTAACTTGTCGGATCCTTTTAGAGTTTTTAAAAACACTTGAGTCAGAAAATCACGATATCCTTGAAGCTAAGATAAACCCTGAAAATAGTCTGGTATCCGTACGCTTGGGCTAACTCGTGAGTGGCTCTCCACGTGAAATGCAGGAAGCAGTATGTAAAACTGAGTTGAAAGCATACAATCCACAACGATCTATTTTAGGTCCTTTACTGTTTCTGCTATATATAAATTACTTACCGAACTCTTCTAAAAAATAATATTTTGGCTAATTGCAAATGGTATTGATATTCTTTTATTATTCAAGTGGTTTCAATTACTTAGAAATTGTTATCAACGAAGAAGTTTCATTTTCTTTAATATTGAGCTGACAATAAATTGTTAAGTAACGTTCACGCTTAGAAAAAAAGGTATGTTTATTACATCTCCAAGGAAAAAAAACGTAACTTGTCTTGAAACTGTTTATACAAGTAATATTTAACAAAACACGAATTGGGTATCTAAGGAGATTTCATCAATGAGAACCTGTAAAGTGGGATGCTCAAATCCAGCATGTTAATAATAAGCTAGCAAATAATTTAGTTATTATCTTTACGGTACGATATTATGGTCCAGTTAATACTCTTAAGCACCTATATTGCACTCTAACCTGCCCTATAATTTACAGTATGGAATAATTCATGAGTTGAGTTACGGCCTGCCGTCAGTCCAGGTTGAACAGGTAGGATACAACAAATCAAATGCATCCGATCCACTTTTTGCTAACAGCTGATCAGAGAAAGTGGAAGAATATCTTATAATCTCTTAGAAGCTTCAAAACTGGAGAATGTTTTAATTAAGAATGGCAGTTTCTTTAAGGACGTGGGAAGCAATCCCCATTAATGATTAAAGATCTCCCTTTTAATACTGTGGCTTTAAAATAACACAAGCTATTTCTATTGGAGAATCAAAACTATGTATGGCGTCAGAAACACGATATGAATACTATGAGTAATTGAGTTTCTATGTATACACTTCCTCTGACAATCCTTATACATTGTATGTGCAATACATCTACCCGCATAAACATTTGCAAAGTTTGTGATATTCTCTTTCATTTTTAAAACCTATAGTATTTTCTGAGTTCCTTTTTGTCTTTCCATTTTGGTACTAAATTGTCCATGACGACATGAATGTATTTTCTGTGGCAGTGGCCAACTCCAAAGGCTTAGCTACGACCACTTCCCCATGGGAGCTTTTCAGGGCCAATGAAACACAATGGACAGAACAACAGAACACAACAACAACAACTGTTAAGCATCCCAACTGGCCGGCGGCAAACCAGTTGGCTATTTACAAGTACGGCCGAGAAGTTGAACCAGGGACTACCAGGGACAAATTCAACGAGTGGTCAGAACGAGTCTTGAACCCGGAAACTCCGGAACTCGAGGCAAGCTTCCTGACCACTGGACCATGCGGCCTCTAAACGAATGGGCGATTAATTATGGTCATAGCATTACAGGGGCTAGGTCACGCTATTTTAGGTAATTATGTTAAAATTTGATAATAATGAGCTCTAAACATAAAATTGACACAGCAAGAGTCTTTCGTTTGCAAAATCACGGCCACATAACAACTGATAATGATTTTCCAGCTTTGTAAGTGACATTTTGATATAGACTGATATAAATTTGAAAAAAATTTATCCAAATTCAATCCATTTCAATCCTCTCCAGTTTTGTTCATCCATGTCCCTTTTTGGCTTCCCTGTGTTTTGTTAGAGTTCTTCTATAGTTTTGAAGAGTTATTTTGATATTTTAGGTAATTCTATGACCATTCGATTAGTGCTGAAATTGCCTAAAAAGTGCGTGACCTAGCCCCTTTAAGTTCGGGCATATTACGTTGTTTTGCAGAGTACAGCAAAGAATGGTACGCCCATTTTTCCTCGTTCAAACAATGATATAAATGCCATCTGAAGCTTTCCTTGCTACAGTCCTTGCCGTAGTCCTTGCCGTCATAGTGATAATAGTCTACGTCATTAAAATCGGATTTGCGTCAGAGTTTCATGACTTACCCAAGAAAGAAAAATAACCCCGACAGTAAAAAGAAGTTTGATGTGTTCTGGGTCCAATTCCATGGCTCAGTCACTCCTGCGATGACTATGAAGTTAAAATAATATGTTACCAATGTATTCACAGCTCTTGACAACGGGAGACATTTGTAATATTCAGAAGTAAATTTACAATCTCCTTAACTACATTTCAAAGTTTTTTTTCACTCGCTATGATTTGGTTATGACTATGGTTTTCAGAAATTGGCTCTTTAGAATTAAACAGCTACATGAAAGCATTGCGCAAGAGCAAAAGAACGCAAACACGGGCATTTCAATTGTTTATACGCATAGAGGGGTGATTTTTCTTCCAAAATACAAGTGTAGGTATCTATTTTCCGCTAACGTGTTGGTTCATAATATTATGATGGCCTAGATACAGTTGATTATTGATTCCAATGGCGCGCGACGTCTGAAATTTGACCCTCAGGCCTTTGTTATTCTTTTCTTCCCAAAAATACACTGCGCTTAGCGTTTTAGTGGTCACTTATCTACCTTAATTCATACCAAGAATCGTCTGAACTTAGGGCACTTTTATTTGTGTTTGAGAGGTCTGCCCGAGTTTTCCGTTGTAAACAAGCGGAAGCATTTTTTCAATATCCATTGAAGCGATAAGATACTCGGATAAAGGTATTCAGCAAAACGCTTAGGGTAATTTCAATCCCCCTAGACGTACTTTGTGTTTGAAACAATCACTAAATGTGACAACGAGTGCAAAGAATTAGAATCAAATCATACCATATTCGTGACCGAGTTCAACAAGGAAACGAATGTTTAACCGGAACACTTATTATCGGAGCCGCTTGTCATCGCAAGGAATCGAGAAGACAATAACAAAAAAAAAAAAAAAAGCGAATAAGGCCTCCTGACCAACTAATAGCAACCCCGTGCAATCGACGGGACATTTGTTTATGTAATCGACAGCAAGGAACCGGCCTGCTTTCTTGACTTCCGAAGAGTTGAAAATTCTTGCATTCGGAGGAAAGCCGACGACAAGCATGAAAAGGGCGCCATAAATGTTTCCATTCACGATCGCTCAAATGTTAATGTCAAATTCGAAACATCAAACAATTTCTAACAAATTTGAAACATCAAACAATTTCTAAATCTATTAAGTAAATCTAATTGTATGTACTGAGTCAATGATTTAAAAAACAGTGATCCTACCCGTCACGAGATGAATTGTATTTTAAGTGCCGCAGGTAGCTGCTTCTCCCAAGTGTGTAAAAATTTCGGAACTAAGTTTGACCGGTTTGCAGACTGGGTGGATTGCTTTTAAACAACGTTGTTATAAACTACCACCTGTGACTTTCTAATACTAAATTTTTGCAAGAAACAAGGCCGCCGCAGACGCCATCCATGTTCTTCCAAAAATATTTAATTACTCATTAGGTCGAGGCTATTACGTAAATACGAAGTCTTGCATTTCGGCAACAAATAAACAAAATTCACGCCAAGTTTGAGAAAAATTTCAACAACATTTTGTCCATATTCTAATAAGCTCCCTCGCCTGAACATCACATCCGATTTATAAACGTCGAGGCTGTTCATTGTGTTCTGCGTAGTGGGGCAATGAGAGATACGCCAGAGATCTCAAAATATTTCATGACGATGAATTAGTTCGTTGTTTCTTGTACAATTGATACCCCTCAGTTTTACATGTAAAAGGCTTTTTCCATTGACCTGAGGATTTCCACCAATGTACAAAGTAGGGGCAAGCTTGCGCCCTTGCGTGACATTATTTGTAGTTCTCTTACGCTTCGTCAACACACAGGGTTCGACACGCGAACAATGTTTGCGTCTACGTTGCTTAGCAACGTAACGCTAGGTTACTGATTTTGTCTGGTTGACTAGTTGGCAGTAGTAAGTGATGTGACATAGTCATAGTAATTCCTTGTCGAAAAAACAAGACGTACTGGGAAAGCGTCCTCCTTTGCCTTTTCTTTTGATTCTCGGCTCGGTGAGTTCACTTTTGTTTTGATCTCACAAGGACCGCTGTGTTCACGCTGATCAGCATTTCGATCAGATTCTCATTGTGTACATGTGTAACCCAATTTAAAATATACGAATTCGAAGTCGTTGTATTTTTGAAAAAGCTACGGGAAGCCGTTGTGCTTGTTAAAAAACTGTTAAACGAAGCTGCTGTGCTTGTTAACACAAACTCACCCGTTGAAGCAAAACAAACTACAGTTGCCCGTTGAGGTAACAACCGACAAAATAGCGAAAACAACGCTACAAAATTTAGTTCCAACAATCATGGGAGTAACGATCGAGCAATACTGCGTCCGTGTTGGTATCCACAACAATTTTGTAGAAACAACAGCTGCTTTAGAGTTTGACGGTATTATCTGGAATACAAGGCCGACAATAGTTTTACTATAAACTCGAGCTGTATTCGAACTATATCCCTCTGATTCTAACCCTGCACTCCTGTAGTGCTAGAGGAACGCATCTTACGTGAAGTTGAAGTTGCCAACAGCTGGTGTAGTTGTAACGGAATGATGCTAACA
>NC_090884.1:32967370-32972370 GCF_036669925.1 Montipora capricornis
GTGGTGTATTGTACATAATATAACGCTTAATACGCTTTCTACTTGACTTCCTTTTTTTGAACATTTTAATGATTTTCTTTAATCGCAATCTCGATGGTTCTCTGTCACGGCAGGCATATTTACAAGTAAACTTTGTCTTACTTCTTGACCGTTTGGATACTTCTTCATCTCCATTCCTACCAGTATTTAAGCTTGAATCAGTACACAGGTCTTTAGAGCAATGTTTGTTGTCCTGGGTGGCCACATAAGTTCTTTGGTGTCGCGTGATCTCGTCAATTCTGCCCATGTTTGTCCTGTTTTCAGTGGCCGTTTCGCTCATTAAGAAGTGTTCGTTTCGCTCATATAAGTTCGTCATGGCCGACAAATAAGACAAATTCTCATCAAAGCCTAGCACATTAGCATGAGATTTACTCATTTTCGGGTCACTCTCCAGCAAGCTGGAATTTATATACCCCCCGTGAGCTTGAAAGGTCGAAGAGCAAACGCTCATCTCCTCGTCATGTTTAACGCCTAGGCGAGTCAAAGGCTCCTGAAATTCAGTCTTCAAGTTGACCATAGTACTACAGTCAACTCCACTTCAATTTAGGGAGACGCTTGGTATTAATGGTTGTGTAAAAGCTACAAAATCACCCCAATGCAATGCACCATCAATACGGGCTGCCACGATGCATGCACTCACGCGTACGCTTATTGCGCGGTTGCTATTTCAATATGGCGATGGGCTCGGGCTGCGCGGTTACTATTCCAACATGGCCTCGGGTTCGGGCAGTCTCGTTTGGGCCGACTAATTACGAACAGTGTCTACACCTGAGTGAGTGAGTGACACATTTGCATATCGGAGTCCCCGCAAGAAACCCGTTTCTACGCTTCGCGTATCCACGAGTTTAAAAACAAGGGATTGTTTTGACAATGGGAGGCTTGACTTCGCGCGATTTCAGACGCTGCTTAATCTTGTGGCTAACAAATATGGGCTGGAGTTCACTTGAATTTTCTGGCTCAGATCTTTAAGTTGTGTTCTTACAATTCCGGCTGAAGACTGGTCCTTAAATGGCAGAACAACGGGAACCGCTTTTAATTCGTTGTTAACAGCTGGTAGCTCGAGAACAGGTTGATCAGAAGCTTTGACTGCGATAAAGCGTGAGATGGTGGAATTAATTAACCTGTCTGGATAACTAAGGCGAGAAAACACCATTTTGAGCCGATCACATTCATCGGAAAAGTATGACCAGTTGGATGAGACGCGGAAGGCACGATCAAGCATAGTTTTCAATAAGCCGCGCTTGTAGCGATCATCAACATGGCTCTTGTTTGTTAATGCAGCAAAAGGCCAGTGTTGGTAGGTTTGACGTATACTTTGGTTAGGATGATTTGTGTAGATTTGTTAAGGAGCTATGTGCCAAGTATAACCGAAGGGTGGCAGTGGTTAAGAGTCTCGAGGAATTTATTAGCTGGCGCTATATTTGGCACAATAGTCCACGTATCTCTTGTAGTATGTGGGCATCTTGCCTTCGCGCTCGAGAGTTTCTTCTATGCTGCACATAAAAACGTTGGCCATTAAGGGTCCGAGCGCGGAGCCCATAGCGACACCATCTGTCTGCTCGTAGAGTTGACCGTTGAACAGAAAAAGTTGGTCCTTCGTTGCGCCTCTTAGGAGATCAACCAGGTCTTGCTTACAGAGGTTGAGGCCGTGCGTTACATTGAACCAATCATTCATGAAAGCTTTATCGGCAAGAATATGTATTGTCTCTTCTAGTGTTACATTGGTGAATAATGAAGAGACATCGAAAGAAACGAGCATATCCCCACTATTGATTGTCAGTCCGTGGACTTCATCGACGAACTCAAAGGTATCAGTAATTGTGTATTGGTTGATAGAAAGAGGTTTGAGCCTTGTCGTCTAGCCATTTCTCCAGAGCAAAGTTGTACGTGTTAGTAGCGGACAAAAATGGTAGCATGGCTAGTTGTTGCTTATGTGTTTTTGGCAATCCGTAAAGGTGTGCTAACCTGGAACCCGATTCGTGAACAGAGTCTACAACCTCAGCAGGGAGGATTCGGCGAACAAGTGATTCTAGAATGTCAATCATTCTCGTAACTTGGGCTGTTCAAAACAGGAGTGACGCCAATGGTACGAACTTTGTGTTCACAACAAGTCCTTAAAAATCAATTTTGCAGTTTGATTAAAGTGTGTAGTATAAAATTCAACTTTTTTAGCTGAAATAAAACAACTGGATATTCTCGACCTTTATTGTTCCGGTTCCGGATCCAGTTCTGTTTCCTGACCCAGTTCCTGATTCCGGCTTTTTCAGGTGCCCTAAGTTTTGTAGCTGTCAGAAAAAACTTGCAGTACACTGTAACTTTAATTAGTATATTTAACAGTTATTTGCCAAAGGCAAAGTGAGTGTACATCTGAGACGAATAATTGTGTGACTATTATAACTTCAGAACTGAACAACAGAGAATTGATAATCGACACACTATTTCTGTTGTAAAGGTCACGAGTGCCTGCAGGAGCCCTGCCATTTTGTTTGCTTTATATTCACCAGCTATTGGAGTGAATATAAAATCATATTGTTATTTCTATAGGAAACCACTCAACCAATCACATTGCTGGAAACTGTTTGTTTATCTCCGAATTATTATGGTTGCTGTTATTCCAGCCCAGCATTTTATGGCTCTAGTGGCATTCAGACATAGACATTGCCACTGTCATATGGCAATTAAAAACTGTGAAATAATTATTATTAATTCCAAGTAAGGGATTGCCACCCATTGTGGTGATTGGAGTAATCAGTTATTTGCAATGTTTAGTATAAAACAACCGTTGTCGTGGTTTTTGGGTTAAAAAATATCGGTTAATGGTTGGTGGAAGCAAAGCATTCTTTCAAATGAAGGATAAAGGGGTTTAGTTTGTAAAGAAGC
This sequence comes from Montipora capricornis, assembly GCF_036669925.1. Taxonomy (NCBI): domain Eukaryota; kingdom Metazoa; phylum Cnidaria; class Anthozoa; order Scleractinia; family Acroporidae; genus Montipora; species Montipora capricornis. The sequence continues at coordinate 32,970,290 of NC_090884.1, forward strand.
TGTGGTGCTGTGTCAGTGAGGAAGTGAAGTAAAGGAAAGGGTTTATCAACTGAATTGATATGGTAAATTGACCACTGTAAAGAAATTTAAAAGCTGACATTTCGAGTGCTGGCCCTTCGTCAGTGTTAAACCCTTTTCTGTCTTTCACAAGTAGGACTACTTTTCATAATGAAACAACAGTGACATTCTTTAATCATTCCTTTGGCAATATAACTTGTATAATACAAGATTCATAAAGGCCTACTCCGGGATCTTCAGACGCCGTAACTTAAGGCAACTTAAAGCGACTTAAGGCGACTTAAGAAAAAATTGCCCAAAACATCAAGCAACCTAAGGCGATTTAAGGTGACTTAGGCAACCTTACAAAACTTAAATTGCTTATTCCACTTAAGTCACAGATTATGAACTGATCAAAAGTCTCCATATTTCTTTTCCAAAAGAAATTCGTAGCAAAAAGATTAAAAATTGTCATCAACAGGTGGTCTTCAGTTTCAGGTTCTAGAAATGCTTGCAATTCAAATTAAAATGACGTTAAACTACGAACCGAATTTGTTTTATCACCAAAATGTCCTTGCTATGGAAAGAAGGACAGTTACTTTGAAGCAATTAGTAGACATATTGAAAACATTATTTGGTCGTTTCTTCTCACTCATATTTCGCCAATGAGTACGTGAACTCCGTCGATTTCCTATTAACAAAAGCAAATTTGGTTCTGATAACCCTAGAGATACTATTTTTGAACCGTTTCAAGTACTTTAGCGAACACATGGATTGCATGTCGTTTCTTACTTCCACTACGCCTCGCGAGCGCGATTACCTAATACTGGACCCAACCCGTGCCGAAGTTAAAAAAAAAATGCACATACGTTCCTTTCCACCGGCACGGACAATTTGAATGTAGAAGGACGACTACTAAACTAATCTTTTTTTTTATGAGGTAACCTTCCGTTACTTCAGTAGGTTTGTAGTGAATGTTTTTTGCTTTAACTGGTAGTGAATTGTGCCACTGTCCACGCAGCTACTACCCATTTTGACTGAAAGAACACCGCACCTCTAAAGTTAACCAAAGTTCAAATCAGTTTTATGAGAGATGCGACATCTGAGCATTTTAGTTCAGGAATCTCCAAGATGATCACAACATCAGATATTAAACAACTATTCCGTGAGCGCGCGTTGGATATGAGATGGTAAATAGCCAAAGAGGCGCGTAGCGTCGAGTTGGCTATAACCAGTCTTATATCCAACAAGCGTGAATGGAATAATTGTTTTGTTTTGTTTTAATCGTTTTATTAAATTCCTTGGAAGTACGAAACACGAGCGAAAAAAAGGAGAAAACCCTAGCGAAATCGAGAAAACTTGATGAAGATGCGATGTTGTGTTGTACCTTGTGGTCATACAGACGTAGGCTCATCTCAAAAACATTTCTTGCCTTTTCGCGTACTTTCCAGAAAACAATTTTCTTTAATTCAACGAGAAATTTTGCTGTCCTGCGAAAAAAATTTTGTTTAGCAAAGCTTAACGCAATCATTTACCATATAAGGTCAAACTATGGTACATGAGCTGAAAACCGAGATTGAGTGAACCAACCAGAGCACCCAAAATGCATTATCCGAGGTCGAGAATTTCTGTAGCTTTCCAGTCTGTCCTCCCTACGTTGTTAGTATTCCTTCTTGGTCTGTTCTGATTCTTTCAAGGCGTCTTTTACAATAACCCGTACGTAGAGGTTCATGTATGATGACAATCTTTAAGGCAAAGTTCTTCCTCTATTACTGTGTCCTCTAACGCCCATAGATCTTTGAAGATAGATGCGATCTATATCTATCAGATCTTTATCGACACTGAGTTGTTTTAGTATATGCTAAAACAGTGAGATAATATAGCACAAAAAGATGATTTAAACTTTTTTATTCCTGCAAAGATTACAACATTTTCGGGCGCAAATTCCGCGCGAATTGCTCTGAGGTGAATATCCAGAGTTTGAGTAGCCATGGCCAATCAGCGCGCGAGTTCAACGCTATTCATTTTTCCAGTATATACTAATGGCGGATATCTTATTTCTTCCTGTCAACTTTGACTTAAGA
>NC_090884.1:32977370-32982370 GCF_036669925.1 Montipora capricornis
GCTAGAGCGGAGTTTGTATGCATATGGTAAGCAAAATAACCCGGCTAGTGGCGCGTGCTGTCCAACATGCCCATGTATCTACACAGTTATGTTGTGATTGAGTTAGTCGTGTTGTGTCTGATTGGATAGTGGAGTCAAAATAAGGTGAATTCACGGGTTGGAGAAATGCCTTTAATACCCTTCATAAGTATGACAAATTACATCATTTCTTTTGTATCTCAACGGGTGCACTATATTAGCGAGTTGAGTTTTGAAAAAACTTACAAATTTTTAAACAACAAAAAACAAGACCCCGTCACTAGTAAAGGATCTCCTTCTCTCTATGTACAAAGATGTAGAGCGTACATAAAAAGTTACCAAAATTGAGTACATAGTTGTGGTGATAGCAGTGCTTAATATGTACACAACACCACTTGAAAACTGCTCTAACTTACTTATGTTTAGATACAGTGTTTTTACATATAATACACTCAAGCGCATTTTGCTTGTTGTTTGTTTATCGCGATGTCATTTTGTCCATCAGAGGTTACCGGCCTGTCACGGACCCACGAATCATCCAGAAGGGATCCGTGCCATGTAATAGGTCACAAAAGCAAGAGGAGAGCTATCTAGAAGCACCCTAAATTTTGCCTTCTTTTGGGTCAAAGAAGAATGGTCGGTAATCCGCTTTTATCACTGCTGGAAAAAGTTTAGCGGGCTAAGATGAAAATCTGCAAGAATATAACAAGTTCTTGACAGGGGATTTAGAGCTACCCTCACATTTGAAGAAAGTAGGGTGGCTCTGAATCCGCACCAGAGAATATTTTAAAATTTGCGCAGAGTTTCATCCCACAGTTTCATTACCTTACAACAAACAAAAAAAGACAACAACAACAAGAAAAAAGGGGTAATTGGGTTCTTTTTGAGACGCAATGTTTATACTGGTGTCCGGTGATGGCGGCGCCACATTGGCTGGAATCAAATTGTGCATGGACTATCGACTAGATTTGTCATCGGTGTCTCCGCGATCCATAGTAAAATCTCCATCCTTTGTAAATAACCATATGGTAAGATTTCTGAACGTGGTTAGGTCATTTGGAATGCGCCCAACGGAGTGAAAGTATTTTAAAAATACTCCGGGGCTGAAAAAGCAGTGACCAAGTACTACTTATTTATTTATTATTTAATTAATTTATTAATTTATTTATATAATCTTTATTTAACCACGGTACAATTCATCAGAAATATAAAACCGTATGTACAATTAAAAATTTAAAACCAAGTATAGATAAAACTATGTAAACTACATTAACTATCTTACTCGATATCAAAAAAAAAGAAGCTGCTTTCCATGAATGCCGTGTTTAGAATAATGGCCTAGATAACCTCTTTAATCAGTCGTTTGAATTGATTGAAGGGCTCTGCTTTCCTTAGTTCTAATGGCAAACTGTTCCACAAAACTGCCCCACTATAGTACTACACCTTTTGTTGTTCATTACGAGAAAATACGCGTTCATTTGCGTGAAATGACAACCAATAGCGCGAAGGTACAATAATGAGTGCCAAAAAAACGAACATTTTTAGGCATTCTTATGCGTCATTCTGTATACAAAAGAGAAAATTACACCTTCATTTGCGCTAACATTGAAGTCATTAACATTATCTTTAAAATCAATAGAGGCATCAGACAGTACAATACAATACATACTTAATTGACCGCTCCCCATAGGGGCTTTTCAGGGCCAAAGAAACACAATCAACGAAACAACAGAACACAACAACAACAACCGTTAAGAATCCCAACTGGTCGGAGGCAAACCAGTCGGCTATTTGCAAGTGCAGCTGGGAAGTTGAACAAGGGACTACCAGGAACAAATGAAAGTTAGAAATTTCTAGGAAAATGAAAGGTATAGACTTTATATACTGGAGAAAGGAACACATACCGTGCATTTTACCTTTCGACACACCCATCCGAAAAATTGGTTTTTGCCCTGAGCGGGACTCGAACCCACGCCTCCCTGATTACTAGTCGGGCATGCTAAGCCACTACAGGAACCAGGAACAAATTCAACGAGTGATCAGAGCGGGTCTTGAACCCGGGATCTCCGGATCTCAAGGCAAGCGCCCTCACCACTGGGCCACACTGCCTCCTCCTGAAACCATGACATTTTCATTTACGGACTTTGAAATTCATTAGCATTCCTGGACGGCGTTATTGTGGATAAGACAAATATTAATGCGCTTGTACAAATAACAGAGCGTTTTTTGCATTCAATGTACAAACATCGATTTTCAATTGAGCAATAACTGTAAAATTTGCCAACTATTTTCTTATGAATTTCAGCTTACCCTTCAATAACCTCTCTATTTAAACATTTTGGCAGATAAGATTAAGTTTGAGACGGAGCACCGGCCCACCGAAACCCTAGCCATGATTCCCACTCCAAACACAGAGCTGAAAATGCTTCCGCCCTAAATGTACAGTACATACTGTAGTCCTTTTCTAAACATCGTGGAACAGACAATAAGTTGTTTGAAAGCAGCAAAAGAGACTTACATCTCGCCTCCGGAAATTGGAAGACGTGTGGATGACAGAGATGAGGCCAGAGCCCGAGGAATTCCACTAGAGGAGTTTCGAACACAACTTGACTGTTTGAAGCTCTGCTCAGAAATATTGACAAGATGACCGCAGCTTATAAAGATCGCAATGCGGGTACCGCCTTATGTTATGTAGATCTCTCTGCCAAATTGTTTACAAATAGAGCGAGGTTATTGAAGTGTAAGCTGAAATTCATAATAAAATAATTGGCAAATTTGTTATTGTTCAATAGGCCATTTTCGAAATATCAATATCCAGCTTCATATCGAGGCAGAGAGGACAAAAACAATAGGAACACGTTGGAATGAATGTGAAAAGTTTCGACATGTCATCCACTATCCTTTGTCTTTGCCCTCTAAACCTCTCTTTCAAGCTGATTTTTAATATATCGAAAGTGGCCTATTGAAAATCGATGTTTGTACATTGAATGCAAAGAACGCTGTATTGTTTGTACAAGCGCATTAATATTTGTCTTATCCATACTAACGCCGTCCAGCAATGCTAATTAACTTCAAACAGTGTGTTAATGAATGGTTTGTGCACTTCAATGTTTCAAAAGTAAAAGCCCCTTCGGAATCATCTTTCTGCTATTTTATGATTAACTGCATAAACTAACACAATTCAGGCAGCATACGACCTATACTACCAACTATTTACTGTATTTCCCGTTCTCGTTATTTATTTTATGCACGATGCTGTGAAAAAAATAAAGTTTCAGCACCAAATCCGCTCGTTCACCAGAACTCGTACAAAAATATTAAAACCAACAACAATCAATCAATCAATCAATCAATCAATAAAACGGCATATCGTACGTAGAGGAAGACAACTGATTGAATGGGTAACTTGTAGCAAAAACCCATTTTCAATCGTGACAGAAAACTTTAGGAGACAGAGAGGGAGTCTCCCAGTGTAGCCCTTGGGCTATGTCAATTTCAGTAAAGGTATTTTTAGATGTCACAAAAAGGAAGTCTGGTTCCCGAGACGTCCGCAAAGTTAGAGAATTCAAAATGGCGCTCCGGGTGGAATAGCGGTTTGTTGGCGAAAACGAGTTTCAGAAGCAAGGAGATTGGCTTACCTTGCCCCAAACCCTGGAGTTGGATTCTACAATTTCTAGTAAATCTAAAGGCTTTTTGGATGAAGAATACGACTCCGAAAGCCTTCACACAATGACAAATAAATTCATATGACTTCATCCTTAATAGTCGCGGACGTCTCGGGAACAGACTTCTGATCTAAAAATAACTTTTGAGAAATTCACATATCCCGGCCATCATCCCTACTCTCCGTCATTTTCTCTTGGTCAATTTTATCTTTGAAGTGATATCAAAGCGTTTTATTTTACTGCTCTTCAGTAAAATCACAAGATCAGAAATGGTTTTGTTTCTCTCGATGCCAAGCAATTCCAGTAACTTTAAGGTAGGGCTTCCATTATCCTTCTTATATTCCAGTTCAAGGTACCTCATGTCGTCGATGTCAACTTTAAAGGCTGCTCCTACTTTTTGCCAACCATAATACCGGCCCTTACAACGCACGTCCAGTTTCTTTATGAGGATTTCTTGAAGATTCAAAGGTAACTGGGCAAGATTGCAGTCTAAGGGAAAAAAAATCAAAACAAAAACCAAATACCAAAAATATATATCAAAAAGTGCCGAGAGAATGAATTCTTGATATTGTTGAATTAATTACGACTACGGCGCCTATCAATGTGCTTTCGACAATGCTAAGTAGACTGGCAAACGACAAGTTGACTCGAACAACCTCTATCAACTGGTGCAACTACCTGAAAGTTTCTATTTCAGAGTGTAACCAAAATCATGACTCAAAGAAAGAGCAAGCGTTGTCTATAACTTTCTCACAATATGATTGGTGTATTTTCCAAAATGGGCGTTGCTGATTGGCTATTACATTGCGTGACAAAATGTCGCGAGCACGACGCGTACAGCGTTGTCTAGACTCTCATCGACAACGGCAAATTAGCCAATCAAATTGCGAGATTACAAGCAATTGTGGTAAAAGTAATAATAGACAAAGGAAAAATAAATGTAATGCACCAGTCAATTGAAACCCCCACCCCCCAGGTACCGGGGAAGGGTGGGGCATTTGACATAGACGCTGGTCAAAAGGCATCAAAACCTCCACATTACGCTGCTTATCACACATACTAAATTTGCCTGGTTCATGTCAAGTTTAAAGGAACCCAAGTGGATGGTGAAGTTAAAGAATGATATGCGTAGAGTAAAGCAACTCTTACCTACGGTGGGAGTATTCCGACAATTTAGGATAGGTGTGTCAATCAATCAAGGTTCTCAAACCGTGACCCTATTTAAGGGTAGAAAATCGAGATTCGATACCCTCTTTAACGCCCATAAAAGCTATAAAGGTCCCTTTAGTACAGTTTTAATAAACCGTATCTTTTTCG
>NC_090884.1:32989870-33027370 GCF_036669925.1 Montipora capricornis
GGAGTCTGTTGAAACAAAAGCGTCCAAATGGGGTGACAAAGGTTGTGAGCAGTTTTGATTTGGCATCCAAGGGAATCTGCCAAAACCCACTGTTGGCGTCAAGTTTGGAGAATATCTTACTGTCTCCCAGTTTCGCAAGGTTCTCATCCACTGAAGGTATTGGGTGTATCTCACGCTGGACTGCTTTGTTAAGGTGAGTCAGGTCAACACAGATACGCACACTGCCATTTGGTTTAAGGACAGGGACGATACCTGCACACCACTCAGTTGGCTCTGTTACAGGCGAGATCACTCCTTGCAGAAGCATTGTTTCTATTTGACTTTTTACCTTTGGAATCAGTGGATGGGGAATCTTTCTAGGATTGTAGAGACAGAAAGGCTTAGCATCAGGGCGAAGTGTTATGTGGCATTCAGTCTTAAGCTTTCCCAGTCCGCTGAAGAGTGATGGAAATTCGGCTTTGAAATCTGTTGGTCCCGTGGTCACTTCTTCGACATCTTTGTCAACACGTCTTATGAGTCCTAGTTCGACACAAGCTCTCCTGCTGAGTAACGAGCTCTTCTGATTATACACCACATATATAGGCTCAGTTAACTTTGATTGTCTGTACTGAAGAGTTGCATAGAACAGACCTTTCACAGGCAGTCGAGTATTTCCAGGACCGCATAGAACCTGGGATGTCTTGGTTAATTCAACATCTTGTAGCCACTGGACATCATCGCTAAGGACAGTCACTGCTGCCCCCGTGTCAAGCTTGAAGCGTGTTGTACGACCGTTCACTCCTATTTGTGCAGACCAATAGTTCTTCTCACAACCGATCTCACCGAGGAAGTGTATGTCTTCCTCCTCTTGTTCTTCTACTGCATGTACCTTTCTCGGATAAGGTTTCTTGCTGAGACAGACAGACTGAAAATGTCCCTTCTTGTTGCAGTTGTTACAAATAGTGTCTCTAGCTGGGCAATACTTCCTGTCGTGGGTCTGGCGGCCACACCAAAAACAGGGACGGTCATTCTTGGAGGGCTCTTTCATGTATCCTTCGTTTCGGTTACGGGCAGGTGGGTTGTTTGTGGCTTGTTGTTTGTTGTGAGGGCGTGGCTGACTGACGAAATCAACTTCATTTTGAGGTTCTACCCCACGGACAATGGTTCGATTTTGTTTTCTTGCTTCGGCTTGTCGGCTTATGCGAGCAGCGTCCGCGAGAGTGAGGTCAGATTTAGCTTGTAGGCGGTCAGACAGTGTATCATCGAGGACTCCAACAATAATTCTGTCTCTTATAAGTTCATCTTTCAGAGTTCCGTAATCACAATTTTCGGCGAGGCGGTATAAATCTTGAATAAAGGTGTCCACGGATTCACCGGGGTTTTGTCTTCGTCGATTGAACCGAGCTCGTTCGACGATAATATTGCGGCGAGCTGCAAAATAGCCATTCAGGGCAGTTTTGACGTCGTCGAAGGAAGCGATTTCTTCGTTTATGTTTAACGTTTTGACGATGTCATCCGCACAATCCCCCATTGCATAAAGAAATGTTCCAACCTGTTCCTGGTTTGATTTGTTTTGAAGGCCAGAAGCGATCCGATAACGCTCAAAATGTCGAAGCCATTTGGGCCACATGTCTGCTTGATGCGGGTTGTTTGCTCCTTGGAACTTGCTCGGGAGCGGGAGAGAGTTTACAGGCTGTATAGGCGGATTAACGGGTGGAGGCGGATTTTCAACTGCAGGAGCATCTCCGGGTTGGTTTTCCATTCTGTTTTACGGGTTTGGAGGGTTCAAGACCGCTGCCACCATATAGTATCAGGCGAAGAAGAAAGGAGACTCCGATCGAGTAACGCAAACTAGCACGAGGTTTATTCAAGATGGCCGACCTATCGATCCCAGCATGCAATGGCTAATCCTACATAAATGACTATAAAGTTCCCGCTCAAAATGTCTGAGCGCGAATTTGTTTGTCAGTTAACGTTATTGAATATCGATACATATTCAAATATCCTAATTGAAAGTTCGATCAACACTAATGAAAGGTATTCTAGAGTTAATGAAAAACTCATTTACGTTACTGATATAACGTTTGGCATAAATGATAGTACATTTTCTGGTAATGAACAGCAAAAGGTGTAAACGATCGTATGAAGGTGCAATTGATTGTGCGTCTCTATGCAAATTGCATTATTGTATGTCTCTAATACGCCATTGATTGTCATACTATGCAATTGATTTTCTGACTGATGGAGTTAATGATTAACCATAGCGCGAGATTGAAAGTATATTTGTTACCTGTGATTGTCCAAAGGTGCAACTGTTTATCCGTTTATGCTATTGAATGTTAATACATATGCAAATAGCGTTATTGAAAGTTCGTTCGCGTTAATGAAGTTCATGGAAGTGCTAACGAACGTATATTTGTCGTATAGTTTCAACAGTTGACGTGACTGAATGTATATTTTGCTTAAATGAACAACAAAAGGTGTAATAATAATGAACTTAGAGTCTAGTTTCCTAGTACTGGAGCACTAATTGGGGACACTGGGAATTGAAATCAACTCAAATCAAGGAGTAGTGTACAAATGAACTTACCTGTGTGTACTTCTATCTGTTGATGCTCTGGGTCATTGAACGACGGGATGTGGTGTTTACGCCGGCTGCGACGAGATTTAACGTAGGTTCGGATGGATTTTAAGACAAGCGCCGAAACGCGAACTACTACAGTAACAAGGAAGCTTCCTACCCCACAATACGGTAACCTAGCATCTAGTATCGGCCCACTGTATATCAGATGGTCTTCTTTCTCCGTTTTAGGGGAAGCGTAAACTTGCGATGACTTCTCGAAAGCTGCTCCTGGAGTTGGAGGCGTCGGTATTGGTTTGACGTCAGTATACTTCTTAAATCTTTTCCGTCCAGTACTACTTCTTTCCCCGTAGCTAGAAGCTGTGATCAGTCGACTAGCCTCTGTTGGAACAGCAGGAAGGGTCTTTTCTGGAATGTTTTTAGAGACTGAAATGAACTCACTAAAATCAGTTTCTTCTGATATATTTATGTCTTCGAACTTCATCATAACAAATTTATCGGAGCGCCAGGAATCGAAGAAGTTTTTCTTGTTTATGCTCTTATCACTCTCATTGTTGGTTTTTTTAATACTGTCCACAGGCAACGTATGAACTTTTCTTCTTCTGTTGATTTTTCTTAAGTAATTGCCCTGTTTTCTCTCGTGTTTTGCGAGTGCTTTTGTGGTTGGTTGACTGCCTGTAAATGTTTCCTTGTTGACCAAACCGTGGTTGATGATGTGTTTATGGTTACTCAATATGCTCCTTTCTGTGTCATTTCCACAAACAGTACTAGTAAAGTAATCTGCTGTTTGCTGGTTCCATTCTGTCCACTCTCTGAAAACGTTGAAGCTGGATAATTGGCACTGTTGGCAACAAATTGAAGGGGATGCAGAACCATGAATATATAATAGCCATAGAACAAATAATGAGTGAAAGGTGCGATACATACATCTTATTCGATGGTTTAACTTATAGTACGCGCGGATATTTTGCGAGTTGCGTAGTTACTGTATTTTTCCGAGCCCCGCAGGGGCGGGGAAAAATACCGGCAATGAGCAAAATGTCCGCGTGTATTATATGTTAAACCATCGAATAAGAGATTTATTATTCCACTATATAAAAAAGTGTTATTTTGCTTCAATTTTATTTGGTAAGAGTGTTTCTAAAAAAAATGCATCATCTGTCCTTCAGGGCGCTTGCGAACGATGTAAACGGCACAGAAAGCCAGCCAAATGTACTTTATTTGATTGTACAAACGAAATGACGAGAGACAAGCGATGACAAGCTAAATTCTCCGGCTTTGTATCTTGTTGAAAACAATTTCGTTCATCGAAAACTCCAGTTCCGTCCGTATTTGCTTTGTTCTACAGTGTAATTTGCGCGTTCTTGACCAAATATGGTAAAATGATGTCATAGTGGAATAGTAAGGTAAGTGATTGAATGAGGACAAGCTTAGAAAAGGGAACATATCATTCACTCGAACAAACCAATTAAATAGTCAGTCAGTCAGTCAGTCAGTCAATCAAACAAACAATCAATTGGCCAGTCAATTCACTCATTCCGTCACTCAGTCAGTCACTCACTGAAAAAAAAAATTCATTAAGAGAAATCTTTTGCAGAAGGGGTCTCCCAAACACACACACACACACATACAAATGAGAAAACTAAATCAATGTATGTATATGTGACTGTATATACAATTTTATACAGATACATAAATATAAATCTTGCAACATGCAAAAAAAAAAAAACGATGACTTTTTTTGGAGAGATATGAGTCAAACCATTTATGAGCTATCCAATACGCCAAAATTGGTCAATTTCAAAAGTTGTATGGCATGGTTCACTGTCAAGAGCCTTTGTAAAGTGAATGAAAATGACACCAATGATGACCATTCTATTGTCTTTTACTGTCGCAGTGATTGTCGATGCTTCAGTCGGAAGCCAAACTGCTTCAGTATATATCAGGTAGCTGGCGGTTATCACATAAATAGATTGGCACGATTTTGTCTATATACAGCTTTCTTCATAATTTTGCACAATGTGGACAAAACAGAGACTGGCCTGGGTGGATCTCTCTTATTACTTTCCAATTTGATGGAAATCTTCCAGACTCGACTGAAAAGTTGAACAGCCTCAATTACTTACGCACTATCCATATGGGGCAGCACAACAAATAGTCATAATTTCAATTCCTTAGAGAAATTGCATCTTACGGCCGCTAAAATGATCTATAATCTTTCTTTTGATCTCACTGGATCGGAAGTTCTAAAAAGGACTGATTGGGAACCAATATTTACTGTGTACAAACTTAGCTTCATGAAACTAGCCTACAAAATATTCAATCAAGTAAATTTAAGCTATGAAGCCACTGACGTTCCCGTGAGGAATGAATCAACGATGAAATGATATATGAAATGGATCATATATGAACTGCGGATATGATGCCGGTGCGACGCTCTAACCAACTGAGCTATGAAGCCACTGACGTTGGGAGCTGGTCATTTGTGGGTTCCAAAGTTCATCGTTGATTTATTCCTCACGGGAACTTTGGAACCCACAAATGACCAGTTCCCAACGTCAGTGGCTTTATAGCTCAGTTGGTTAGAGCGTCGCACCGGTATCGCGAGGTCACGGATTCAAACCCCGTTGGAGTCCTGAATTTTTCAGGCTTCTTTGCAATTGCAAAAACTGCGTTCATAACCGCGAGGATCATACTAATAGCTTCACTTGATTTCATAACCGCAGTTCATATATGATCCATTTCATATATCATTTCATCGTTAAAATATTCAATAGTACAATTCCAAGCTGCATGAACAATTTATTCATTAACATCATGAAGAGGGGATGATGTCATTGTTGAAAGATTAACTCCCAAAACATGACGAACTCCATTCACTACAGAGCAATTTTTTTCTTTGGAATAGAATTTTAGACATTCACAAATAATGAATCAGTTTAAGAACTTTTAACATCCTTCTTTTAAAAGCAAATATTTTTTAGTTTAAATTTAACAGCGGTACGAGTCAGTGCAAACGCACAATCCTGGTCAAAAACTGTTGTGACAATTCCCGCTTTTCCTCCTTCCCCCCATTACAATGTTGATTTTTCAAGGTCTCCGAAATCAAGATCCGTTCATCGATCGCTCGCATGTTTCAACACTGTCTAGTGGGAAGGGGAGCGCGAAAAAGGCATCGAAAAAAGAACATGCGTTGTTCATATAACGATGGAGGCATGTACAGTAAATTTTCTTCTTTCCGCCCAAAATTTGACAAGTGTCCCGAAGTCTTTGGACCCGGATTGTAGGTATGATGATTGTTGTCATGTAACTATACTTTCAAGCTATTATTCCGTTTAATGTATATATTTTTATGTTTCATAGTCATTATTGTTTGACATACAAGACCCCACGACCCCACCACGACCCCACCTAAACCAACCGCTATTTGGTTTAAGATTACTGATACATTAGTACTGAAATCAATTCGTTGAAATTGAAACAAGCTAGATATTTGTCGTCTTTTGGGATAACCAATTAAACACTTTTTTCAGTACATCCTGTGCCAGTATTTACAAAATGAAGACGTATTGAATACTGACACAATTTAGGGCCTTTGACAGGTATTAGTTCTGCTCAAAATTCCTGATATCAAAAATTCCTTGCGGTCTTCTTGCGTTCCTGGCCACTGCCATGTGAGAGTGAGGACCTTCCTGATTCTACCGTCCTTGTTTTTTTTTTTTTTACCTCAAAGCTCCCTACCTACAACACTCTTCCTCTAATACGGCTTCACTAGCACAAATTGACTTCCCTAAAGCCACGGCAACAAGTGCAATCACTCGAAAAGAAGAAGCTCGGATGAGGTATTGGGCAAGGCCGCATGGTAAATTTGTCAGGCACTGGAACTGAAATGTCCTTGAACGTACCCTACCGATTTGCAAGACCTTCCACCTAGCGACGGATTGTTGTGGGTCTAGTGAAGAGGGTGAAGACGCCGAGATGGATACTGGCGAGGTTACTTATGTTGATGAATTTAGAAATGATGGTGATGACAGTGACGCCAAAGGTGTTGTAAAAACGGGAGACTGCTCCATTCGGAATGCTTTCATGTGCCGCATGGTAGCAGGCCTTTTTCGGCAGACACTTGGGTAAACAATCCTATGCATGCAGCTACAAATTAATAACTTCTGACTGTCTTTATTGGCTCCGTTCTCCAGTAATCTCATGTTTTCCTTTTGAGACTTATTATTAACTGTTTCATACAACAAATCGATGTTCTAAAATTATATTTTCTTTATCATATCTCTGGTTGGGATTTCTAAACTAAACTTACCACTTGACTGGGATTTTGTCCAAATTTGGACTTGGAAATGTGATTGACCCTCCCCCTTCATGGCCCTCAACATTGTCACGTAAGCGGGCAATGTAAATCTGATTCAGTGCTGTTTATTTACCCTCTTTCAGGGTTTTCCTTTCGTGCTTTTAATTAGGGCGCATTAATATTCTTTCTGACTTAGCTTCCTTGATTTCCCAATGAACTCTGTTCCTTAGACTAAGAACGCTAGACCTAGATATTACAAGACATGTTTTGTTTCACTCCTTTGATATGATGATCACAACCCCTTATCAAGTCTATAGTCTCAGAGTTCATACACAGAGTTGGTGTTCCTTTAAGTAAAGACTATCTGCTACCGAGATGCTTTACGCGCCTTTGTTTGTGTTTTCATTCGGCTTGAAGTAACGAGTGGGAAAGAAATAACAGCCACACAACAACGTGGGTACCGCTCAATAGACCTTATACAATTGTGTGCTTGGTTGCCTGGCCTTTGAATGAAAGTGAGGCTGGAATTGCCCTTGCTTTGATAGAAACCTCACTGCTTTTCATATGTTGATGTTATTCTCATGCTGATTAGTAGGAATTTACATAAGAAAAGCAGAGAGGTTTCTATTAATTAAAGCAAGGTCATCTCCAGCCTCACTTTCATTCAAAGGCCAGGTAACTTAGCACACAACTGTAAACTGGTCTATTCGGGAATGTTTTCAGGAATGCATGCTTTTTACTGCTAACCAAACAAAAACAAATCATCCAAATGTTATATGAAACAATAATTAGAATTCCAAACAAGTCTTGAAATAACCAGCTATTAATTATAAAGAGATTAGGCCATCCCCTTTTTTTCTCCGTTTAGCGGGATGGCTTTACAAATGTCACTCGGCTTACTGCGAAAGGACATCAGGAAACTGAGTTTTAATGAAAATTTTGTGGTATCTCAATGAATCGATTTGGGCACTCAGTGATCTCGAACTCAACTTTCCGTTAGTATACTGCCTTTAGCGGATCAGGTCGTAGCATCATTTTCTTGAATTGATTGTCGGTCCAACTGCTCAGTCCTTCAACCCAAGTTGAAACGCTTGCGAATTGCACTTAAAGACAAACCATCTCGTCCCTAATAAACTGTAATAATGTAGCTATAATAAGAAGCACATTGCCAGTAAGAACAAATCCCGATGGATGTCGGCGATAACGAATGATTCAAAGAAGGAAAAGAGCACCTGCGCAGAAATTGAGGTTTCATATCATACGAAACCTCCGTGTCTGCGCACGGTGCATCTCGGCAGGCAAAGAGTCTTTAAGCTTGGTAGTTCTCGGGTGTGTGCAAGTTTTTCCGCAAAATATAGAAAAGGTTTATTTTAGATATATTTAAGTTTTTCCAGTTAGTAAGTAGATCTGTCATAAGTCAATCAATCAGACCATCCGTCAGTCAGGAGCAAGCAAAGATCAAGCAAGAACCAGGCGATGATATATTAGTCTGAGAAGTGAATCAACCTTTCGGATACCTCAATCAGTCAGTTATTTTTGGATTTGACTTTTGAGGGCTTCTGGGATTGTTCTTGTAGACACGGTGGAAAGAATGGTGTCTGTTGGTTAGCAAGTTATCGTATATTCACAAATGTCAGCTCTTTTGACCTTTGTAAGGTAAAGATTTATTTTAAAAATGCCTTTTCAAACGAATACCCGTTCGCCCAATTGTGGGATAAAAATATATAACGAAAGGAAAACGTTTGTCGAGGAGTGCCACGTGACCATCCTGAACCAGGTTCTTTCTCCTAAAAACAATGGAGGCAGAGATAAGAGAGCCTTGGAACGAGGTTGTGATCTCCCAGCTTTGACGTCTTTGTGACCATTATTATGCATAAAAGCCAAATATTCTTGAATTATCTCTGGTTTCTTTGGGTAACCGTTCTCTCATTTCTGTGGTTGGCACAAACTCTTTGTATCCCAATACTTTTTGGAATGTTTGGTCGGCGATATCGATTCTTTAAGTACAACAGTGATTGGCCTTGCGTATTTTTTCAACCTCCACTCTTTCATTTCGAGTAAGAAATAATTTCCGCTTGACATTGCCGTATTCATTGCGGGGCATATCCACATAATATGGCAGTGTGTTGATATAATGATCTGTTTGATTTGACTCTAAATTTGATTGTCAGCGTAGACCATCTCTGACAATCTTTCAACCTAAATAAAACAGTTAATAAATGAAGTGAACGTATTCGGAAAACAAAGGTTTTTTTTCAATTGTTGTTGTTTTGTTATTTATTTATTTATTTCTTTATTTTGCTTTTTTTGTTTCTGTTTTTTTTTTCTATTACAACACTTACACGACAAACATTATTTGCTGGCTCTACACATTACTCCACACCCTGCTAGCAGAGCGTCCTGAAGCCGTTTGAAGCCGCCGCAGCCCGAACTTCTGGACTAGTCAATCTTGTTTTCTTCCGTCAAACCCGTTTTTCCGGTGCAAGCATCCGTTTAGTGATAAAACCGATGGTTATAATTGAGCCAGCTGTACCGTGAAAAACCAATATGGCGGCGTGATCTGGCATATTAGGCTTGGATTCGAGACTGTATCCTGGCAACATGTAGCGCATACTCAAAAAAGATCTTACTCGATTCATGCAGGGTCTTTCTCGAGCACGCCAAAGTCGAGCAAGCAAAAGAAAGGTTCTGCCAGCAGGGTGATTACTCCAGTAAAATAAAACAAATATGTAAGAGGAAAATGTTGTGGTGCTGCAGAAAAGTAGCCAGTTCTTTCCAAAAAATATGTGTTTTGCTGCAAAACCAAAAAAAGGGAAGGGTTTTTCAGGTTCTCCGCGACAGAAGGTGCTCTTTTTATCGTCCTTGTAACCCATTTTCACTTCACTAAAAGTGTTTTTGTTACTAGACCTTGGTGAAGGAATGTATAGTGAAATTCAATAATCGTATCTCTGAAACGAAACGATCCGGAATATTGAAAAATTTTTAACAACCTGAAGAAGACCAGTAAAACTGATCTAAACGTCGATTTTTATAGACATTTTAACCTCGGAAAATCCCGAAAACAGTTCATAAATTCAATAAGCCTCATACGTTTGGTGATTGTGCGTCTCCTGAAAGTAGACAGATTGTTGTTTCATTCTGAGCCAACTGAAGGTCTCTTTTCTCTTGTTGGTATTTCTTATTTCCCTGACATTAAGGGAAGCAATTTTTCAGTCACACATTCTTTTTGGCGATTTACACGGTACGATTTTTGTCGCAGAGACAAGCTTACGACAGACCTACAACTTGTTTACGATAATCGTATACATCAGAAAAAAATGCCATAGCATTTTGAAACATGTTTTTAAGCGCTGCGAAAATCGTAAGCCATATCGTAGGTCTGTCGTAAGCTTGTACGATGTCGCATGCGCCAAAAATCGTACCGTGTAAATCGGCTCTGAGAAGTATTGTCTTGGATCACGAATCAGTAAAGATGGGTTGTCACATAAAGAGTAAAGTAAATATGTATGGAGTTATTCGGTAAGATCGCTGTGAAAATTTACCTTTTCTAAAGAAACTAGCGGATTTTCGAATTGAAATAGTATTAAAAATGGCAGTGGAAAGGCTACAGAGAAGTCCCCCAAAACTGAACAAAGCCACGAAAAAATCTGCACAAACACACATAAAGAAGTTAAAAAAATTCCCTGACTGGAAAGCAAATGTAGCAAGATAAAAATGATCCAAGATTACATAATTGCAATGCGTACGTAATTGATACAAGAGCAAACCCGTTTAACGCAGGAGATGGACTTTCTTTCCGCTTGGCCATCGTTTTAACTGAGTGACAGTGCACTCGTCGGGGTTTTCTCGAGGCAGCTTTGCTCAAAGTGTGTTTTCTTCACATAAAACAACTTTCACTAGTTTTGACGAGCTGGCCTCCTATGCCGCTATCTTAAAATTTGTCACGTCTACCTAAACAATCCCAGAGGCCCTCAAATGTCAAATTCGTACCCAGATTCCCCATCGTTTCCGAAGTGGGCAATAAGCCTTCTGCATGATGACGTCATATGCTCAAGCCTCGTTTGCACAAAATTATTCATATCATCTGGACATGCAATACTGTCCACAGGTTGGTTTTCTTTATGACTCACTTTGTTCATTTGGGATTCAGCTCAGGCTAAAATTTACAAGTTTGATTTTCGAATTGCATCCCTTAATTTGTGACAAGCACGTTGCGAAATTACCACATGCGATCCCGATTTAAACGAACTTGAAGCACCGCACTACTTTCTCTACGTCAGAAGATTAACTGATCAACCAATCCGCAACAAATACCCAATCAATCAACTTTACAACGAGTCGTTGCAGTGTCCTTGCTTAACAACAAAGTACAGTATAATACCTTTTCGAAATCTGTAGAATAATAAAAGTTAGAATAACAGATTGCAAGTTAGCAGTAACTTGACTTACCAGAAACAAGCTTGTTGCGCCGATAAGAATAATAACTAAGCATTTCCAGAGTGCTACTATCTTCTTCATTGAACTTCTTCACTTGTTATCTGGTATATGAAAATTTTCACAAGAACACAACTTAACACTTATATCTAGAAATGCACGCAATTAGATGCACGCCCGATATTGGTGTCTAACACGAAGTGTCTCTTTAAGTCTTAGCATTTGCTTCCTATTTCTAGTACATAATGCAAGTGTAAGGGTTAGCGATATTTTTTTTGATGAGGGCAAATGCAGCCGTTTATCTTTACTTGAGGAATGGAGTTTGAGGGACACTTTGCGAAGTTGATTTCTATATTCCCAGATCAGAAGAGAGTGATGTTGAAGTTGGGAAGAAGAGCAAGAGGACACTTCGTGACGCTTATCATAATTGTCGTGCATCTAGTAACTGGACATACCTCCCATTTAAACACACACGACAGTAAAATGTGCTGGGAAGTTTGAAGTAGGTCTTCGATATGTATCCTTCATGTGCGAATGATAATCGCACGTTTCGTACGATTCTCGTTTCGCTTTGAAAAGATCCATTTTTCATTATTATTGTTATTGTTTTTGTAAATTAAATATAATTTACAAGTAAATTTACAATGTATTTCTTTCAATGGATTCCACCAAGTACGCCACTTAACCACACAAAACTATGTACATAACATTACAAGCTATACATCATGAAAAGAAATTCACGCTAGGCACAATATTATAAACCTATTAAGGAACAGCAGCCGGCCAAACCAATGCCTCTCAGATAGGTGTAGAAAAAAAAAGTTAGATGAATAACACACCATTTCCTCACTACTGTTGAAGATATTATTGTTGTCAATCATAAAGGGTGTGTTAACTATTGGGCGTATGGACATATCTGCGCAGTCAAGGCGACCAGGCTGGTGTCCCAAAACAAAGGAAAGGCCCATAGGTCGGTGTCCCAAAATTAAACTCTATACGTTTAAAAGTGTTTTCATTTGTTTCTGTTACAAAAATGAAGAAGTTACTTTGGTGTAGTCATTTGATAAATCAGTGATTCAGTGCTGTCTCTTCAGTAAAATGGTTACTTTTTAAAGAGATGTAAAGAGATTTGGAAGATCGTGTTATGAACATTTTCGTGCACTTTCCCTAAGAAGGTGTTACAAGTTATATTTTTCATCATCGCAAAAAGTACATTTGTAATTGTCTTCACTGCAAACTGATGTACTTCCGAGAAACGTTAGAGGCCGAATTTGAAATCCCTACTAAGCTGGAAAGGTTACATGCTGGATGACATCAAAGTGAATCACTTGCTCTTTATGGACGACCTTAAGTTCTTTGCTATTAAACGAAAAAGAACTACATAGCCTGGTATCCACAGTTCAGGTTTTTAGTCGGAATGGAATTTGGCATAAAGAAGTGTGGAGTGACGGTTCTGAAGTGTGGTAAGGTGAGCAAGACAGAGGGTATTCAACTTGTACATGTGAATGGCGAGACAATTATATGCGCATTTGAACATGTGTAAATGGAATTTGCGCACTACAAGTATTAAACTATTATATTAAGGAGGTGTGTGAAGAGGGATACGCGTACCTGGGGATATTGGAACTGGATAAAGTGAAGGAACAAGAAATGAAGGGCATATTTAGAAATGAGTACATGCGAAGACTGAAACTAGTCATGAAATCCAAATTGAATGGTAGAGACAAAATCAAAGCAGCAAACACATGGGCGCTATCCTTGCTACGATATGGAGGAGGTGTGATTGGATGGACGAAAGAAGAACTGCAAAGCATGGATAGAAAGACCAGGAAAGTGATGACAATGAATAAGGAGCTACACCCAATAAGGCGACATGTAGGAGCAAGGATGGCACAGTCGGTTAGTGCGCGGCCTTGGTGCAAGAGGTCCTGAGTTCGATTCTCGGATCTCGCATCCTTGTTTCGACTCCTTTCCTTTCCGTGTAGCTAAGTAGCTTTAAATACCCGTAAAACGGAGCACTGATGGAGAGGGGGGAGTAAAATGAGCGCACTGTCGACCTCAGGTTTGTCAGTGATTAAAGTTACTGTTACGAGTTATCGACGTTAAATATGGTTACTTTACTTTACTTTACTTTACTTTACTTTACTTTTACTGCAAGAATATATGTACCAAGGAAGAGAGTGGGCAGAGGACTTATTAGTTGCGAAGGTTGTGTCCCGGGGGAAGAAAACAGTCTGGGTTGGTATGTAGGGAGATGTAATGGGGAGTTGTTAAGGAAAGTTGGAGAGAGAGGAACAGTGAAGACTAATGAGGCAAAGGAACCCAGAGATTATAAGAAAAGTGCAAAGCAGGAAACAGAAAACAAATGGAAAAGGAAGCAAATGCATGGGCAGTATGTTATAGACTTGACGGGAGTGGACTGGGATAAAACATGGCAGTGGATGCAGAAGCATTGATCTGCAGTGCCCAAGAAAAAGCTTTACGAACTAATTATATCAAGTTCCACATAGACAAGAATGTAGAATCTCCTATGTTTAGGATGTGTCGAGAGAATGGAGAAAGTGTAAACCATTTAACAAGTGAGTGCAGCAAGTTGGCACAACGTGAATATTAGAGGCGCCACGACAACGTTGCACTGTATGTGCATTGGCCACTGTGTGGAAAGGCAGAACTTGAGTGGACCGATAAGTGGTACAAACACACCCCAGAGCGAGTGTTAAGGCCGGTTTACACGGTGCGACTTGTCGGCCCGATTTTTGGCGGCGGCTTTGAAAAAAATCGGGCCGACCTAAAAAATCTGTTCCACTGCAACAGAATTTTTATGTCGGCCCGATTTTTTTCGAAGCCGCCGCCAAAAATCGGGCCGACAAGTCGCACCGTGTAAACCGGCCTTTAGAAAACGAAGATTTCAAAGTTCTGTGGGATTTCAATGTACTGTGTGACAGGATAGTTGCAGCTGGAAGACCGGACATTAATAAGCAAGCAAAGGAGGCCATGATCATTGACGTCGCCATTCCAGGGGATGCGCGAGTAAAAGACAAAGAACTGGAGATAATAGAGAAGTACCAACTTCTTAGGAAGAAAAAAGAAAGTTATGGACGCTGAAGAAAGTGACTGTAGTGCCAGTTGTGATCGGAGCATTAGGAGCTGTATCTGATAAGTTTGACAAACACATCGAAAAGCTTGGCATTACTATCAGACTTGAAGTGATCCAGAAAACTGCTCTGTAGGGAACAGCTAGACTCCCAAGAAACGTTTTGTCCCTTTAGGGAATCAGGAAGGGACTCCCTTGGGAACTTTAGGAACTTGTTGTTACTCGTTCTCAAGGGAAACAATTGACCAGGCAAGGCCTGTGATGGTACATAGCAATAATAATAATAATGATAATAATAATAATAATAATAATAATAACAACCGCCCATTGGTGGCTCAGTTGGTTGAGCATCGGGCTGCCATGCGGAAGATCGTGAGTTCGTCGACTCCGGCCAGAAAAACAACTGAGGCGAAAGTGCTGTCTTTGCAATTACATCCGCAGAAATGGTTAAAATTTCACGTCCTCTCGGACTATATATATGAACCGTAGGCCCCGTCTCACAACCTTTCCTATTAGACAGCACTGTGGAACGTTTAAGAACCCACACACCGTTCGTGAAGATTAGGGAAGAGACCGCGGTGTTGTGGTATGCCCTCCTTTCACATCTGGCATGCATGAGTTGGGTGGGTGGTTGGTGAGATCAAATATAGACTGATAGCGGCTGCCAGGGGCGCCTTTACAAGCTGACGTCCGATCTCACCCAAGACCTGTAAATCGCATGAGACTTTGTGATATGCGCGGTAAATAAATGCTAAACCATAAACCATAAAAGAGATTCCTAATTGTAAGGCACCAGGCAGACATGGGATACTGAGTAAAGATACTCAACATCTTGCATGTACGTACAGAAGAACAGCTGAATGAAATTGTGAATGGAAACAAACAGCTACCTGAATGGATGACATATGGACGGACAGTGTTGTGCCAAAAAGATCAGACAAAAGGCAATGCGGAAGACACATACCGCCCAATATCATATTTGCTACAGATGTGGAAATCACTTACAGGTCTTATTGCTGGAAACATGTATGAGTTCCTTGAAAGAGAGCACACAATTTCTGATGTGCAGAAGGGATGACTACGAGTAGCAGAGGGACAAGGTGATTATAGATAAGGCAGTCCTAAGAGACTATTGCAGACGGAAGACACATCTTGCAACGGCCTACGTTGACTGTCCTAAAGCTTACGATATGATACCACACAGTTGGATAGCTGAATGTTTAGACATACTTGGAATAGAAGGGGACATTTCAAGGTGACAGTGGGGAAAAAGACATTATTCATGGCAAGTCTCAAGTTGTTTGGGAAAGAGTACAACCAAGTCGACTCAATGGTTCAGTGTGTTTACTTTGTTAGTACGGATATATATTGGGATGGAATTTGGTATCAAAATGCGAATTGTTAATAATGAGCCATGGGAAAGTGATTTAAGAAGATAAGCCATTTGTGTTACAGGATGGCCAAAGAATGAAGTTGACCGACAATGAAGGATATAAATACTTCGGCGTTTTAGAGATGGATAATATCAAGGAAGGAGAAATCAAAGTACAGTTTACTAGAGAGTACTAGAAAAATCTGAAACTGTATTAAGATCAAAGTTGATTAGTAAGAACTAGGTAATAGCGATTAATACTTAGGCAGTAACATTTCTCAAGTTAGGGAAGGGCGGGCTTGCAATAAATCACTTACTCTCTATGCATAACTTAACACTTTGCCAATAATGAAACGCAGATTGATTTATTAGCATAACTTACTGTGTTTCTCTGTTGCAAGGATATCGGCATGGACTTTGGGATAGCACAGTGTTCTGTATTGATAGTGAAGAGAAGAAAGAGAGATGATAGCGAACGTATTAAATTGCCAACACGAGATATAATCACTGATCCTGACGAAACAGGTTATAATTACATGGGAGGCCTTGAATTAGATGGCATCCTACATGAAGAAATGAAAAGGTCATAACAGGAACCTATATGAAAAGACTTGGGCTTTTACTAGAGTCTAAACTAAATGATCATTGAAACTCGATCACAGTAGAGGGCAGTAATCCAATGGAAGAAAACACAATTGAAAGTCTTGGACAGGAAGACCCGATGATGTCATGATGATGAGTGAGGGCGTTCTTCATCAGAGAGTCAATGTTTAAAGGTTGTGTACACTACCGATGTAAGATGTATGGTAGAGGATCGGTATTGTGGAGTGTGTGGCCAGTAGACGCAGCTCTTTATATTTGTATCTTGTTAACAGCGAGGAGCCATTCCTCAGTTAAACATGTGGTTAGGAGCCGAGACGAAGGCTGAGTACAAGAAGAGAATACGGAGAAAAATGAACTGCAGTCAGAAAGATCCTGAGATCAGAGATCTTGAAGGCCTTCTTGTTACGACCCAACATCAGACCTTGAAAACCAACTCCATTCAGAAGAACCAGAAAGGAAGGTCTTGCTTGCGTAAAGCAGAAGTGGAGACGGTCACACCTATCGTGAGTGGATTTGAGATGCCTGTGTAGAAAGACTATAAGAAACGCCATCCTGAAATGTGTTCCCATCTTCACTGAAGTTGAAACGTCCATTAGTTACAAACTGGGGTGAACTGTCCTTAGAGTGAACCATCGTCTGTTCATGGAAGGCATCAAATTGTTTGTCAATTCTGAGAATCAATTCACTCATTGGTGAAGACATTGCAAATGTGTATCTTAGCATAGGCATGGAGTTCGGAGTTTCAAAATCTGCTCCGCTCACAATGAAGCAGGGGCGACATGGTCATTGCAGTTGAATCGAGCTGCGAACTAAAGATACTATTACAGAGCCAGATATCGAGGGGTGCAATACGTTGGAATTCTTGAATTCGATTAAGTTCTGATTAGTGCTATGAAAGACAAGGTCTCCAGCACTTACTGGAAAAGATTGAAGCTCGCGTTGAAATCAAAATTGAACTTAAGGAACATGGTGCATGCTACTTGGGCAGTAACTGTCATCAGATATAGTGGAGCTATTCTGAATTAGACTGAGGCTGAGGTGGAGGAACTTCATTGGAGGAGCACTCAAAGTCGAATGTGGCCAGACTTGACATGAAGCTAAGCGAGCTGATGGCGGGCGTGTGCTGATAAGGGTAAAAACGTGTGGGCTCAACGCCGGTAAAATTGCAACCGTACTTGGATCAAATGGATGATTCTCTCCTTCTTGGAAGTCAGCTCTTTTGGAAACAGCTGGCATACTTCAGAAAGTGATGCCTGGCTGATGTCCTTGTTGTGAGTTGACAGAGAGTAGTTTCTTTGCTAGACCTGAACTTTGCTCAAAAACAACGGTACCACGAAACACTACAACAACAACAATAATAATAATGCACTGTGAATGTCAAAAATGTACTTGGGAGAAGTATGGATGGATAGAAAACCAACTTGACATCGAAAAATGAATCGCTTGGCGTAGTTCGCGTGAGGCAAGGAATCTTCCTGGGTGATTCCCTATCACCACCTATTTTTGTCATCACTATGATCACAAGGATACTCTTACTGAAAGGACGAGCCAAGGTATGTGCTGCAGGAGGAAATGAAACCAAAGTTGACCAAGCTATATTTCCGTAGGATAAGATCAATACTGAATTCGAAGTAGAACGACGGCAACGTTGTCACAGCTGTTAATGAAACTTTATCTCTCCTGAGGTATAGTGCAGGAATCTTGGTGTGGACAAAAGGCGAGGGGGGACAAAAGCACGTTCACAATCTATGGTGCTATATAACCTAAAACGATAGGTGGGCGTGGGTTGATTAGTGTTACGATTGCGTCAACACTGAACGTTTGAGAGTTCAGGAGAGTCAAGAAATATCAGTGCTAAAGGTTGTCCAACACACTTTCAAGTTCGGGGCTGACAAGGGCCTTGTGCAGTATAAACAAAAAAAAGAAGACGAGAGAATTGCAGGCTGGAAGGAGAAACCCCTGCACGGTCAGTAGAAGAGAACCAACAAACTCAACCCAAACAAAACGCCGAGTCTGGTAATGGAACCCGAGCCACATTGGTGGGAAGTAAGTGCTCTCACCACTACGCGATCCCTGCTCCCCTACCAGGTATTACCAAGGCGAAGATTGATAAGCAGGCTGTTAGCTCAAAAATGTAGGTTGTGCAACAGAGAAGAAGAACCAGTCAATCACATTGTTTGTAAATATCAGATTTTGGCTCAGAGAGAGTATAAATGAAGACACGATGGTGTTGCAAAAGCAGATCATTGGTGTCTGTGCAGAAAATATAGATTGCAGTGTGATTACAAATGGTATGAGCATGTTCCGGGAAAAGTTGAAGGGTCTGAGGCAATTAAAATCCTTCGGGGTTTTCGCATACAACGGACTGACCACCAGATCGAATATAACAAGCCTAATCCGCTCGTGGTAGACAAACATCAGGCAGCTTGTCATATCATTGACAAAGCAATACAGGGAGATGTCAGAGTAGAAGTGAAGGAGAAAGAGAAAATTGATAAACATCAAAATCAGGCAAAAGATGTGAGAAAGCTGTGGTCAGGCCTAGAGTTGTTGTGGCAACAATTGGATTGGTGGGCCATATTGAAAGTATTGGGGTGAGTCTCAGCGTGGCCTAGATTCAAAAGACTGCACTGTAAGGCACAGTTAGAGTCCCCCGCCGCGACGAAAATGCAGTATGTGGCTTACATCTACAATTGATTACCACTTGAAAACTGAGAAAGTTCGCGTTATAATAAAGATAATGATAATTGTAATGATAATGATGATGATGATGATGACAATGATGATGATGATGATGATGATGATAAATGATTAACCTTGTGCACGCTGAAGGCTCCTGCTTTTTTGTACCTTAAAGATACTGTCGTGTTATAGTACAGGCTTCTTCTATATTCGCAACAACGCCGGAATTTTAATAAAATTAATTGAGTTAAACGAAGTGACCCCCTTCCTAGATGCTAAAAAAGACATTTGACATTTTTTCAAGCTTTTAGTAACTTTTAAATTCATGTTGCCTTCCGGGACTTCATGGTCTCTTAATAAAAGAAATTAACCACTTTTTTTTTTTTTTGGTGAAGAAATATTTTTAATCCACACGCCCTGAAGAGCTTTATCTCGAACAGTAAACCTTTTTAGGCCTCGAGAAGAAAAGTACTTCGTTTTTGGAATCTGGAAAGGTAATCAAGCAAGGGCTGCTTAAATAAATTTAACGTACATTTCCCTTTTGTTCATGTTTCATTTTATTAAACCTCAGAGCTGGTATCTCTGTAGTCGATAATGATAGGGAACTATAAAAAGGTTCGGCAATAAATGTAATTGCCTCAATTAATTGTCGTTGTGCTATCTTTATTAGTTGATCGGATGTTTGTTTTGATTTCTCCTCCATTAAAGACGGAAATTGCAATTGCTATATGAGAGCTAGCGATTGAAGAAAAAATATTGAGTAAGACAGGAAACATTAGGGTTTAATAGACAAGTGTAACAACGAAGAACAAGGCGAATGGAAAACGAAAAGTATCCCAATTAAAGAGTTTTGATAAACCCTACAAGTTCAGTACATCAGTGCTCTGCAGACATTTGCCCTTCAAATTGGACAAGTTTCTTTGAGGTTTCATGGTGATACGATTACATATATAACCCTGGTGAAAAACCTCAGAGGATGTTTGAGAATCTTCAAGGATCGTTAAAGATCGTCAAGGACCTGCAAAAGATCTTTGAAGATGACGATCTTTGAAAGTTCTTTAAAGATCTTCAATTGCAATTAGGAGTTGTAAAGATCCCCAAAGAGCCAATGAGGATCCCGTGAGGTGATCTTGCAAAAATCCTGGTGAGAATAAGTTTCAAAATCTTGGTAAGGATCCTTACAGATCCTCAAGAATTCTTTGAGGATCTTCCAAGGATCTTAAAAGGATCTTTTAACTGATCTTGAAAAGATCTTTATTAAGATCTTTGAAGATCCTTGATAAACCCTCTATTAATCTTTAAGGATCTTTCAAGGATCTTTGGAAAGATCTTTGTAATCTAATCAAAAAGATCTTTGAAAGATCGACTTCATGCCATCCTTGAGGATCTTCACGGATCTTGATAAAGATCTTTTCAAGAACAGTCAAAGGATCTTTTTAGGATCCTTGAAAGATCCTCAAACAATTCTCGAGGATCATTTAGGATCTTTATAAAGATCCTTTGAAGATCAATCAAAGGATCTCCTTAGGATCCATTCAAGATCCTCAAGGAATTCTTGAGGACCTTAAAGGGATTTCTATCAGGATCCTTAAAGATCCTCAAAGATCTAAGACAGATGTTTGGGAGAAATCAGTATATAATTACAATAAATTACTGGTAGTTACCATTGCATCTTTGAAGGGGGTTCTTGAACACCATTAGGAATTTAAAGGGATTCATCTTAACGATCTTTTAAACGATTCTTAACGATCTTTTTTCTTCAAAAGCTTTAGGGAGAACCTGTTGATGCCTCAATTAAATAATGTCTTGTCCTTTTTTATCTCAAGAAGTTATTAAAGGTTGTGACTGTTGAAACTGAGAAATAGTCTAAAGGAGTAAAGGAGTTCATTTATACCAATTAATAGAAAAATCAGTGAATCAATATATTGTGGCAAAAGAATTATTTTATTAAAATTTTTTTAAATAACAATGGGTTAAGTGACAAGAAACAGCACGCAAAACATCACTAAAGAAAGTGCTATTGCTCTTGTTTATACAAGGATCATTACGTCATTGTCTAGCCAAAAATGCATCAATACAAATAAACCAATGGTGTGTTTGTTCTATAAGAGATTGTTTACTTATTTACACGCACTTAAAATGAAGTAAACATTAAGTTGCACGTCCAGTCTGAAAACATTGTATCCTGACAGTCTGCTCATCTATCCCAGTTATAATTTGAAGAAAACCATCGTCCAAAACTTGGAAACGGAAGTGAAGTGGGAGCAATGGGTGATGCATGTTCTGTCTCACTTCACTGCGATTACTGGAAACTTTACTTGATGACCCTCGAGTGACTTCCTTCACTGACATCGTTGAGGATCAGCCATTGTGTATTTGAGCCACTCTGGTCAGCAGTAGGCCAGCACCAAAAATTGTGGGCTCACACCAGCGACAGATCGATGGCGGTTCGATGGCGGTTATTTACTGCAAATCCTTAACCATATTTTAGTTCTTTTACAATGTGAAATGCTTGCCCACAGGAAGGAAGTGCTGATAATAACTCATCTAAAGAGGTAAGCGTTGGATAAAGCAATTTTGATGCTAATTTCAGGGGCTTTTGTCCTATAAATCAAAGTACAAGTAATGTTTTATAAGCTCAATACGAAGTGCGGGCGTTGTTGTTTTGTGAAGTGTCTTTCTGTTTACTAATAACGAAGCTTGTAGTGGAAGGTTTTCATAATCCTTCAGAAAAATAAGCGGCAAAAAGCAAAGCCAACCAAATGGACATTCACATTGAATTTAATTATCCCGGTTTAAAACGCAAAACAACGCTTGATTTAGTTACATTGAGTCTGAGTGTTCCTACATGAACAGCCAAATGTTGACACTTCCGTTGAGTGCAGAGATTTCTTCTGGAATTTGGAGCATGAAATTTCTCTGATAAGTGGTCTGTAATTGGTGACCAAAGTCCATGATATCGTTTGATGTGTAAGGAATAAGAACCCCGATTTTAAAAAAATATGTGCTTCTTTTGTTTTAGACTCTATTGCTCATTGCTGTTGTACTCAAGTCACCATTAAATCAGTGCAATGAGCACTTTTTATAGCATTGAAGTCAAATTGTCACTGCCTTGAAATTCTGAAGAGGTTGGAAAAAGACAATATAATACCATGTAGCTGTATCTTATTGTATCTAAGTATCTTTAAATCGTATTGTTCCAGAGAAAACCAAGCTTAGGTACAAAGGGAAAAAATTGTTGTAGTTACCTACATGTAATCCTGTAAGCTAAGCTTTCCTTAGCTTGCAATGAGGGTGTACACAAAAAAAACAGGAACTCACATATAAATTAAGAACTTTTACATGTAAGAACCTATTAGGCTAAGACAGTTCATTTACACCCCTTTAAATAAGAACCTGTTTTAGCCTACAATTTTGAAATTGGTTCTTATTTTGACAAAGTCAGTCAAACTCTGAATTCACAAATTTAATATAACAAGCTCAACCAGTGCTGTGTTTTCCCAGAAGCAACATAGTACCATTGTTTTAATGTTGCTTTTGTTCTGTTTATTGTGCAAAGCTTTGTACAAACTTCAAAAATGGCCAAAAAAGGCCATACCCACCAATGACAAAGACCTCATTATTTTATTCTATTTTCAAAAGAAGAACCTGAACATTGCTCTGGTAATTTTTTGTGGGATTTGAACTTTATTTTCGAGAAATAAGCTATGCAAAAATACCATTGGCTTCGTGTTTGAAAACAATGAAATCAGAGAAGTGGCTTTTACCTTTCATTGTTCGATTAGAATTATTTTAAGGGCCCACTGACGTATTTTTTGGGGTGCGTTGCCAAGGATGTAATGTTAAGTAATTTCAGGGAATTTGGCATTATTTTGGTCAGTTTCCAACTTTTGTAAGCCAATGACCCTAATTATGACGTCATCATACCACGCCCATGGTCACGTGACCAATAAAAGAAAACTCTAAATTTGTCTCTGTGCTACGCAATTTGGGTATTTAATCGATGGTTTAATAATTTGTATTCGTCTTTGCATCCAGCCAAGCATGCTTTTCTTTTTACTTTGAAAAATGTTCTTTTTAAAGACATAAACGATACTGAAATACCCATAACTTTTTCAAAAAAGATGATTTTCAAAAATCAATGCTTAGCTATATTCTGTATTTGGGGGTGAAACGTGCCATGTAAAAAAAAAATTAATTCAATTTAAAACCGCCGGAAATTTAGCTTTTTTCTCAAACCGGAAGTCAGTTTGTTTACGCATGCGCAGTTGATCTGCGAACAAGGGCGAGGAAGGGCGAGGAAAAACCTTCGATAGAAACAACAGTTTGTGTGGTGACTTTTGCTTGTGAGTGGGTTTTCTTGTCAGCTCATGATATGATGATGTCAGTTACCGGAAGTAACATTTCACTTCCTTAGCAACGCGCAAAAAACCCGTCTGTGGGCCCTTAATAGCATAAACTAATATAACTGCGTGTGTCGGTAGGTCAACCGAATGATACGCACAGCGAAGTACATGACAGATCAGTGGTTTGAGCCACTGATCAGAGTTACAGTATTTATTTTATTTTTTGCACATATCTCATGTAACTTAAATTTCACAATAAAATCGCAGCGAAAAAAAGAAAAAAAAAGAAGGCAGAACAGCTCTGTGCAAGCAAAACTGTCAAAAATAATACATGTAAGTCTGATCGGTGGCTTGAACCACCAAGCTGTCGTGTACTTCGCTGAGCACATCATTCAGATGAGCTAGGCCGATGCACACAGCTTAATTATGCTATTAAATTTTAATCAAACAATGAAAGGTAGGAGTTGCGTTGCTGATTCCATTGTTTTCAAATATAGTATTTTTGCATACCTTATTTCTCGAAAATAAAGCTCAAATGGGATAAAAACAATACCAGGGCGATGGTCTTATGTTCATTTCCAGTCAACTTGCAAAATTTGGGTTAGTTTTGAGCAAAACTAAAAATTGGTCTAATATTGTCACTTACTATGTTTTTGCTTCCAGCCCTACAATTATTTATTGTATCCTTAATCTCCAATTTTTTTTATGATTTTGACAATGATAAACACATCTATGCAAATAAAGAAAGTTTAAATGATGCTTGTGCCATGTTAATATTGTTGTTGTTGTTGTTCACAGTAGTTAATAGGAATTGGCCATTTCCAAATTCACTTTAAATTAGCATGTTTCGGATTTTCCATATGACATCCTGGCACTTACCTTGACCCTGAGGTGAATCAAGGCCATAATTGGCAGTAATCATGGTTCTTTAATGGAGCCACAAACATCCTTGAAGATCATTGGTAAGAATACTGCATATACCCAAAATAATCACAAAGATCTTGACAAGATCCTCAAGGATACATGTAGATCAGGATCTTTGAAGATCTTTGGTAAGATTATTGAAGATCCTTACAGATCTTTGGTAAGATTATTGGAGATCCTTACAGATCTTTGGTAAGATTAATAAAGGTCCACAAAGATCTTAACAAGATCCTGAAAGGCTCTTTAGAAAATAATGGAGATCCTTGAGGATTTTTGAAATTCCTTGGTAATATTCAGGAAAGATCCACAAAGATCTTAACAAGATCCTCAAAAGATGTTTTAAAATCCTTGAAGGTCCTTAAAGATCCTCAAGGATCTTTGGCAAGATTTTTGAAGATCAAGATCCTTGAGGATCTTTAAGGATCTTGGCAAGGAATGTTTAGGATCCTTTCTAATATCTTTATTAGGATCCTTGAAGATCTTTATGAAGATCTTTGAAGATCGTAAACATCCTTTGAAGATTTTCACCAGGGAAATACGCCCAAATTCAAACGAAAAAGCGACTTCATGTGAAGAGATTGAAGTTTACACGCCTTATGATGCTTGACAGTAGTCAAACAAGAAAATACCAACCGGTCAGACAGTGCATCTAACTACTTCTGACGGAAAAGAATAAAAGAACTTATGCTTCGTTGCAAAATGACACACACTAGTCAATCTCCCTTTCTTCGTTAAAATCATTGCGTGACACAATCAGAGCCATAACCCCAGGTGTTTATGTATCAATTTTATCTTCCTGTTCTGTTAAGTCTCTGTAAAATCAGTGCATCAAATTAAGAGTCTTGGATTAAATTTCTCAGCACTTCGCAAAAGTGTCAGATCTGTGGTTGGCTCATAAGTTTTAAGGCCTGGCCGAGATTTTCTGTTCGAAGTCAAGCAGACACAGATGTGACTCACGGTCGAAGTGCCCCTTTTCACATTTCACAGTGCAACGTGCATCACTGAAAGATTCAGAAATCTTAGTTCTGATAAGCTATAAGTATGTGAAATTTTATTTTAAAAGGAATTTCTTTGGAATATAGTGAAAAAGATAGGTAGCTTGCAGCACATAGTAGACCATAGTTCTGCCGGCCACAATATAAGCGATCTTAGTATTGTTTTACTATCCAATGAAATCGTTCCACGTTTACTTCGGGTTGAGCAATGCAACCATCGCAGTTGAATTGAAATGCTTCTTTCAGCTGTAGTGTAAAATTGAAAGACATGCACTTGATATTTCGTTGGTGATGGCACCTTGTAATAAAAGGATGTACCCGGCACTATAAATTTATGAATACCGTTATCTCGAAAACATGATGCGAAATTGAGGGCCGTAGTGAACTCAGATTACCCGTTTCCTGTTGTTTCCTGTATACTAATAAGTCTAGAGGAGCACATTGTGCAAATATACTTTAAAATTCTATAGAATTTGAGCTTCATGGTATATGACAGGAAAGCAAACAAACAAATTAAGTTACCTTAGCTATATAGAGTAAGGGGAGCCAAAGTACCACGAGATAACAAGCTTGTGCACTCTCTCGCTCCACAAAAGTATTGCAGATGTTATCCTCGTCGCAGGTTACACCCGAAGAAATATCACAGCGCTGACTTGCCTAAGGTATGCTGAAAACAAAATGCAAGAGGGTTAAAATCAGCGAATTGCTTAAGAAAACTGCCCAGATATATGCAATCCAAGGAGCCTACCTCGATTCGCGATCGAGATCGAGGCAAGGCGGGGATTCCCCGCCAATAGATCGTTTTCACGTGACGTCATCACCTTCCAAAATCTAAAACTAAAGATCCACCAAAGTTTTTATCCTCATCAGGCATAAGAGGCGGCATATCTATATCTGTTGACAATTTCACAGCTCAATAGCGTGCTTCGTTTGGAAACCAGAGCATTTTGAATTTCCGGATTATGTAGGTGCGTGACACAAAGCTACGATCAAGTTTGTTGAAAAATATATACTTATCTCATGATTTTGAGCATTTTTAGAAGTTAGAGCATTAGGAAAAGTGCTTATGTAAATGCTTGTTTTTTCAGTAGTGATAATCAGTCTCCTAGATAGCCAAAGTCAGTTCCAGATGTTTACACTATTTTCCGGCCGCCATATTGGTGTACCACTGAAGTTCACCAATATGGCGTTTTCATACTAGGCTCTGTAAATTTCTGCGAAACATTTCGACGAATACCTGAAGTTTGGGGAAACGCAGAGGCCTAAAACTTGGACAAGTGTCTTATTTCTTTATCTTCTATAAGATAACAATTTCTTAGCGTTTTGCACTGGATAGTTTTTGATTTATTTTTTTTATTGCGTGACAGTGAAAACGATCTATCGTCAGAATAACAACGGCTTGAAGTCACGCAAGGGTGCCAACAAGTGAATTGAAAATCAAGAAAATACTATATTGAAGATACCGTATTTACTGGATTAAAACGCCGCAGCGTTTATTAACTTTTGTGTGTTTCCGATGCGCCATTTATTCAAAGCGGCGCTCATTCGAGAGCTTATAGCACAGACAACAATTACAGAATCATTTGAATATAAATATTATTAGGCATATCACGTCATAAAACCAGTCGCATATCTTTTTTTTTTCTCCTTCGCAGTCACAAATGTGCATACCCAACTGATAGTGAATTAACCTCAGGTCAGAGATCAGGTTCAGGTTTCAGGTTTTATTATGTATCTTGCATAAAATATCACAAAACTATGCAATGCTCGCAGTTAGCAATAGCTAGTCGAGGCGAGCATTGCTTACAATAAATATTCCAGATAAAATGGTTACAAATACATAACTACACATTCACATGAAAATAAATAAATAAATAAAATAAAATAAATTAGTTTTAGAATACAGTTAGTGCAGTGGAGAACAGCTTAAAACTTGTACAGTATAACATAAATAAACATGAAAAAAGTAGCTTAAATTGAATAAATAAATTTTTAACTACCTGACATACTAAACTAAGGTGTCAAAATTTGCCAATATTATCGACACATCAATGTAATCATCATATTTTAGATTCCAATTTTATGCATGACCTTCCATATTTCCAAACTCCCTTGTGGCTATTAGAACACCCACAACTTTACAGCCTTCTGGCATTTTGAGAGCGCGTAGACGACTCGGCCATGGTGCAGGGGCACCCAACGACCAATTTGTTGTAAAATGTATTATTATACCCCAATTAATGAAAATAAATGTTATTAAGGCATTTTCAGGTGTTTTTCAGTGTTGCTGGGAAAACATCTGTTCCTTTTTCCCAGCAAAACACAAAAAATTTTCCAGCCAGTTAGATAAAATTGGTTGGTTTCCCACTCAGCTGATCAAATTTATTTCCCAGCCAGGAATTCCGCGCGCTTTCAAATCCCTCGATGTGAAACGACCGAACAAAAGCGACAAAACCGGGACAAAACAAGTTTTTTCCGCAAACGCGATCACTCTGACCAGCCGTCGTATGTTTGTGACTACTCTCTGGGGTCCTTTGTTTTTTTTTTTTTTAGTCGTCCTCAGTCTTCAGAGTTTCTACAGCCAGCTCGGGTTGAAATGCTAGATAAAGTCAGTGATTCCCAGGCAAAACCTCTATCAATAACAAAATTTCCCAGCCAGCTCATCGAAACACCGGTATTTTTGCCAGCCAGCAAGATTCCTCTGGGGAGCAGACAATGTGAGGAACAGATTCGTTGGGTGCACCTGATGATGACGGAGTAGTGTTATGACGATGAGAGCAGAACTTTCGTTTGGAATCCTTTCCGCCTGCGATGTTTGACACAGTATTAAACCTCACTTCAGAAATTATTTTTTTTCACATCTGAAAGTACTACCATTTCCTTAAAACGTGACGAATTTTGCGCGAAGCTTTACTTTTCAAACGTGAACGGTTTGTCGGGTTGTGTGTCACTTTTGAGCAATAAAATTGACCACGTTTTGGGTGGCAAATCGGCATGTTTTGTTCACTTGCTCTTGAAGTTTTCAGGTTATCCGTGAGAGCGGAGATATTTATGAATCTGCATTGGAGTCTTGAAGAGTTTTAAACATCTATCTCCCGTGAATTTCCAAAGGCACGAAATATGGAATTTGGTATACTTTTCCAAGAGGAAACAGCAACTACAAGAAAAAATACATGTAACCGAAGTGAAACTAGAAAGATCGAGGAGGAAAATATTTCTGCGTCTAGGACATTCTGCGCACATGCTCTTCCGTGTTTCAAGGAGCATTTGAAATCTTGATCTAAGGCGACTCCTGGACGGTAATTTACCCCTTCCAAAATTGTTAACATTGAATTCTTCGGTCTCCATTGCAAAACGAACAGAGACGTTATTAGAGCGGTCAAACAAAACCCGAACGCTCCCACGAAAAACCTGAAAACATGAACAAAACGCGCTGGCATGCCGCCGAAACGTTGTCAATTTCACGACATAACCGCCAAAGTTTCATTGGTCAAAAGTGACACATAACCGGACAAACCGTTAACGTTTCAAAAGTATAACGGCATTCGTCATTCTTGAAGGATGGACGCAATGGTAGTAGAAATTTTCTTCGTTATTTCAAGATCTTGCTTGTTCCTATGTGTTCCACTGTGAACATTATTTTGCATAGCAAAAATACTCCAATCGACCCGTTTCTTGCGAACGAGTTTGTTCAGTCTCTCCGACGTAGAAAGAAATTAAGAAAATAGCCCTCAACGGTCAAACAAAATAAAAAATGAAAGCAAGTTTAAAAAAAGTTAGCTATCATGGTCACGGGGACTTCGCAGTGGTCCCCAAGTCCACAAGTCCCCAAGTCATCCAAGAACTAACTCCATTCGAACGGACTTAACTTCAGCTGACACTTAGACTACCATCAACGATTGCGATTCGCACATGTCTTGTCAAACTTTGCAACACTTGAAAGATTAAAAAAAATTAACAAAAACCCGCTGTCTTGCCGTCATTTTGCCAGATGTAACCTTTGTTTCGTGAGATGTCAGTATACAGTATTTTCACTCACGTAATCAGTAACCTTGTTTTTCCACAGAAACAAACGAAAACGTTTGCATGATAATAGAGCTCAATTCCGGAGGATTAGCTGGGGACACCAACATAGCCGGCATGGCGTCACGTGAAAACACTCTATAAACACGTAAGGTAACTTGATTACAGGCGGCCGCTAAAATCGATGTCACTTTCGATTTTGCGATTTTACTTGTACAACCAAAAATACGATAGCAAAATTGAACGTTGCAAAAATCTCCCAAAATGTTTTTCGCTGATGGTAACTTATATTCGCGGCACAAAATTTATGATGTTCAACAAATTTTGTTGATGATGGCAAATTGTTTTATTCTCGATCAACACTTCCTAAAAACTTCCTTCTGCTCTTCTTACCTTTGCGTCAATGTTTGTTTTGCATAAAGGAGGCTAACAAAGTCTGTACCTTGCTTAGTTCGCATTTTTGAGCGTTAACATAGAATTTTAAGACGTAGGTTCCTGACAGCAAGTCGCATGTTTTGAGGTCTCCCATTCACATCCTAACCCCGCCGGATAGTGTTTAACTTCAGTGAACTTTTGTCTTGAAAAGCTGTCAGAAGCTCAGAGTACATGCTTAAACACGTGTGGTGAAAAAGAAATTGAAAGGGAACTTGAAAATGATGAACATGTCAGCCTTGAAGCCAATGTTCTCAATATCCTTTTATTTGCTTCAATCATTCTGGGTTTAGTCAGGAGCCCATCTGGAGCGTGAAACTTCCATCCAGCGTCTGTGAAACGGCGTTTTCACAAGTAGGTTTATTTTTAGGCTAGCCCTTGCCGCGAATTAGGTCAAAAGACAATGGTAGTTCCGGTTCGGTGACCCTATAACGTCAGCTTAATATCTTGTAATTGATCATCGGGCTCCTGTGGGAGTTTCATTCGCGGGAAATTCAATCTATAAAAATAAGTCGGTCTGTGAAAACGCCGTTACACGAACACAGTATATTTGTAGGCTCCGAGTCATGGGTTCCTGGTTTAGTATTTTACTAAACTGCACCGTCTTCTCAGGGGGTATTTAGCAAAGACATCTACCATGGCACTATAATGATTTTCGAGACCAAAACAATATCGTGTACTATCAGAGCTACATATTACGCAAAGACAACTTGAATCTCCTGAAAAACAAAACGCAGCTCAGTTGACAGGTATGGAAAAAAAAACTGTTAAGTTACTGCTCTACCACACGTACGCAATGCGTGCCTATTTTTTAAAGTATCCCGTATCTTGTCAATCTCTCCCCCAAATTTCCGTTAAAGATCCCGTATCCTGATAACTCCTTATAGGGCTTCGTTGTTTGCTTTTGAAAATTTAGCAGCATTAACATAAGAGTTTTTACAACAAACTTCAAGTCAAGTTACAGGATATCACAAAAACCGAATCTAATAATTGTTTTATTAAACATTGGAAACCTGGAAGTCATCTATTTGCTTCTTCACTGACGGCAAGCAACACAAAGCGCGCGAACTTGTCATGATTACCCTTGGAAATCATGCATCGTGGTCATACATGACGTGATTACCGGTGTCATTGGCATGATTATTGTATAATCTGCAGCTAGATGGCGTCACAGGTACTAATTTCGAACATTCTCTGTACGCTTTTGGCCAATTAAAATAAGAGATAGTGACTTCAATGCATAATAATTTGTGTTAACTGTTTGTGCATCCCACGATTACGCCCTTTTAGGCGTCTTGTTTAAAACAGAAAAATGTTTAAAGTTTCAATGTGTAGCTTTTTTGCTTAGATAGAATCGTAATTGCCTGGCTTGTGATCAACGTTAATAGAATTAAACGTTCACTTGTTTTTAACTTACAATCCTCGAATAAGCGCTGCATTCTTCTGATTGGGTGTGGCGTTTATTCGAAGGAGGCGTTTATTGGTGCTTTCCTTCCATCGAGGGCGGAGTTTAATCGAGTACAGACGGTAAGTAAAATAAAGAACGTGAGAAAATGTTTGGCCTATGCAATGTCACACGCTGGAATTAATGAGTTTGGTATTAAATGGGGGCTCAATGAGGGTACCAAATTATACTCGAGCACTTGCGTGAATGTGCTCAACATATGATTAGTTCATTGTCGGTCGACACTAGATAGATCACAGGTCTTTCGAAGGTTGTTTGCGGACTACGACATAATATGGCTTACAGGAAAATAAATCAAACAATTATAACGATGTCTAAAACAAAGATTATTTCGCTGTAAAAAGAAAATATTAACATCGTATGAAAAGCAAACTTGCATGATTATTTTGAGCATGAACAAGAAGAGATCATTGCAGACTGAAGGGTTTTCAAAGTAAATATCTCAAGAATCCAACGACCAATCAAATTTCACGTTCGGTTGCGGACGTTATACGAGAGAGATGTAAATCCTTTTTCTGATGAAAGCTGTTCTTAGTGTTCTGAGTAATGGGCATATTCATCAACTAACTGCACTTGGCTTCATTCACTGCTCGAAGCAAAATGCCAATCGCATCTTGTTCTTGATTCATGTACGTAAGAAAGCTCAATTAAACTGATAAACAATTCAAGATTCACATTTATTGTTCCAAACAAATGCAATGTTAGGTACCGCAATCCATGCTTTCATGTGCCTATGTCAAGTTCTGAAACACACGCGCGGAATCTGGAGAGTATCATCATTATCAACTGCTCATCATCATCATCGTCAAGTGTCGAGGTTTTCCACAGATAACTCAGGTTCTCTAATGGTGAAAATGTAGGGTTTATTATTGAGCGAAAATCAACTCTAGAAATTTGTAAGAAATTGCAAATGAACATAGATAGGACGTGCCACATGAGTTTTTGTAGTTGTCCTTAATACTCACACGGAGTTTCAGAAAAATAAGGTCCACTTCACCTTCTGTACAAGGAAAACATCGGAAAGGTAGCAAGCTGACTCCACCATTTGGCCCAATCGACCCAAATCCAACACGATTTTTTTCCATGAAAACCGAATCCAATCGGAAAATAAACACATCCGGCTCGTGGAATAAGAGTTTCCCGAGACCCTGAAACCACTAAATCCTCTTTAGCTAGCTGACCGAAGACAGCAGGCTCCGTGAAACTCGTATAACGACCTTCGAAACAGCCGCGGGGCTCACAACCTGGAAAACGACGATTAAACTTGGGGCCTGGTGACGAGTAAACTATTATCCTGACTCGGGAGGGTAACCGAAAGCAAACTCACCAATGGCCCACACCCTCGAAAATATTGCTCAGAATCACGAAGCATTGATGCATTTAGCCGGCTTGTAGTTTTGCGGTTTACCGAATTCCTAATTTCCGAAAGGTATATTTCTGCTATATTATCCTATCAAGAAATAAAGGAATCAACACGTAAAAAGAGTGAATTAGATAAGAGTATTGTTATGGCATGCGTGGGTGCCCCAGCCCAGTCACAAATGAGTCTATTTTTAGAATACCCGTTCCCGCGAAAATCAGTTGTCGCGTCCATGAAAAAACATGGCAGAAGCAGTCACGCGTGACATGGCTTCTTCTGATTGGTTAAAAAGCTCATGATTCTAAATGGTTCACGGGAAATAAAGAAATACCGCTGATTTTGGTCAACTTTCTACATTCATCTTCTATTCACGAAAACTACACAAACGAATTGATGGTCACTTAAATTCGTTTGTGTTGGCCTATAGCTCCACTCGCTTGCGGACTTTAAGTGTGGACTCGAATGAACGGGTGACGCATAGGTAAATGCTGTTCTTGTAACCCCCTCATTTTTCCATTTAATGAAATTCTGTAGGTGAAAAAAAAAGTTAGATACATATTTTAAAAAAAGCTGATTTTTGTGTAAAACTGACTTACGATTTTTTTTTTAAATTTTAAATATATTAGAGATTATTTTTAACATTATCAAGTGACGCCGTACGGGAAGATTTCACCGTGCCTTTTTTTCAAAAAACACAATTTATGCTGATTTTAAGGCTCAAAGAAATGCCTTATATCGTTACCATGGTAACGGTATTTTGAAGGAAAATATGATGTGAGAAATCTATGATGGGTACTTAATACCCTGGCCAAATTTCGACTAAATATCACTACCCTAAATATATTTAAGGAGAGCATATGTTCATTTGTGTGAAAAAATGAAAAACTATTTTGAGCCTCCTCGAGGAAAGGGTTCCAAGCTGAACGCGCGCACGAGTAAGCAACACACTCAATACTTTACCTGTTTACGTCGACGTTTACGTCAGCTCATGAATCAAAATGGGTGACCGGAGAATCACAGCGCCGCGCGAAATGGAACAAACCGGAAATAAAAGGAGCAAGTTTACTATCAATTTATCTAAAAAAAATTGCTCGATGACCTACATGTATGTTGAAATTTTCATGCAAGTAGCATTCAGCTTTATCTAACATTTAAAACATTTAAAACAAAAATCTGTAATATGCAATTTTTTTTAAAATCTTAAAGGGGCCTTTTTCCACAACATTTTTTTTTTTCAAATTTGCACAGGAAGTGAAGAATTTAAAAAGCTTATAAAAAATATAGGTCACCGAGTTAATTTTAGAGATATATTTAAAAACTGACTTTGAGGGGTATGTTTTAGGAGGGTTTTGGTTACCATGGGAACAAGTATGTCAAAAGCCAATCCATGATTTGTTTCAGTAACGAAAAGCATGAAATTTTTCATTTTAATTGTCCTGACAGGTACATAGGTTGTAAGAAACCCTTTGGAGCCTCCTTAACCTAGTCTGAATAAATTCACAATGAACATGCAAGGCTATTCCAAATTTTGGGGCCTAGTACTCGAAGTGAAATGAATGTCTTTGAGAATAAATGTGTAGGTTGTCTTTTTGCAAGGTAGGGTACTTGTGAAAATCCGAGTTAGGGATAAAAAGAGAGGAGAGAGGCAGGGGCTGTAGTTTTTTTGTGTGAAGAAATACAAGGCAAGAGACTAGGTGTTTATAAATGTTAAATATATCAAGAATCTGTAGAGTTTTGAAGAGCGGGTAGGAGAGTACACGAGGTGGTGAGTTTTTTTTTAAATTTTGGTG
Source organism: Montipora capricornis (assembly GCF_036669925.1). Classification (NCBI taxonomy): domain Eukaryota; kingdom Metazoa; phylum Cnidaria; class Anthozoa; order Scleractinia; family Acroporidae; genus Montipora; species Montipora capricornis. The sequence continues at coordinate 33,024,251 of NC_090884.1, forward strand.
GAGAGTTAATTATGATCCGAATAGCTTTTTTTGGAGGCGAGGACGTGGTAGTAAGTGAGTAGAGTAAGTAGAGACCCAAATAATAGAGCAGTACTGATTCTAGATATGAAAGTATCAGCGAATTGTATAGAGTGAGAAGAGTCACTGTGAGAAAGAAATGCCGTAATTTGACAATGATCCCAATAAATGTAGCAATTTTGGAGGAGATGATTTTAATATGAGGCTGCCATGATACGTTTTGATGGATAATTATACCTAAGAATTTGGTCTGTTCAACTCTCGTGATTACTCTCTCAAAAGCCAACCGGGTCTCCTTGTTGTAAGTGGCCCCATGATTGGTACAGCTTCATTTTTTGTTCAAATGAAAAGTATAATTTTTAGCTCTTTGTGTTGTCCAAAGACTAGGAAGAGTGGTATCTATTATTTTCGAGGGTTTTCCTTTTCTCGTGGCTGTCCTGTTCTCTCCAGCAGAAATGGCCGCCTTGGCGATGATGTCTCTAAAAAAGGCTTGTGGTGTGTGAGGCCACCTAAGCAGAAACAGCCACAATTTGCCGTTGAGGGTGAAATGTATAATTTCGTTTCCAGGTCCCCCCATCTGCTTGAAATCGACCCCATCAGCATTTTTTTTAATTGAGTCACGAACCACTTTGCACTTGAAGAGATTTATCCTTTTTTTTTTTCCTTTTGGCTCCGTGTACTGGACTACACGGCCAATAAAACGCACTTAAGTCCATCAAGACACAGTTGTTTGCTTTTGGTTGAAGATCGATCGTTTAAAGGTCAAGAAATGCGTGCGTTTCTGAGAGGTCGAGCCTTCGTGGTCACAGGCAGCCTGTTTATTTCGGTGAGTTGACAGTGTCCTATATTATATAACAGTAATTACATTTGTCATTTGGTATCATATCTTGTTTGCTTCCGAAGTTTTTTTTCTTTAAAAGGTAAAAAAAGCAATATTAAGCAGGTACATACATCCAGAGGTGCGATTAATGAATGATACTCTCCAGTGTCATCCTTAGGTGATTTATGCAGATGCTGCATTAGTGAGGCTGATTTAATGCACCTATCAATGGTTTGCCCCAGGATGGGGGGGGGGGGGGGACGGGCAACCCACGGGAATTTTGACATTTTCAGGGTTTCAAATGTCAATTTCCCCACCCTTGGGTCTCCATAATGAGTAAAATTCCCACCCCTGGGGACCACACACCTTGCAAAATTATTAAGTTAAAGAAATGATAGGCACTCACAACAAGTTTATTGCCGGACTACTTTAGAGTAATTGTACTTGTTGACAAATGGTCCCCACCAAGTTTGTAAATTTCCCCAAATGAAGAAGGCATATTCTAGGTATAAGGTTCAGTTTTGGTTAGCAATTTTACACACATTCTGTACTGCTTAAAATACCTGTGAATTGTTTCACATAGTATTTACAGCAATACAAAATGTGCAGTGCCAGAACATGTCGTCATCATGAGGAGTTAATGCACAAACTTGGTGGTAACAAGATTTCGCCTTCAATTCCAAATGCATCTTTTATTAGGTTAACCGTTGAGTTTCCCTCTTTCAGAGAGACAATTTTTCGGCTTTCGCCAAACTCAACCAGAACCTGAAACAAACTAGCACTACATTAAAAGCTACACAACACTGATTTGAACAAAAACACAATTAAACAGGATCCTCTCAAAACAATCTTAATTGTATTTCTTGTCGACAAAAATTATAGTGTAGAATTATTAAAAATTAACATACAAAGTAGCAAAAGGTAAGATTATTATAGCACTACTGGTCTTTTGGTGAGATTTGTCACAGGTTTCTGGATTCATTTGGAATAGGTCGTATTCCGCTTTCATGCAACTGAAGTTTGTAACTGAGGTCCAGAATTAACCAGAATTTCATTTAATTTGACAGTTGGAGTATAATAGCAAATCTATAGACACGGAGAATACATCGAAAACTTGTGGTAGGGCGGCATCTAGTGAAGGCGTAGGAAGTTATAAATTGTGTTGTAAATCAGCTTTTCTACGAATATTTCTTCTCAAAGCTGAAGGAAAAAATAACTTCTGTTTAACTTATTAGAATTTTAAAGATAGAGTACTGATGGGCATAAAAGAAAACATTGTTGCTAAAAAAAGAATGCGATACTCCTTACCTTTCATTCCGCCATCCTTGGACGCGGGAAACTCGCTCAATCACTCATTCCCAGGTCCTCTCAACTTTTCAAGATGGCGGTCGAGTCAAATTCCAACCCTGGGGACCGTTGTGAATGTCAAAATCCCCACCCCCGTGCGTTTAAGGAAGTTTAATTTCCGTGGGTTGCGCGCCCCCCGCCCCATCCTGGGGCAAGGCCGTGATAGGGGCGGAAGTTCAGAGTCCGGTAATAGTGTATTTCTTAATGTTGACAATTTTATTTAGGTCCAAGTCCATTTGAAATCCTAAAAGGTATTTTAAGTATGCCTGAGGCTCACCCAAAAGAAACAATTTTGTTGAGCCAAAATTAACATTATACTACTTTGCACCTCTCTAGAGAAATCAAGCCCTTTGTGAACTCTCCAAGTATATTACAGATTGTAAAATCCTGGTTCTGTAAAAACTGTTTTGTGTTACAATTCTATGGTAACAAACTATTATAACGATTTAATTTGTCTTTTGTTCGTTAATTAAAATTATTGAAGCTTTTTCTCTTTTTTGGATTTTTCAGGCTGTGCTGTTTGTTGCCAGTGGCAATCGTTGCCCTAATCCAGAAGATATTGAACTGTTCAATCCAAAGGATCGTTCGAAATATGAATGCTGGTCAGCATCAGCATTTGATTGTCCAGAAGGGTATGAACGATCTGTGAAGCTTGGGTCAGTTCACCCTACTGGGACAGATCTTGTATGTAATCTATGCCCAGAGGGATCCTATTCCAATTTTATGACCAATAACACATGCATGAAATGCACCCCTTGTGGAAATAACAAAGTACAGTTAAACTGCACAGTGATTCAGGACAGAGTTTGTTCCAGCATTCAATGCATATCAAACAAGTTCTATTTGAACACCACAGATAATCAATGCTACCCATGTAGTATATGCTGTGGATCCAATTCTGATGATATTGTGCCAGAGTGCTTGAGATCTGGTGA
>NC_090884.1:33032370-33054870 GCF_036669925.1 Montipora capricornis
AATCTTTAATAACTAATTAAAAGGGGCTAATGATCCCTCGTACACACCTGTAAGCAGATTAAGACACAAAAGAGGAATTTGTTGAGTGCTGGAAAAACAGATGTACAGTCAGATAAGATAGAAACTCACAACCAACAAGAAAACTTTACTTGTTTCTTGGTTAATACGGTGTTAAACCTCACCTTTTTTATAATTCAATATTTTTTGTTCAGATGTGAAAATCGAAAACATTCCTTACGACGTTGAGGAGTTTATCTGTGGTTTGGATGCCAACAAGCCTCACAGCAAAAACTGGTACCACGTTGGTCGAAAGCTCGGTGTGTCTACGTCACAACTTGATCTTCTGAGACGCGAAGATGTGAGGGAGGGAGGTAGCCCAACTAATGCGTTGCTGAGTGTCTTGCGCACGGAGGAGAATGTGATATCCTTGAGGGCATTTGTCCAAGCAATCCACGATATAAGCAGGAATGATATTGTAAATGATATAATAGATTTCTACAGGTCACAGCAAACAAACTCTGAAACGGTCGTGTAACGTACGTTTAGAGTGCTTTCACGTGACGTCATGGCGTCGTGGTGTCCCTAAAAAAAGGAAAGGCGGCCGTGTTGCTGTCCTCAACTAATCCTTCGGGAATTGAGCTCTGTTATCATGCAAACGTATTAGGTTACTGATCACGTGAGTGAAAACTCTCTACAATGCATGTCACACCTGCTTTTTTGCTTCGGGTTCTGGCTTTAGGCTTCCCAACCATCAACCTTGGTTGGAAGGTATTTCCCTAGTTTCTTAAGGATAGAAACATAATGTATCTGTGACAATGACATACTCGGCGTCGCAGAACTTGCTTCAAATGAGCATTATTTTGCTGGCCTTGGAGCCACAAGGATGAAGCCGTTGTGGCCAACATAGAAATTTGTGGTAATTGTTCAAGTTTGTTTGTTTGAGAAGCAGAAAAAAGAAACAAAAAGAAAAGAAAAGCTCCAAAAAAAAAAAAACAAAACAAAACAAAAAAACAAAAACCAAAACCAAAACCAAAACCAAAAGCAAACAACGAAAAAAACAAAACAAAACAAAAAAATTATAACATCTGAAAACAAACAAGTACGGGGAGAACGTAAAACTGAGGTATGGTGTAAGTCTTAGAAAAGTGAACAATCCAAACAATATGAACGCCAAAACTGACAAAAAGTGACAAAGAAATAAGAGTGTGTGTTTGGTGTGTGCTTTGCACTCCATTAATGTAAGCTTTATCTTGCTGTGCTGACAATTCAAATTTTTGTTAAACTTTTTGCGGAGTGAATAAATTCGTCGCAAAGTTTTTTTTTTCTTCTACCGTACGTGATTGTTAGGCACTGTGCAGAAGAGGACGATTACATTACTGTATTTTTGTTCGTACCAAAGCAAATGTGTACACTATTTTCGTGGAAGGCTTCAATGGAGGTCAAAATTCTTTGGACATTCGAGAAATGCAGGACATTGTCGCTCCCCCTCCCACCCTCCAAACAAACAGCAGGTAACAGCCCGTAAATCCAAAACTGGCTGAAAAGCTGATTAATAGATTTAAGGGAAAAAATTAATGATTTTTTTTATGTATCAGTTTCCTGTCACTTTGACCCTACATTTGGATTTTCTGTATTTCTTCTTGCACTTAAATAAGGAACTTTTGATGCAGGTAATTTTAACACTAATAGATATAGCTGTTGTCTTAAAAGTATCCAAGATAACTAGAGAGCTACTTTCATACAATTAAGATTCTGTTTTGACAGAACATGTAAGAAGCAATCGTAACTTTTAAACTGTATGATAGAAAATGTATCTCATATTGGGAGTGATATGTGACGTTTGCACCATGTGCCGTATCCAGTTCGTCTTGCAGCAATGCTGCGTTCTATATTATAAGTCGTAACTATTCTGCACTTGTAGGATATATTTTCTCATTTACACGAAGTAAAAACCTTATTGTCAACCCAAGATTTAATTGTTATTGTTGCTCTTGGTTGGGCTCCACGAAGAAAAAACAAGAGGTCGCTGGGATGCGAACTGTATAACGACACCATATATGCCCTATAATGGGAGAGATCCTTGGTTCTGGTCTCCCCTTCTCGATTAGGCACTGCATCGCCGTCTCTGAATAGGTCACTTCGGAAAATACCATACTACTCTTTTGTTTGTCCCCCAAAATTTTGCATAAGCATTGTTTTTGTTTTCTCTTGGGACCATTGGAAGTCCCAAGAGAAATTGTAATCAATGCATACGCAAAATTTGAGGGGACAAACAAAGAGTATTATGGTATTTTCCGAAGTGGCCTTGTGTAAGCACCGCATCTGGGAATGGGGCGAATCAAATTATGACTTTACCGGCTTTCGCAAGCAAAAAAAAAGTAAAATACACTGTTTGCGACCGTTTCCATAGTAATGATTCTTGTAGGGAAATCCCGAGCACCCTTTCATTATGAATCTCCTTGTTTTGTTCGCATACTTCGGTACTATACTTTTGTAGAAAGGCAGTGCAAAATATAAGACCCAGTTATTCCAGAAAAAAACGCAGTCAATGATATTTTTAACATGTTTCTGTTATACTTTTACCATTTCCTTCCAATGTTTTTAGAAATCTGAATTTTTAATAACTAATAACGCTGCCTCATCGGAGTCACGAAATTTTCCATAAGTGGTAGCCAAACTGAGTCTGGTGTATAAATTAGTCTGTTCTCTGCTTTCTATCTTCATGTGTCATTGGAAATTGGCTAGTGGTTTCTTTTCAGGTTTCTTTCTTGAGCGATTGGTTTTTACAATTTTCCCGATCCTTATTGATCAGCCAAATTTTCCCTCAGTGCCGGGGAAATTCAAATTTCTTACAGCTGCTATGGGTAACGTCTTCCCAACCTCCACCTCTCGTTCTGTTCTAAGAAGAATTAGACAGAAGATGTGGGAAATGAAGAGTGGACACACGTTGGAAATGAAACGTATGGCTGTCACATCAGATTATCACGACCACTCACTGAACAAGAAATTTCTCGCGATTGTAGCGAAGAAGACGGTAAACGTTATCCCTGGTAAAGGAATGAAGAGATGCATTTTTGGCAGACTTGGGGGTACTCGGACAAGAATCGAAGCTATGACCTTCCGATTACAAGTTCGGCCCAATGCCCTACAAGTGAGCCGTGGGAGACTATAATTCCGTGTAGTGACAGCTAGGCCATTAAGGGTGCGTTCGATTGACCGTATTCTGGCATAGGAATACACGGAATAGAGGTTCATTTTTACGGAGATTCACATTAAAATCGTGTAAAATGCTATTTTCAACATATCTTTATTATCCTTGTTGCAACAAAAGGCCATTCATTCAAAAGTGAAGGCGCAGAAACCTCTTTTTTTTTTGCAAATCGTTAACGCCAGTTTCCAGGAGTTGACCAATCGCGGTATTTTGCTTTTGCATCCATATTAGTCCGTGCATGAGGAGACTTGTGAAGCGATTGCATCATGTCAAATGATCATGCCGCCAGCTGTAGATGCGTCAAAGAACATTTGCAGTGAGCAATTCATGTGTTCAATTCACCCACTGTTTCATAACATTCTCATTTAATCTTAAATTCGTTACCAGTGCCGCCTCTATTTTCTTGAACTCTATCGGACCAGTCGAAAGAAAGTGTTTCTGTGTGCTTTTTGCCACTTAATTCTCTTCTCTTTCTTTTCGCGCTCACGCAACTCCTGCTGCACCTGAAGATCGTAAAGTTGATGATTAAATGCGAAGAAAGCCAAACAACTCAAAACATCATTGAAGATCTCCTTTTACAGTCGAAGGCAACAGAATTAGCTTTGCCTTTGTTATACATTTAAAACTGTTTCTTAAAATTAAGGTGCTTTCGCACGAAAACGAGCGACCGATGTAACGTAAAACTGAAGTATTCAGGCGGTCGGACTCTAAAAAAAAGTCTAGTAAGAGTCGTAACAAAAAAAATGTTTGGAGGCTTATTTCATTAGTCACTGTTGTACTGCTTCCCTCACTCACCAATACATGTTAAATTATTTTCGGCCATAGTTGTTTCGTCTGGACATCCATAGTAAAATGATCCAGGATAATTTTAACAGTCGTGACTGCAACCACCATTGTTGACCAAGCATTCGTCGATATCTATTTAGAATACGGTCATTAATGTTTACATGTAAAACTGGATTTCTTCTCTTGCATGTAAAGATTGTTACTTATGATCAAAAACGATAAGCAAAGAGACAGAGGGTCACAAAGGAGTAACTGCAGAATACCCTGCCACCATTTGTGTTCATGTAGCGGCACCGTTTAAAAGAACGAGGCCTATAACAATACACGCCATTCATATGCAAAGAAGTGACTAGGTATTACAGTAAGGACACTTGAACCGTGAACACTTGACATTTTCGTGTACATTGTTTTTTTCGACGACTAAGAAATAAAGGCTCTTCTTATGATGTATAGTGTTACATGCATAGCATTTTGTAAGTGTAAAAACATTAAATACTCTTGTCAAAAGGACGAGCCCACATTCTATAGTCACTAAAAATATGTTCAAACAAATATCAAGTGTTCATGGTTCGAGTGTCCTCACTGTAAAATCTTTGATAGGGAGCTTATAAGCACGCGACGTTTTTCAGACGCGGACGGCGGACCGGAAGCAAATATTTTGCTTGCCAGAACAGTAGTGTTTCCCAGATTTTTCAACTAATCGGCTCTAACGAAAAGATACTTGGAAATGTAAATGTGGTTTTGTAAAGACAAGTTGAAAGGGAAACCAGTTCACTTCCGATGGCTATCCACTCCCTAATGGTACAGTCACGAGCGCTGTTTGACATCTGTAAATGACAGTCTACCAACGAACTTGTCCACTTCGAGTCAGTGCTGCATGCTGTGTGGGGTGGTGGCAGTGTTTGCTTATAATTACATTTAAAGTCTACAAGTTTATGAGGGGGACTTTGGGGTGTATTAGAAACCGCAAAACCGAAGAAAAAATCATCCAAAACCGCAAAACCGCAAAAAAATTTGGCCAAAACCGAAAAGCGTCAAAAAACCGATACAATGGTGACAAGTGCGGCATACAGAGCAAACTACGCTAACACTTTATTTCATCAAAGTATTTGTGGATGTCAGACTTGTCTAAAGCCTTCATATCTTTTAGTATCTGCTAAAATCATAGGTTTTATTTCTGCCGCTCTCTCGAGCCCGGACTTTGTGGGCTCATTTTCCGTAAAGTAGCTGGTAATGGAGCCAAGTTAACTTGCACACAAGTCCTCTCTAAAATTTCAATTTTGCAATCGCAAAAGGCTATAGCTCTGGAAACCTCCAACAAACTCTCTAATTCTGCTAATTGAACATTCCTATTTGATAACTAAGACCCGACAGTTTGGAGATTGGAAAGTGTAAATATACACTTTTATATGTCTTCGCGCGCAACCCTAAGGAGATTTTCACGGCTACATATGATTGCGTTTTGCCCAAAACACCCTAAGTGAGGCCAAAATCCGAAATTTACACCCCTAAGCGAGACGACGAGCATCCCTCCCCTTTTTTTCGACTGAATGCGCTGCTGATGACCAACAAGAATCTCCTGGGAAATCAATGATAATGAATGGAAACCACGAAAGAAGCTCTCGAGGTAAACGATCGAAAAACAAACCCAAAGGAACAACGCAAAAGAACACTGAATGCGCTGCTGATGACCAACAAGAATCTCCTGGGAAATCAATGATAATGAATGGAAACCACGAAAGAAGCTCTCGAGGTAAACGATCGAAAAACAAACCCAAAGGAATAACGCAAAAGAACTCCACTAGGTCATCAAAGCTGCGCCAGCCTACAAATTCTGCTAACGCAAGAAGGAGTTCGAAAAATGCAGAAGAAGCAACCTCGATAAAAGAGAGCCATTTTGCCAGAGCGGATAGAAAACCTGTCACAGTTGTTTGTGGCGACAGCATAGTGCAAAATGTACGAGGATGGAAACTTTCTAGATCCAACAAGGTTGTAGTGAAATCTTTTTCCGGCGCAACCACATCTGACATGGAAGATTACCTAAAGCCAATAACCAGGAAATGTCCAGAAAGCTTGATTCTACATGTCGGTACAAATGACCTGCTGTCGATCCAAACACCACAACAAATTGCTGAGAGTATTGTGAACTTGGCGGACCAGATTGAAAGTGACTCGCCGGAGACTCTTGTCTCTATTTCTGCTATTTGTGTCCGGAAGGAAGATGAACTGTGGAAAAAGGCTACTGAAATTAACAAGTTGCTCAAAAGGTTCTGCTCCAATCGAAGATGGGGTTTCCTTCCTCACATCAACATTGACTCTTCGTGTCTTAATGCGAGTGGACTTCATTTAAATAGAAAAGGGGTGAGCATTTTGTCCAGTAACTTTTTAACTCATATTGATAATATTTGAATCTCTAGTGCTTGTGAAGTGCAGTGTGAGTCTCGGATTGATGATTTTATCTCTCCCATTTTACCCTCCAGTCGTGGATTCAAACTAGCTAATTTGAATGTCGCCAGTTTGGTGAAACATATCGACGAACTGAGAATCTTGCTCGCAGACACGCCCGTTGATGTTCTATCAATTAACGAGACCAGGCTTGACGACTCGGTTAAGGACAGTGATGTTTTATTACATTCCTGGCTATGAAATTATTCGCCGTGACAGGAAAACAAATGGCCGCTTTGGCGGTGGTGTTTGTTTCTTTGTTCGCTCGAACATTAGTTATACTTTGCGATCTGATTTGAGTATTCACCAACTGGAAAATCTTTGTATAGAAATCCGCAAACCGAGATCAAAGCCTTTTCTCGTGGTAACCTGGTATAGGCCGCCTGACTCTTCAGTTGAGATCTTTAGTTATTTCGAATCGCTTATAGGTAAAATTGACGCGGAGAATGTTGAGTTCTATGTTTTGGGCGATCTGAACTGCAACTTAGCTGCTCCTCAATTGGACCATAACGCAAATCTACTCTCTAGCATCGCTGACGTTTACAGCCTGCAGCAGCTCATTACTGAAATCTCTAGGTGTTCATATTGATCAGACTTTATCTTGGAATGTTCATGTTGAGACTTTATGTAAGAAAATCGCGTCTGGTATTGGAGCGTTGAAGAGAGTGAGGTCTTTCGTTCCACATGAGACTCTCCGATCAATCTTCATGTCTTTAGTACAGCCTCACTTTGATTACTGCGATTCTGTCTGGGGATGTTGCGGCAAAACCCTAGCCAGTAAACTTACAAAACTTCAAAATCGCGCTGCGCGTATACTCACTTACTCGAACTATGATGCCAACGCTGATAACCTTATCCAAAAACTTGGATGGATAAAACTTGATTCTCAACGAACAATCCATAAGGCTGTGATGGTTTATAAGTCGCTTAATGGTCTTACTCCCGATTACCATAGTTCTAAATTTGTTGACCGTAGTAGCGTCTCCAGTTACTCCTTAAGGGACACAGAGGGCAAACTAGCTATCCCACAGCCACACACAAACTATATGAAAAATAGCTTCAGCTACACTGGAGCAGTTCTTTATAATAATATATCAATCGAATTGAGGCAGGCTGACTCCCTTAGAGCGTTCCGGGCTGGCTGCGAGCGTTTCTTTTCATCAAGTTAATCTACAATTCTATACACGGCACTCATGTAAAGCAGGTTTTTATTTTGTCATTTAATATTATAGTTATATTTATTGATTACTTAGAACAATTTTGAATAATGTAGCTGTAGTCGTTGTATAATTTGTAATAATTCTGGTAATTAATTAGGTTTTTATAGTTGCGACTGATGAGTTTACCGTGTCTAAATAAAGTTATCCTATCCTCCTATCCTATCCTATCCTATCCTAGTCTTTTCCTCCCCCCCCCCCCCCCCCCACTGGGCACCGCCCTTCCATATCGCGACGTTGCACCAAAGAGACAATTCGTCGATGTCCCTAATTCATCAACCTCGTTCCCTTTAGGGAAAAAGCCCTGGGAACGAGGTTGCCTAATTCATCTTGCTGGCTTGTGGGAATTGTTGTCATCTGCACTGACTTCGTCACTACATTTATCAAATTCTTGATGGCCTTTATCAGAGTCACTAGCTTCTCACTCATTTCATGCTCGTTCAGATCTTCATGGGGTCCTTCATCTTCATCCACTCCGCATCAACTTGGGCGTCAATCGACACGCGTGATCCTCTCAATAACTTTGGCGTTTCGCGGCTATAGAGGGTTTTCATGTGACGACTCCGGGAATTGAGCTCCATCACTTAAACGTTTTCTTTTGTTTCGGAGGAAAGACAAGGTTACTGATCACGTGAGTGAAAACAGGCATCTTGTACCCTATGGGACCTTACATTCTATTTATCAGGCCCTAGTACAACCTCATTTCAACTACTGCAATATTGTTTGGGGAAACTGTGAGTAACTTTGCAGGAAAAACTGCAGAAACTACAAAACAGAGCTAGAGCAGCCCGTGTCTTGACCTACTCTAACTATGACGCTCATGTCAACAATTTATTTGAACTCTTAAGATGGAAATCCCTAGTCTCTCAAAGGCAAATTGAAAGAGCAACAATGGTATTTAAGTCCCTACAGGGACTAGCACCTGAGTATCTCTGCTCGAAAATTGTCCATCGCGATTCTGGTTATTGTTTGAGAGACTCTGTGAATAAGGTAAATGTTCCGCAACCGCGCACAAACTTCTACAAAAAACAGCTTTAGCTATTTAGTGGCGCAGTTTTGTGGAACAGTTTGCCATTAGAGCTAAGGAAAGCAGAGTCCCTCAATCAATTCAAACGACTGATTAAAGAGGTTATCTAAGCCATTATTCTAAACACAGGATTCATGGAAAGCAGCTTTTATTGTATGACATTGAATGAGATAGTTAATGTAGTTTACATAGTTTTATCTATAAATTTTTAATTGTACATTTTTTTTTTCATATTGCTGATAAATTGTACCGTGGTTAAATAAAGATTAAATAAATAAGTGACACTCTATTCGAGATCAATTGCCGCTCAAATATAAGACAAACCGGAAACCAAATAGGACAAAATAGAAAAACCCAAAAAGCACATCGGATAAAAAACCGAAAACCCGCTCGTATTTTTTACGAAAACCGAAAACCAGATGCTAAAAAACGAAAAATCCGCAAACCGCTATGAACACCAAAACCGAAAAACCGATCTAAACAATAGCCAAAACCGAAAATCCCAATGTCCCCCTCGTTTATCGGTTTGATGTCCTTTCACAGCACTTAATATACCCGGCTTTTCTAATTTCTGAGCGGGAGGTCGTCGGCGAATCACGAAACAACTTAGCACTTGTTGAAGCCCTTAAAAAAGCCCATGCTGAGCTGCCCTTCATCAAAGTCTCATATGTACTTTAAGTAATATTTTAATTCATAGAGTCCTTTCACGGGAATACATAAGCCCAACAAATTGACCTGCTCCAATCGGAGTGACTTAAAAGCTCATTTGGCATAGCATTGCACCGCCATCGCAGAGTTCATTGGTTCGAATCTCGTTGTCAAAAACACCTGAATTTTCCAGCTATCTATTATAGAGACAATTGCTCAAATTCAGTTGTTCCGATAAGTGCGAGGATTGCTTTTCCTTTTTTAAACTTTCACCTTTTATGGAACGTAAAAAGAAGTGACAATTGACCGGCTCCTTGATGGATTGATAGCTCAGTGGTGGAGAAGTGTGCAACGCAATCGCACTCCTCTACAGGTCAGCTTTTTGTTTGTTTGTTAAGCAACTGAAACGACAACAACAACAACAACAACAAAAGACGGATGCTGAAGTTGTTTCTTTAACTGCGATATCTTTTTCCAAGAAAATCATCGCATATCCGCAGTTGTATTTGTCGACCGTTTCAATTTATTCTTCCCATTATAAGATTTATATCCCTTTTTTCGATCTATCGACGGCCCCTGATAGATTTTAATGGCACATCTTGTTCGTAAACACAAGAATAATACTTTAACATCTCTGGCACTGATCTCCAGTGGTTTAAACCGCCTTGAGACACAATTTCTTCCAGTGAGCTTATTACCAGTTTTAACGGCACTTGGACGCCTTCAATTTGAGGTCTGTCTGTTACTGTTTTGTGGTATCATCGAGCGGCAATAGATTGCGCCAAGTCGACCACATTGCTGAAGTAAGGCGACACCACAATACCAGGAACTCTGTGCACGTGATCCGCAGGTGTTGTGAGACGGCAAATATAGTTCACAGTCCTTATCTAAGAAGACTTGAAAGTCTGACCATTTGCATAAGTGATTACAAAGGCAGCACTTTCTCCTCAGTTATTTAAGGACCTTGAATGCTGGTCCGGCCGGATTTGAAACTTCAACGGCCTTCCGCATGCAGTCCGATGCTCAACCAATTCAGCCGACCGGTCGGCGTTGAGTGATGGGTTTCGTGAGCCTACCAGCCCAGAATGATCGATGCTTGGGCCTGTACTTTTCAAATTCTCGGAACCAAATGACACGCCAAAGGTCTTTAAAAGTTGCATGTTGCATGCAGATGACACATCGCTGTAAAAATTGTTACTTTTACAGGATACAGCTGTTTCGAGGAAAGTTGTCCAAAAGAAGCATTAAAGCGTACGCGACCGATAATGCCGAAAGGCATTATGGTAAACTGCTAGTTTGAGTCAACGAATACATCACATCAATGCTATCGAAAACGTCACCTCTTTACCGACATGGAGATATGACTGAGTTTCAAAATTCAATCAAATGATCCACCCCATGAATTTGTAACAAAGGGTTAGGATTCACAGAGAAAGCATGATTCTGACTACCTAACCTTACTTATTGTGTGTCATGTTTTGCAGAGAAAGTCGGAGAAATGTACCAAAAATCGTGGCGCACGTGCAGAGCCATCGTTTTGCTAATGAACCCTTTCGTTTTTGGACGTGTTTTGGTAGCGTGATGACGGGAAAGAGCTTCAACATAAGCTTGTGCGTACTGCCACTTCATCAACGCTATATCCTAAGAACTCTCTCATTCAAATAGCTCGCCACTGCAGGTCTTCACTGGATGGTCGTGGCATCTTCGATTCTGTGCGTTACAAGTTGAATTTATTTTATTGAATACCTCCCATACTACCTTTCGGCATTGTCGCGAACGCTCTTACGCTTCTTTTAGACAACCTTTCCCGAAACATGAAATGGACTGCATATCTTGTGCTTTAGAAGCATGCCTCTAAATTAAACGAGACAAATAAGTCCTGTTAGATTGGTTTAAATGTACGCGGGTTCACCTAAGCAGGATATTCCATCAGAGGCCAGTCGATATTCAATAGCACACGAACAAATGAAGCTCCCTAGTGTATTCGTACAAATCTGAATGTGCAGTCGGAAGTCCCAAGGAACTTGCAGCTGGTAATAAGGCATTGAAAATAATGCTACTGATGACATTGGTGTGCCTGTAAGATAAAATCATGCATAGAATGTACTTCCGTTTCCCTAACATTTACAAAATGTAATTACTGACGTTTGAGTAATCTGGGAACGAGTTAGTCAAAGATTAATATTCTGACGGCACGGTTGAGAGGTTTGGGTTCGGTCATGTGATTTGGTGACCATTTAGGGTTTTTGGCGGGTGATTTCTGTCATTCTACGTCAGTCAGTCCTTCTGGTGGCTTTCCTTTTTTTGTTTTGATTATGGTAGGGTAATGTAGGGTAATGTAGGTAATGTACGATACCTTTTTTTAATGCAGTGCCACTTCATTAGATGAGGAAATCGTTTCCACCTTTTTGGCCTCGAATACGGAATGTTTCTTTTTGGTGGCTTTTCGTATCTGGCTTGGTACATTACGTTTCCATTGTCTATTTCCTAAGACTTAATCCGCTTTCCTTTCTTAGAACTGGCCTGCCAGATCCATCAGTTTCCAAAGAACAGGCTACAATTTGAATGAAAAGCTGCTGCATGATAATCCTTCGCATTCTTCCGGAAAAGTATTTATCGTCCTCGAAGTGTGTTAACTTGAAGGCATTTTAGAGTTAGTTCTTCCAAATGCCCGGTCTGGCCGGTCACTTCTGTCAAATGGAAAGCGTCTTTAGTTCCTTATATTGTAAATCTCGTTGTATTAAGTTTACTATATTTCTATGTGGAATTGTCCACGAGGAGCACTTGTAACCATCAGATGGCTGACTGTTCTCTCATAATAATGTACTCTCATAATAATTCCTCTTGTTGGTGGAGTCAGAATTGAATAATTGTACGATAGAGCGGTTCACGCAAGTTTGCGTTAATTGGCACATTACTACATTTATTTTACCTTTCGGAAAGAATACTAGCTTGGAAATAGGAACGAAGAGAAGGCAAATGTTTTGACGAGACAAGGCAATCTTGTGAAATCTAACTCCCTTCACCGTTTACGGTTCTCTTAAGGGGTCAATTACGGAGCTCATCCATGCAAGGACAGAATTAAAGAAGGGGTAAATGGGCGAACGTAATCACCTGCTGAGACAGACATCGACATCGACATCGACGCAGACATGGTGGGCATTGGCATGGACATGGAACCGTGAAAGAACTACATTCGTTCACATCTGGAACAGAACAGATGAACTCAAAGCAAACGACAGCAAAGAAATGGACAAAAGTAAAAAACGCACGTGCAGGACATGCAAAGCTATTATTTTTGCCCACTAAATATGTAAATTTGTGACGTTCTCGTTAAGCGCCCTAACAACTATGACTAAAACCCACGCCCAGGCACCAGAGTTGTGCAATTTGGATGCACTCTATTCTTCAAAGCTGAAAAAAAAAGTATGAAAGGGAGGTCATAGATAGTTGTACAGTTGGTATAAAAGTCTTGAAAAATCTTGACCGGCTTTATAAGGCTCTTCAGTAACCTTGATATTAAATTTCGTTTTCACGGCTTTCGTAGATATTTTATAGCGAAGATATCGATGACGTCACCTATTGATATTAATGTGCCAACCAGAGCCTTATTGGATGCCGAAACAAAGGGTTCCTTTGTTCAAAAGAAATTTGACGTCAATGTTTGTAAACAGATATCTTCCCAATAGCTAGAAGGTAGTGTATGGCTTCAAAGCAGGGACAACTTATAAAAATGCCCAAGGGCTAGAGTGTTTTGGATAGATTTTTGTCCTAACATACCTTCGGAATAAGTAAACCAGGGTGGTGCAAGAGAAAATCCAGTTGCACAAATACCGCCAGGACTAAACTGCCAATCACTCGTTGAAGTAACTCCTGGTGTGGGTGGTCCGTCAAAAGAGCAGCCTTGTCCTACTACGCCACCACGATCTATCAAAATGGCGTAGGTACCATGCATACTTATGGCTGCATAAGGAATTGCAAACAGCAGAGTTATCTGATCACTGCTGATTGTGGCATGCGCAGAGAGCGTGTCAACCTTGTAATATGTTTGACCACTAATGACGAGCCTGATGTAGGAGGTCGATGTCGGCTTCTTTATCTGAAAAAAAAAAATAAAGAATCTAAATCACCTAAATCAGTCTGGGGTGGGGGTAAAATGTGTCGAGGAATCCATCAAACCAATCCTTGGCTTGCACCTGACGTCATCGGCGGCGATGTTGGTGTACGGAACGAAAGCAAAAAAGTCTTCTGGGAATTTGGCTCTAACATTATGCAAAAAGCGAGCGACATTTTCCTTTTGTTTTGTACACCGACATCACGTCTAATCACGTGAGGGCAAACCAAGAATATCAAAGAAGGGTCTTATAGGAAACTTAAGGCATTTCCTTACATTATTATATTATGAAAACATCAAGGTGGAAAATGGACATGATGATGTTGAAATGCCCTTAATAATTCAGAAATCTGAGTAAATAGTTAAAAGTTTTAAGAAAGGGCCAGCTTTTCCCTAACCTCGCCTGTCACCTTTTCCTGGTAGTGTATTTTTATCTGGTTTTATCAGCTCTTCTTCAGTTCATTATGTGCTTTAAATTATAACGGTACTTTTATTCCTCACTTGTTTAATTTGTATTACTCATCTTACCACTCGATCAAATCGTATGCTGAACCACAAAAATTCAGGTCCAGTTTTACTAACAGGGTTTCTCGGCTCTCGGCTTTCCTTTATCACTCGAGGTGAGTTCCCTGACAAAATAAAATTAAATCGGTGGTATTCTCCATGATACCAATAATGTGTTTGCTTATTTCTTCCTCTTTAACTGTTGGCTAAGTGCATAACAACTGTTGGCTAAGTGCACAACAATTTTGCAAGCTTGTTCTCACAATTATAGATCGCACCATTTTTACTCAGTCTAACAACAAGATGTTTACTGTTTTGTATCAGAGAGGTTCCCAGTTTCGCTTTTGTTTCTCCTCTTTGTTGTATCCCCTCTACTAACTCTGGTTGTATATAACTCAATTCTATCATATGTCATATTTTAATAAAATTGTTGTAATTTATGGAAATGTATAGTAATAGTATATGGACCCGCCATAGAAGTGCCGGAATTCTACAGCCGTGTGAGATTCTCCCATTTCATAAAGAATATATGATGATTTACTTAGTTGCGTACATAAGTATGGTTTAGTAGTAGTGCATAAATAGTAATGGTGCATATATAAATAATAATAGTACAGGTATAGCTAAATTAAAAGCGTTGACAATAATATTTAAGTATAACTTATTAAAAGTAATGGAGCCATACATCGACTCCCGGAAGCACCATATCTATGCACATACTAGATATGGATAGTAGATTGTGAAAACTCTAAAGAAACCTTACTTGTGTTTAAGTTAATTCCGTAGATTAAAATAAAATCGAACGAAAAGAGGTGCGTTAGAATTCTGTTTTGTTACTTAACTGTCACCTTACCCACTCGAGTCAACGGCTTTGAAGCAGAACGACTGCTGTCCGACTTGATATTGGCTAGGATACCATGTGATGTTTTTGTAGTAGACTCCTGCATAATACTGCAGAGCAGCGAGATGCATACCTATAGGAGATGATGTCATTATTTCCAGAATTCTGAAATTGAAAATAATATTAATATTAATAATAATATTTACCGGGTAATCATTTCTACCACTAGGTATATAGATATTAACCTACTCAGGGAGTAACTAACAAAAAAAAGACGTCTTCATTGACGTTTGAAGGTCTTTGAATGATTAATGCCATGGATATTTGACGCAACTCCCTTGGTAAATTAAGAGTTCCACAACTTAGGTGCTGCAATGATTAAGTCTCTTTACAAAATAATGTGACTTAAGTAATGGATTTTTTGACACACCAGCTCAACCTAACCTAAAGATTACCTACTCGTTTATTTATTCATTCACCGGTCCACTCATTCACTCTCTAATCTCCAACAGATTAGGATTTAGTGTCTTTAAGACTAATGATATTCTCTTCCACTCTAAAAAGTTGAAACTCTATATTAATTCTTTTCATTTAAAGTAATTGATGGAATAAATATTACGCACAAGTTCCTACTGTAAAATATCTCGGAATTACCTTTGACCAATAAAAACTGATCTGGAAGAATCACATTGATGAACTCTTCCCAAAACTGGCAAAAACTGTTGTTATTCTCATTCTATACTAAGGTACTACGTCAACATTGATATACTGTGTTTTATTATTCGCTAATCTATTCCTTTTTTACATATGGTATTCATGTATGGGGCCTAACATATCCAACCTATTTAACGTCAATCCCCATCTTACAAAAATGAATAGTTAGAATTATATCATTTTCAGAACCTGTAACACAGTCAGAGCCAATTCTAAAATCTATTTTAATTTGTTAAAATACTGTGATATAATTCAGTTTGAAATCCTTTCCTTTGTTTATCAGTGGCTTTATAAACTGATCAGGCTTTCCTGTTTCTCTGATTATTTCAAACAAATATCCTCCGTTTATTCATACGCGAAATCAAGATCTGTTTGTTACTTCAGTCCAAACTATTCTTTTGCTTTGTTGCACTGGTATTGACCTTTGGATTTGGAATTCACCACCGATTAATATAAAACAATTAATTAAATTACTCCTTTTCCCAAATTTAGAAAAAAAAGAAGAATTCGATGATCGCTGGTTAGAACAGCATTATTGATCCTTAAGGACGTTCGCGCTAATTGTTTGTGCGCAACGTTACTGCGCAGGTAACACGACTGTAAGATTACTTCGAGCATTAGTGAAGTTGAGGTTTTAAAACCTTTGCAGAAACCGCGGACGATAAGTATTGCACAGCGTTGGATCAGAGAAGATCGTGATCAGTCAAAATTGATTTTAAAATATTTATGAAAATCAAGTAGACTACTGCACGACTGATATTCGCGTTGTTTTATAAGTCGTGCACTAGTCTACTTGACTTTCATAATTATTTTTCAAGCATCAGTTAAAATAACATGGCGACAAAAACGCCGGGGAAAAAATTCCAGGCCGGCAAAAGAATGGCGCATTTATTTCCGAATCATCATAAAACGTTAAAGAGAAGTGAGCGGGAGCATGGAAACGCTCTGGAAAAGGTAGCTGCTGATCGAGTAGTGGCTGAGATTTTGGAAAACTCGAGGACGAACCGTTGCGTAAATTTAATGGGGTTTTTTTAAAAAATGTTTTTATTACCCTATGAACTTAAGTTCAAAATTATTGCATGTTTTTGAAGTTCTTTTCCTTTACTTTCGTGAAAACAGAGCAGTATTTTCGTCCTCGTCCGTTTGAATAATGCGGACCTGCGTGGAAACAACCAGCGATTAATTTTCACAAAAACCACACTCCAGAAGACGAGCATGACGGCAATGAAGAGATATTATACAAAACACTAATCAAATGAAGATGACGCCTGCTTAAAACTTCGTTGATATGCTCGAGAAAGTTTGTTTTGGGTGAAAACCTTTCTTGGGTTCCAGTCCTTCCCCGACAGGTCACGCAAAAGTGTGACAATCGAAATTTTTCAAGAGCTTTGCAAAATCACATCGATTTTACTCGTTTAGAGTAAGATTATTACACTGTGCTCCGTGTGCCAGAAGAATGTCCGTAGTAATAACTGAGCTATTGAATGTGATGTGTCTAAACATTGGTGTCATATCAAATGCGGTGGCGAAATGAAACTTCGTGAATACCGACGATTGCAAAACATACCTGAGAATTTCGACTGGACTTGTCCATCTTCTATATCTACCCTAAGAACTTTACCTTTTGCAGACATCAGCAATTTAGACTCCAGTGTTGGCTCCTTTACTTCTCATGGTGATGACTCTCTTGCTGAACCGGCCAGCTTCTCAACAGACATTGGCTTCCGAAGATTACCTTGAGAACCTCTCAAAGATCTTGAACTATTCATCCAAAGATCTAAGAGTTGCACACTTGAAAATTTGTAGCCTTCGATATAAGATCGACGAATTAAGACTCCTGCAGAGGGTATGTGGAATTGACATTTTGGGAATTTCTGAGACCCATCTGGACTCTTCTGTTCCTTCCTCCAACTTATCCGACGTGATAGAACTAAATGCAAAGTAGGAGGTGTTGCCCTGTACTATGCTGAACATCTAACGGCTGTACACCGTAAAGATTTATTAGTCAGGGATATTGAGGCCATATGGTACAGGTGAAATTCTACGTTATTCTCAGTTGTTTACCGATCTGAACTCGAAACTCCGAACTTCTTCTTCTTGACAACTCGAAACTCCGAACTTCTTCTTCTTGACAACTATCACGGCGTTCTTGAGAAAGCCTGGTTGAAAACAGACAGTATTTTCGTCCTTGGTGACTTAAACTGCTGCATGTTGGAAGCCCAAAACAATCCTGGCTCCACCTTAATTACATCTAAAACAAAGAATTTGCTGAAGCTTTTTGAAGATTTTAATACGCAAAATGTTATTGCTGAACCAACCCGCATAACTTATACCACAAAGTCACTGATTGATCTTATTGTTACCACCAAGGTGGATGTTGTGCGATGCACAGGAGTAATGCCACTAGGTATATCTGACCATTGGCTAGTGTATGCACGCTTAAATTGGGCAGCAAAAGACCACCGCCGAAGATCATTCGCACCAGAAACTTTAAAAATTTTAATGCAGCGAATTTTAAGGCTGATATTGAAAAGATTACTTTTCATATCTTGGAAATTTTTCAGCACAAAGACGATGCGCTCTGGGGATGGGAACAATTTCTTAAAAATATATGCAATGCTCACGCCCCGTTTAAGGATGTGAAAGTGAGAAGTATGTCTGCTCCGTGGATTAATAACACAATTAGGCACAAAATGAATCGCAGATTTAAATTATTCAAAGAGGCAAACCGGACAAAGGATCCTAGCAAATGGCCTGCATATAAAAAACTTAGAAATGAAATCACAGCTGATATACGCAGAGCCAAGGCTAAGCATTTTAAAGATGTGTTAGCTGATGTCAAAACCACTGCAGAGTATTGGAACCTACTTTCAAAGGCGAATAACCCTAAATTAAGGAAAGCGATAGGTCCATTGAAAAGAAAGGATGGATCGCTCGCAGTTGATGATAAAGAAAAATCAAATCTAGTCAATAATTTCTTCTCTAACATCGGAGAGAAACTGGCTGGCAGTTTCCAGCCCCAATATCTATCTGACCTGGCCACGTCAACTAAGATTGTTCCCTGTGTCAATAACATTGCACTATCGCCATTGGCCATTGAGAGAAAATTAGCTAATCTCAAAAAAAATAAAGCGACAGGACCAGACGACATATCACCGAAAATAGT
Source organism: Montipora capricornis (assembly GCF_036669925.1). Taxonomy (NCBI): domain Eukaryota; kingdom Metazoa; phylum Cnidaria; class Anthozoa; order Scleractinia; family Acroporidae; genus Montipora; species Montipora capricornis. The sequence goes on from NC_090884.1 coordinate 33,051,044, forward strand.
CAAGGAAGCTGGAGATGCATTGCTAACCCCGTTGATGTTCCTTTACAATATGAGTTTGAAAGATGGCTACGTCTTTAGCCAGTGGAAGACTGCGAGAGTCAAGACTGAAATCGGAAATTATCGCCCCCTATCTTTTCTCAGTGTTCCTAGCAAAATACTTGAATTCTATCATTCACCGTGCGTTTATTGAAAATAAATTAATCACAGACGAACAATAGGCTTACAGGAGAGGATATTCTACAGAGCTGTTGCTAGTACCTATCACAGAAATTTGGAGGAGTGCCATTGATTCAAATAAAGTTGTTGGTATAGTGCTGGTAGATTTCCAGAAAGCGTTCGACTGTGTCTCCCATAATGTGCTATTACGTAAATTAGAAAATGATTTTGGAATTAATGGAGTGCTCCTTGACTGGCTGCGCAGTTACCTTGACAATAGAAAATCATATACTGTCCTAAATGGTATAGCATCAGATCTTAACACTGTTAAATCTGGAGTACCGCAGGGTTCTGTTCTAGGACCGACCTTATTTTCTCTTTACACAAGTGATTTACCTGAAGCTATAACCACTGCGACAACCTACATGTATACATGCTGATGATACAACCCTACATTGCATTGGCGATTCTATCGACGCAGTAATTTCTGGACTTAACAAAGCTTTAGAAGAGCTTCTATACTGGTGCAAAACAAACTCCCTTGTGCCTCATCCAAAGAAATGCGAAGCAATGATCCTCCATCGTGGAAGATTCACTCGCCCATTGAAAGAGTTAACGTTGGCCCAGCACACCATCAAATGGGTTACCTACTCTCGTCTATTAGGCGTATTGATAGATGATCAAGTAAACTGGTCTAAACATGTTAGTGTTGTTAAAAAAGGCTTTGTTGGTAAGTTAAACTTGTTAAAACGTAGCAGATTTCTTCCAAAGAATATGTTATTAGACTTGTATTTTAGAGTTATTATGCCGTCGATCGTATATGTTATATCAGTATGGGGAGGTCTCACAAATAAGGAAGGTTTTAAGGCATTAGAAGCACTGCATTGTAGAGCTGCGAGAATTATCTTTGAGTTACCTTGGGAGATGTCTAATGCAGATGTTATGAAAAAGGGTAATTGGTATTCTTTAGCCTTTATGTATAAAATTAGCTTAGCTAAGCTTATGTATAAAATCCACAATAACCTGACTCCAGACGCTATGTCAGTTATTATTAAGAACAATGATAACATCAAGCGATATCAACTTAGGAAAAAACTGAAAATTGATGTCCCTCGTTTTAACACCAACTACATGAAGAACTCTGTAGCTCGTAGAGGAGCAATAGTTTGGAACACGTTGGTTCCTCAACTTAATGACGATATAGACAATGCTAAGAAATACGCTATTATGGCAAGACGGTCAAATGCTCTGCTACACCTAGATTTCGACTGTATCTCCCCTCAAACATTAAACAGAAGGGAGGAAGATTTTAAGTATAATTAGTGTTAATAACTAGTCGATACCAGAGTACCACCTTGTATTTTAGAATTTTGAGCTTTTATCGTTTTAGACTTGTAAGTAGTAAGTAGCTATATGATTTTAGCTGGTGTATATCCTATTTATTTTCTAATTCATTAAGTTATCTTACTTAATTATTTAGACACGACCCCACAAGCGAAGCATCGCTTTAAATATTTATCGTGTATAAATAAAGATTATTGATTGATTGATTGATTTTTCCACTGCCTTTTTCTCCGAAACAAAGTCGGTGATCCCCATTTTTTTTCCATTCATTTTGGAGTAAGTACTTCATGACCTAACTCTAGGCGAGAAATGAAGAAAATCTCACCGTAGCAAGATTTTGGCGCGAACGTCCTTAAATCTTCTCAGCGTCCCTCTCAGTTCTTGAGATACAAAGGGCATTGTGACACCCGAAATGGCCCGTAAAGTTTCGGGGCTTTCGAGAAACGGGCCCCAGGTCTCCCTCGGTCGTCACTTGTTTCCATCCGCCAAACTGACGTGACGTCATCGGATCTTCGGTGGAAATCTTCGGTTTAAGCGTCGGCTTTGACCATCGTAAAACAAATATGGCGGCCACTGCGAGGCTTCAAAGACTGGCTGAAATTCAAGGTCGTCACTCGAACTATACTTCCCAGACTTGCGAATGAAGCAAGATTATTGTTGTCATGATTTGAATGACCGATTATCTTTGTGTTGTTGGTTTTTAAGACACACTGTAAGAGAAGGTATCACTATCATGCGATAGCTGCAGCTTGTAAACTTTAGATGCATGGCTAAATCTGCTAGTATCTGGTAAATTGGTTACTATCGAGCTCGGTGCGAAGTGTTTCATGTGGCAAGGATACAGTGGGGAATAGATGTTTGTGGAACACCAGTTTAATAAAAAGGGACGTCATGTCAATTTGGTGGATGGCCGGATTGTTTCCATCCGCCAAACTGACGTGACGTCATCTGATCTTCGGTGAACATCTTCGTTTCAAGCGTCGGCTCTGACCATCGTAAAACAAATATGGCATGTCACTAGTCCAGCAGTATATTTGTGTTTTGCCGTGTCATTTAACAGTGTTTCAGATTTATTTCTATAAAATTTTGAAACCTAGGGTAATTTGTTGCAGGGTAAAGCTATTTTAGACTCTAAAAGCTTTCCACCGTGAACAACGTCAGTTTGATGGATGGCGTAACCGATGCCGTATCATTCCATCCGTGAAACTGACGTTCAGTAACGGGCGACTGAGCACGGAAATTTACGACAATAAACCGAACAGCTGTCTCGGAATTACGAAGAATTTCCCGCTATGCACTGTTGTTTGGCGGGCAATTTCGAAATAATTTTCCTCGTCCGCGAGATCTGCAAGTTGCTACTCAGTTGTTTGTATTCAGCACAAGCCGTTTGCTATGGCTTTGCCTGCAAATGCCGAAGAAAGCGCCATAGGTGAAGGCGGCCATTTAGAGAATGAGAAAGGTAGTGGTGCTACCGAATCCGTATGTACTTGGCAGGACAAGTTAAGAGGGTCGACGAACAAGTATGTTGGCTACGTTGAATCTGCTGAGGCAGCCATGGCTGTGATTAGACAATATGAACTGGAAACAACAACAAAGTTTTCTTGCTTTAAATCAGTCAGAATATTTGGAGCTGGAGGTAAGATTTGTATTATGGGCCAAGGAAGTAATAAACAATAATAAGATAAATAATAATATAAAATAATTATAGCAATAAGCGTTACAACAATTAGAAGCTTGTTTATTCGCAACAAAGGACATTTTATTACATCAATAAATGTTCTATTTAAAGTACTGGATTTGGTAGGATAGGGATATGAACGTGTGTGTGGGGGAGGGGGTAAGAATGTTGGAGTAAAATGTGCACGTTCACAGTGGTATTGAGAATTTGATAATTTATCAGTCAATCAGAAATGAAGGTCTAAAGTTGAATAAATAGTAAGCTTATCTACAAAGGCTGTATGTAATACATGGGGTTGACTAAAGCATAGGTTTCACTCCAGATTACAGTTGAGATCATAATAAACATAACAAAAACTTTCCTTGTTCCCATGGTACACAGATCCCTTTGCCAAGCAAAGGAAAGTCTTTTTTAAAGATGATAAAATACCATTTGATGGAGTTCCCTTCAGCATAATTGGCACCAAGGTATTTGACTGCCAACATGGCCCAGACAGGAAAAAGTCATTTAAAGCAAGACATTCTGAAAACAAGGTATGTTGGTTATGACCACATGTATGGAGCAATTTTCATCAGGCATGGCCTTTTCGTGCTTTTAGCACTAAACAGTGAGGATTAAAAATATCAATCTTTTAACTACAGATTGATGA
>NC_090884.1:33062370-33082370 GCF_036669925.1 Montipora capricornis
ACTGGTGTTCCACAAACATCTATTTCTCACTGTATCCTTGCCATATGAAACACTTCGCACCGAGCTCGATAGAAACCAATTTACTAGATACTAGCAGGTTTAGCCAAGCATCTAACGTTTCAGAAAGTTTACAAGCTGTAGCTATCGCATGATACCTTCTCTTACAGTGTCTTTAAAACCAACAACACAAAGATAATCGGTCATTCAAATCATGACAACAATAATCTTACTTCATTCGCAAGTCTGGGAAGTACAGTTCGAGTGACGACCTTGAATATCAGCCAGTCTTTGAAGCCTCGCAGTGGCCGCCATATTTGTTTTACGATGGTCAAAGCCGACGCTTAAATCCGATGACGTCACGTCAGACAAGTGACGACCGTCTCCCTCATCTGCTAGAAATCGACACCATCAGCATATTTTTAGTTGAGTCACTCGTAAGTCATTTACTAGCTTAAAAATTATAGAAGAGAGTTCTTCTTTTTTTTTTTTTGGCTCCGTGTACTGGACTACACAGGCAATAAAATGAGAGGTCGAGCATTCGTGGATTTACGCACAGGCAGCTTGCTCATTTCGGTGAGTTGAAATTAGAGTGTCCTCTATTCTGATAATTTTGGTCTCATATCTTGTTTGCTTCGGATTTTGTTTTTATTTGGAAGTACATATTGTTTAAGCGCTGTTTCTATATAATCGATAATCCATTAGTATAGGTAATCGCATTAATCCTTAAGTTTACTCGGACCCATTGCGATTACTTGTTAATAACACAGAGGGCAAAATTTTCTTAACACTGTTGAGGCATCTCGAAAAACAGTCAGCTAAGCGGAGTTAAAACACTCGTTCGCTCTGAAGCAAAACAACTGACAAACAGACAAGCAAGCCAAAAGTGTTCTTTGCGTCCAAAATGAGTATAGATGATTGTTATTTACATCCACTCGAGAGGAAAATACGAGTTTCATTCCTGAACAACAGTAACAACGATTAAACCAAATGTTAAGCTTCAATTTATTTTATTCACCTGTGCTGTAGAGGTTTTTACCACTTGGAAATACGCATCCGTAAACATAGCAAACCAAATTTGAGCTACTCGTTCCTCCCGTCAATGGCAAATTGTTCTGTGACCTTTTTTGCTGAGCTGCAGGATGTCGTGGTAAACTGAAAGCCCTTGACGAAAGGAATCATTTTGTTTTTCAACCACACAATCCCGCTACGCCGGGCGCCATGTAAGTCGATCCAAGTTTTAAGCTTTTCATGAAAAAAATCTTTTGCCCTTCTTCTTGTCACTCGAAAATTCAAATTTCAGATCATCTTTTAAAGTTAGTTCTTAATCTTTATGCCTTTTCGGCGGATGCAGCGCGAATTAAAAGACAAACTTCGGTTTTTGCTCAAACGCAGAAGAAACCAACTGAATGTGGAAGAGGTACGTTCAGCCAATCAGGAGCGAGAATTTTTGGCGCTCAACCAATCGTGAGCGAGTAATTTTGCCCTCTTCTCAAAGCAAAATTAAGAAAAAAATGCCCTCTTCATTGACCAATCAGTATTCAGTAATTTTGCCCTCTATGTTATTAAGCGAAAAATAGGCTCAATTATGTTAGCGAACAAATTAAACTTATCTAACGAGTAGGTTTCCTAAATGGTGACACAGGGCTTCTTTATTTCCCAAGATGAAAGAAGAAAAAAACAACAACAATGAAATAGGCACACCAGAGGTCAATAGACTTACAGTTATATTTGATTGTGATTGATATTTGTTTTAAGTTTTATGTGCGATTAATGATTATTATTAATCCCAGATCAGTCATCCTTGGGCAGTTCTGTAAAGTTCAGATTCTTGAAACAGTATGTACCTGAAGCTTGTCAATTTTATTTTGCTCCAAGTCCATTTGGAAATCCTAAAAAGTATTTTAGATATGTTTGAGGCTCGTCCAAATAGAAGTTATACTGTTGAGCCAAAATTAACATATATACTGCTTTGTTCTTCTCTGTAAAGAGACATCAAGCCCACTGTGATTACTCTCCAACACAAATCGTAAATTCCCGTTTTCAGACTGGCAGAAATTGCTGTGGGTGTCAGAGTGATATGGTATTTTGTGTTTTGTTCCTTAAGTTATTAAAGCTTTTTCTCTTGTTTAATTTTTCAGGCTGTGCTGGTTATTGTCAGTGGCAATCGTTGCCATAATCCAGAAGACATTGAACTGTTTAATAAAACTAATCCTTCACAATACAACTGCTGGTCAAGATATGATTGTCAAGATGGATATGAACGATCTGTCAAGCTTGGGTCAGTTCACCCAATGGGGACAGATATCCAATGCAATGTATGCCCGGAGGGAACATTTTCCAATTTTTGGACCAAAGGCAAGTGCATGAAATGCACCCCTTGTGGTAATAGGAAAGAACTGACAAACTGCTCAGTGATTCGGGACAGAGTGTGCAGTTCCAGTGAATGCATATCAAACAAGTTCTATTTGAACACCACGGATAATCAATGCTACCCATGTAGTGTATGCTGTGGATCCAGTTCTAAGAATGTTGTGCTAGAGTGCCTGAGATCTGGTGCCTTAAGTGCTGGTGTCACAGTCATTGGAAAACAAGGAGCAATGCATTGTGGAATAAAATCTTCACAACAGTGTGATGACTTGAATTTCACACAAAAAAGCAATAAGACAGAACAGTCCAATGGCACAGTGATTCAGGACAAAGTGCATTCCAGTGAATGCATATCAAACAAGTTCTATTTGAATACCACTGATAATAAATGCTACCTGTGTAGTGTATGCTGTGGATCCAGCTCTAAGAATATTGTGCCAGAGTGCCTGAGATCTGGTGCCTTACATGCTGGTGTCACAGTCATTGGACAACAGGGACTAACACATTGTGGAGTACGATCATCACAGCAGTGTGATGACTTGATTTTCACACAAGAAAACAACAAGGATGGTTCTCTGTCACTTCTCGTCATTGTGATTATATTGAGTATTCTGCTCATAATATCTGTGGGTGCCCACTTCAAGCGCTGTATCAAAAGAAGGAGATCAAGCCAGCGGTTATATCACTGTGCTTTTTGTTGCTGTCTCAACTCTTGTTATGCATTGTTGTCTCAGGGTTAGTAGATCTCTTGTTTTGTTTTTTTTTGTTGTAATTATTACTAAATCATTACTAGTATTGTATTATACTGGATTATACAGAAGTGGATTCACACAACAGAATGTTCATAAACCTTAAATCTAATTTCAGGACTTCAGACATTACAGACAATTACAGAAATACTGTAAATGTGGGTAGCATCATTTTTGTTATTGGTTGTCATTGAATGACAACCAGTAACAAAATGATGCAAATTTGTGTTCTATTAGGTTATTAGTATCAGATTTTTTTAATCACTCTAAAAATGCTCATAATTTTATCTAGTAATTGTCACTCTGTGGAGAATTTGCTACTGTTCATTCCAAAGTGAATTTTTTAAATTAACTTTCAAATTAAGCTTCTTGATGATTTGCTTGTCAATCAAACTAGGTGACAAACACGGTCAGTATAAAACCTGGACTGCAGACCCGGACTGCAGACCAGGTGTAAAACACGGACTAGGTATAAAAAGCGGACTGCAGACCGGGTATAAAATGCGGACCAGGTATAAAAGGTGGACTGAATCAAAATACTGTGAAAAAGGCACAGAGCAACCAAATAGCGATAGTAGGCTGTCAACATGAATTGAAGTATAATGTATACGAGAATGGTGGAAAAATGTTTCGCGACATAATTATCAACCATAGCATTAAACTGGATATTTTTTGGCTTATCAAAACGACGATCAATAGCTCACTGAAGGTTTTAGTTGAAATTGCAATATGTTTGCATGACGTATTTATCAGAGGTAAGACACAATTTAAGTAATGTATTAAATTCTTCGTGGATCACCAGTTTACAGGCCTTCTGATAGGGTGTGATGAAAAAATGCAAATTATGCAAAATTGGCAGGGAAGATTATGTGATTAGAAAGGCCAATTATGCGATAAATAATGTAAATTATGTGCTTTTTTTCTGAGCAATTGCAAGCTTGATTTATATAAGGTTTCAGGATAAGAAAAACACTTTTTTGCTGCTCAAAAGACATTCTGAACACAAAGGAACAGTAAATTATTATGCATCTTGATCAACATTAGTTGGAATAAATAAAAAAGAATGAGGTCTTCTGAACTATTGGTGCACCGTGTTGAAAGGACACGACTAACATGCCAAATGAATGATCAATAATTGTTGATATTCCTGCATGCTATGACTATCTTCTTACACTTTGTTTTTATGTGCAGCATTATATTACTGAACACAAAAAACAAGACGCTCTATAAAAGCGTACACTCGGTTGCCTGTGGTAGGTGTTACACAGAAACAGAAGGCACTGAATTGAGTGGTAGTGAACTGCAGGGTTCCAGTTAATTTTTTTCAATTGGGGGGTCATTATATATAAAGACCATTTGAGGGTCACCCACATGTCACGCCAGCAGAGGCCCTTTGGCTCACACGTTCACACCTTTAATTATTTTGTAATATCGTGTCCCATTCTGAGGTCTTTTAGTTTTTAAGCTTTGGTAATAAATTCGGTTTAAAGATAACAAACACACTCTTGTTATGCATTGTTGTCTCAGGGTTAGTAGATCTCTTGTTTTGTTTTGTTTTTTTCTTTGTAATTATTACTAAATCATTACTAGTATTGTATTATACTGGATTATACAGAAGTGGATTCACACAACAGAATGTCCATAAACCTTAAATCTAATTTCAGGACTTCAGACATTACAGACAATTACAGTAATACTGTAAATGTGGGTATATATAGCATCATTTTTGTTATTGGTTGTCATTGAATGACAACCAATAACAAAATGATGCAAATTTGTGTTCTATTAGGTTATTAATATCAGATTTTTTTAATCACGCTAAAAATGCTCATAATTTTATCTAGTAATTGTCACTCTGTGGAGAATTTGCTACTGTTCATTCCAAAGTGAATTTTTTAAATTAACTTTCAAATTAAGCTTCTTGTTGATTTGCTTGTCAATCAAACTAGGTGGCAAACACGGTCAGTATAAAACCTGGACTGCGGACCCGGACTGCAGACCAGGTGTAAAAAACGTGGACTAGGTATAAAAAGCGGACTGCGGACCGGGTATAAAATGCGGACCAGGTATAAAAGGTGGACTGAATCAAAACACTGTGAAAAAGGCACAGAGCAACCAAATAGCGATAGTAGGCTGTCAACATGAATTGAAGTATGACGTATACGAGAACAGTGCAAAAATGTGTCGTGCCATAATTATCAACCATAGCATTAAACTGGATATTTTTTGGCTTATCAAAACGACGATCAATAGCTCACTGAAGGTTTTAGTTGAAATTGCAATATGTTTGCATGACGTATTTATCAGAGGTAAGACACAATTTAAGTAATGTATTAAATTCTTCGTGGATCACCAGTTTACAGGCCTTCTGATAGGGTGTGATGAAAAAATGCAAATTATGCAAAATTGGCAGGGAAGATTATGTGATTAGAAAGGCCAATTATGCGATAAATAATGTAAATTATGGGCTTTTTTTCTGAGCAATTGCAAGCTTGATTTATATAAGGTTTCAGGATAAGAAAAACACTTTTTTGCTGCTCAAAAGACATTCTGAACACAAAGGAACAGTAAATTATTATGCATCTTGATCAACATTAGTTGGAATAAATAAAAAAAAATGAGGTCTTCTGAACTATTGGTGCACCGTGTTGAAAGGACACGGCTAACATGCCAAATGAATGATCAATAATTGTTGATATTCCTGCATGCTATGACTATCTTCTTACACTTTGTTTTTATGTGCAGCATTATATTACTGAACACAAAAAACAAGACGTTCTATAAAAGCGTACACTCGGTTGCCTGTGGTAGGTGTTACACAGAAACAGAAGGCACTGAATTGAGTGGTAGTGAACTGCAGGGTTCCAGTTAATTTTTTTCAATTGGGGGGTCATTATATATAAAGACCATTTGAGGGTCACCCACATGTCACGCCAGCAGAGGCCCTTTGGCTCACACGTTCACACCTTTAATTATTTTGTAATATCCTGTCCCATTCTGAGGTCTTTTAGTTTTTAAGCTTTGGTAATAAATTCGGTTTAAAGATAACAAACACACTCTTGAGTAAAGGTGCATCAGGAACCCGGCCAGACTGAGGTAGGCTACTGGGTCAAACCTGGCCTGAAAGCCAGGGTGAGCCCAGCTTGTGGCCAGTCTTTGGCCGGGTTGGCCAGGGGATAAAAAAATCGGGGAAGAGCTCTGCAGCCCTAGGGCCAGCCTGGCCTGGCCGGGGTTGGCCGGGGCCAAAATTGGAAAGGAAAAGCGAAAAAACAAATGGTCTGCACGGCCTGGAAGGGTCATGGCTGGCCTGGGTCAAAACTGGCAAGTCAAGCCTTGCAAGGAATTTATTAGCAGAAAATTAAAAGTTTGGCATGCAAATTACAACTTCTAGCACGGGCCGGGCCACCTGGGGCCAAAAATTTTTTATTTTAGTTTTATTTTATTTTTAATTTATTTTTATTATTTTTATTTTTCCATTTTTACAAATATGCACTCTACTTACAATACAATACAATACTTACACTATTGTACACTAACTTCCAGTTATAATAGGGTGCTAATATATACAAAGCACTTTGTGTTTTTATTACTTGAAAGACAGTGATTGCGGAGCATATGTACCAAAAGTCAAAAAACAGGCAGAAAATTCAGTTGATCAAGAGACACTGATGACTAAAAGACAAGGCTTACCAAAATAATGTGTTCAAAGATTTCCACTTTTTGGGAACAGCACTTTGTGCATTGGCCTCTATACTGTAAATTGATTTCAAGTATTGTAGGGGCCAAAAATTGGTCAAGCTTGCCAAGGAACCTCGGCCAGCCTGGCCAGGAAGACACTACCATGTCAATTTTAAGAAATATTTGTAATCAATCAAACACAGTTCAATTGAGCCCAACAACCCTTAACAAACCTGTTGATATGGGCCATATATGGCCCAAGTATGGAGATGATATGGCATAACCTATGGGCACTCCACGGACAATACAATTGGATTTCGTATGGGCTACTGCATTCCATATCAAACCCATACTTGGTAGTCTGTCTTCACTTAGTTATAACTCTATTGTCTTAAACTATGGGATTGCTACGTATTTGGTAGCACTCCATAGATACCCCATATGATCTATTATAGGATTGATATGGCTCAGCCCCTTACCAATACCACAAGATCTCTGACCCCTCACTTTGGGAATGCTACATATTTGGCAGCACTCCATCCAATTCCCATATTATCCAGGCACACTGGTATATGATATGGGAATGCTATGGGGATTTGGTAAAGTCCTGTACAATTCCCATATCATGCTGGCCCATATGATATGGGAATCAATGATATGGTAAACTTCCATACAATCTCCACATTATTGTCTAGGTACATGTATGCTGCATCTGATATGCGAATGAAATGACTTTTCACGCAATTCCCGTCCTGTCCCATATATTCAGTGAAGAGCTGTGATTCTTTCTAGTGTTGGACTACATTCAGCCAATTCACTGGTCAGGTTTCTGAAGTAAGAAGGTCCTTTAATCAACATACAAACAAGTAGCACAGTTTCACATTCAGCTTCAATGGGTACCGGTATTAATTTATGTACACATCATTACATTTCAGCAACTTCAAAAACTAAAAAGGTTATAATATCCTGCTCCTGTAAAATAATATTCCGGCAAATCAGAGATGTTCCGGAAACTACAAAATTTTACTAATCAATTACAGTCAAGCCATTAACAATAACAGTTACTACCATAGCTCACCGGCAAAAAAAAAATAGAATACAGAGTTCAAAGCAGTACCTAAATATCTAATTCATGCCAAAATCTTTGGATTGGGTTCTTGTTTTAAAATTACATACGAAAAATGCTGTAAAACATTTCTGCAAGTCTGCAAAGAGAGACCCTTAAATACATCAAACCATAACTGGTTGAGGAGATAGCATTGGCTGCTAAGCATTTTTGTCTGCTGTAAAAGACCTTTCCCTGCTGTCCCATCAAAGATTTTTTTCAGGAAGTGTCTCTTTATACTCTTTCATGGCAACTTGAAAAAAATACAGTATATACAGTATTATAATCTCGTACCCAGATCTCACTCTGTCACTGGAAATGTGAGATCTGGTAAAGTTCGACAGTACACCATTTTTCCTTGGCTACTAAAAAAAGGTTGTGGCAATGTAATCTACGCTCCGATTGGCTTATTTCGCGGAGCACTAATTAGTGAAGGTTTGGTTTTCGCGAGCTCATGTGCTGTTTTGAATAAATGCCAGTTGTGCGGAGGAAAGTTTTGTTTTTTCCGACGCCGGAAAAATTTGCGACGTTTGTGTAAATGGTACCGACGAAAGCCCCACGTACCCTGCCACTCGAATAAAGTTCTGCGTAGCTTGCTTTGCGGTACGCAGAAACTAATAAATTCAAGTTGAAGTATGTAATTTATTCAAAACCGTATTTCTCGTTCTTAAAGCGTGACCGCAAATTAAGTAGTGATGCATTGTAAATTTTACGGTTAGATTAATTACATTTTTCACGAGATCGTGTCAAGAAAATAGCACTCGTTGCAGTGATTAGATCTAAGCACTCTTTAGCATTTTCGCTTTCAATTTACGGTTTGGTTAACTACACTTTTCACGAGATTGTGTGAAGAAAATAGCACTCGTTTACTGATTAAGCCTAAGCGTTCGTTTCAGTGATTAGGTCTAAACTCTCTTTAACATTTTAGCTTTCAATTTACGGTGTGGCTAACTACACTTTGCACGAGATCGGGTGAAGAAAATAGCACTCGTTTATTGATTAAGCCTAAGCGCTCGTTTCAGTGATTTCTGCAATTGCTCCGACAATTAAACAATCTCGACCGTTCAAAAACAATCGCCTGTAGCGCTTCTTTCTGTTTCATCTTAAGTTTAAGGTTTCCTTGTCCTCTACCCAAAAGAATCTCTTCAAGAATACTCTCGAAATCCATGTTTATTCCGCAAAATCACCTAAAATCACAACAGACAGTACGAACATGCGCAGTGAAAGAAAAGCCCGTATTTCGGGCCTCGCTGGCACTGAGCATGCTCGAAATCGAACTTTACCAGATCTCCCTTCCGTATGACCGTGGGAGATCTGGGTACGAGATTAACAGTATTATTATACTTCAATGATGCATGTAGTGATTCCTCTAAATCACTGGTCATTTCTATTACAACTAAAGTGTGTGAAGAGTAAACTCATAAATTTGGATCTCTTTACTTACAAACGTCAATAATAGCTTTCTCAGGCATTTTGGAATGATTTCCGTACAGGTCCCTACTTCATTATGCATGCAGAATATATTAATTATTCATTCGCGCTATTGTTTTCTAGAACAATGCGTATACCCAAGGGAATCGAATATATACATGGCTAATTTGTACTTACGGGATGATCAAAAGTGGATCTCATTCTCTCTCTCTCGCTCGCTCCCTCTCTTTTTTCACCCTCTCTCTTTTCTTTGCCCTTTTTGCTCACAACGTTTCTCTTTCTTTTCGTCCCAGCTTTCCTCTTTCGATTCTTTTGTCCTGTCTGTCTTCTCCAGATCCCGCTCGGCTTTTTCTGTCTTTTTTTCGAAATCTCTCGCAGTCTGCCTTGAACTCCGTACCTCTGTAAACCTCTGGATTACTTGTCCCTCTTCTAGACCACTGAGCTAACGTGTCAAGTTGCTAATTCACACCTTGATAATGATATTTCTTTGGAATTCTGGACGACAATTTACATAACAATGATAAGTAATTATATACGCGTGCCGTGCCGACCACCAATAAATGCACTGATTTTGCTTCTTTTGAAACAACGTCACCCCTTAATAATGCTAACCGTAACCCTTTAGGCTTAAGGTTGAACCCAGTAAAATTCTTTTGGAGGTTAGTCGAGCATATCTGTGAATGTCTGAATTGCTTGTTTTTTTCATCCCCCGTGCTGCACACTTAAAAGAGCACTGCACGGAAGAGTATACCTCCTTGTGATTGGGGCATCCTATATGGGAAATTTTTTATGCACGATTTATTGCAATATAAAATCTTTGAGTCGACCTTAACCCCTCTTTTCAGCAAACTGTGAATTTTGAAATGATGGCCGCCTCTCAAGAATCAAATATAAACTTATGGAAACTATCCCGACTTTTAGCCGATCACGAGCGGTGCATAGAGTGGTGCAAAGAGCACAATCTACTCTCGTCGTCAATGAAATGCCCTAAACCTGAGTGCGGAAACGCACTCAAATGGCAAAGACGAACTGCATCGGGGGATGGATTTGTTTGGCGATGCTCTAGAAAAAACTGCAATGGACAAGCTTCAATCCGCCAGAAGTCATGGTTAAGTGGTAGTAAGCTTTCCCTTGAAAAAATATTAGCCCTAACTTACGCTTGGGCGCATAAATTCACCACAACACAAGCAGTGCACGAAACCGCGTTAGATGAAGAAACCACCTCGACAGAAACGGTGATAGATTGGTATAACTATTGCCGGGAGGTTTGTGCAGATAGAATAATGAAACAACATGCGAGGCCAATAGGCGGTCCTGGTACAACTGTTGAGATTGATGAGTCCAAGTTTGGCAAGATGAAGTATCACAAAGGTCGCTACATCGAAGGACAGTGGGTCTTTGCTGGCATTTGCCGGGAAACCAAGGCCTGCTTCCTTGTCCCGGTAGAGCGCAGGGATAAAGAGACACTCTTGCCAATTATCCGCGCTCAAATATTGCATGGAACACGCGTGATGAGCGACATGTGGAAAGCTTACGATTGCCTACAAGACGAGGGCTATCATCATCTCCGAGTTAACCATCGCCTAAACTTCGTTGACCCAGACACGCTTGCCCACACGCAGCGCATTGAAAATACATGGTGGGGAGTAAAACGAAGTATGCCTCGTACAGGAACATCCGTGGATCTGTTCGAAAGCTACCTACAGGAGTGGTTGTGGCGTCAGCAAAACAAAAGTGATCCATTCGGAAACATCATTGAGCATATCGCTGATTTGTACAATGTGCGATAAAGAGCCCTCTCTATGCACTGCTCGTGATTCGGCGAAAAGAGCCGTACATTATACAGGAAAGAAAACAAACCCACACTTTGCAGTGCTTTGGTGAATTGACAAAGAAACGAAGGACAATTTTAAGAGCAAAAAGAAGGTAGGCATTCAATTTCTGCAAACTTTTATTTGGTCCGTTTGTTTTGTACATGAGAATCTGAACCGTATTTGTACAAAGATTTCTTAAAATTCCACTTCTTTCGCTTATTTTAAAATTGACAAATGGCTAAAATTGCTAGAAAAGTGCAAAAATTAAGTTGAAAATGTTCGATTTTCCGTATTTCAGTCAAAAATTTTACCGATTTTATTTAAGTCCATATAGACTTAGAAAAAAAACCTCTAGGAAGACCAAACAAAGCGCTACACTCCCAAAGGGCGTCTATTGTTATCGCTATTGTTTTCTTGAAACAAAGGACCGTATGCATAATGAAGTAGGGACCTGTGCGGAAATCTTGCCGGCATTTTCTGCATTGATTACAGTAGTTGAAGTGACAGCATTTAGCATTTTTACGAGAAGGATCATTTGTGACCTTCCACGGGAAAACGTACACTAACGCTAAACCGTTAAATTGACCGAAGCTATAGATGTATCCGTTAGTCGTCCGTTAGAAGTTTACATGAAACCGTCAGAGCGTCAACTTCATTCGTTAGAACGTTAGTCTTATCCGTCAGAGCGTTAGTCAGAGCGTCAGCCTCGTCCGTTAGGGGTTTAGCCTCGTCCGTTAGAGCGTTAGTCTCATACGTCAGATGTATAATAGTTATTAACCTCATCCGTTGGGAAAATCTTGGATTCTGTTGGCAAATCAATTAATAATCTGTATCGATTGTTCCGGATCAGCGGATTCGTAGAGCGTCGCTTAAAAATGCGGATTCGGTCATGCAATAACTTTAAACGTAACGTAATGTAAGTTACGTTTTTAAATCAGTTAAAGTAGAATAAAAGAAACAAACGACAACAACAACCTGTGGGCCATAATACTGTAGTACTCCTTTCACACTCGGGCTATTGTCACGAAACATGAATTCAGTGCATAATTATTTCTATGACAACACGAGATTCAGTTCGCATGCTTTTCAGTTACAAGCTTCAAGCACGGCGGATGTCGAATTTGAGAAAGAAGAAAGTGAAAACCAATTAATTGAAAAAGCGCTGAAATTCTTACACAGTGGCTGCGGATGTTCTCGAGGGGCTAAAGGAGGTCCCTGCTCCAAACAATTTGAAGCAGAAACGGTTTTGCATAATTTGCACAACTGCATCGAGTTAACGAACGCCGACTGAGCTTGACTTAGTGGTACTAGCAAGTATCCAAGCATTCACCCGCAAAGAGGACATTTGAAGCAAGAGAAGCAGAAGTCTCCGATGCAATTTTCAGTTTCAGTCCGTCCTCATTTGCAGAGAAATGTCAATCGTATACACATAACTTGCGGTATGAGCACTTGTTTTCCAAATAATTTGCCTCACCATTTGCTCTAAAACTTCATTATTTTTCATTAAAGGTTTACCAATTTTTTACAGGGTTATAGCATTTAAGCCAAATTGAGTATCCTTGCTTCACAAATTGACTCGAAGGTGTGAAAATGTGAATTCTAAATACAGGTAAACCGTTCCTCATGTTAAAGATAATAAGGCATCAAATCAAATGTTATTCGCTTAAAGTTAACGCTTACCTTTTTACTTGAGTTGTTGTAAACATTTCCTTGCCTGGATCAGGATTTAAAGAGTCAAACTAACCAAAAAATCGTCACCATGCACAAAAGTGTGATCGTAGATACACAAAAGTTTGAATAAAACCGCCCAAAATCTGTAAGAGCTGGACTGGTTACCACTGAATGAAAACGAAAAGGGCTCACTAGTTTCCAGTCCGGTCTCTCACGTGTTATTCAAGATGGCGGAGGATGACAAATCTTTTCACGGATTCAATATAAATGGGCAAGGTTTGAAAGATACTGGAGTTCATTGAAAGGATTAAGTACTAACTTGGAGTGTGTAATTTTCAAGAGTAATGCATCATGTACCTTTTGGAATAAGGCCGATTATGAGAGCATCAAACAAGGTAATCTAAATCCGTTGAAGATATTTTGTCGCAATCCATAGAATACATCAGAATAAAAGCTTTCTTTTTCATTTCTCCGTGTACAGAGTGATCTTATGTTCAAAGTTTGGGGCCTGTAAAGGACATTGTTTAAGCGAAGTACATATATTACGAGTAGTGAATTAATTCGAAAAATATCGCATTCACATTGGCATGCTTTGAATAAGACCATTTAACCTTGTTATACATGTATTGAAGGATGAAGTTAAAGCTCATTAATTTTTTTCAAGGCACCAGATGAAATCAAATCCTTAAAGGGCACTTACATTTGTAAACTTTGATTATTGTCTCACTGGCACATTCAGTACTATTGCACAAAATTCTCAAGAATTTCAACTCATTCAAGTGACCCTCAAGTTGAATCATTGAGTGGAATTCTTAAAGATTCCCATAAAATCCTAGTCCACATTGCCCTTTTAGCATTCAATTCCCAAAAATTAGGCCTGGAAATCCAGAAAAGCCTGGCAAAGTCTGGCGTAAAAATCTTGGAAGGCCGGGAAGGTCAGGCTTTTTGGCCGAACAGTGCCGGTGACAGTTTAAATTGCCTTAAAACATGAAATTTTGAGTACTTACCAGCTTTACTTTAGCATGATAGAATGACAAGGACTTAAAATAATCATTTACGTAGCTCTTTTATCAGAGACTCAGTACATCTAAGAATAATCATGCAAAGGTTTAGTCTCAGGTGTCAAATTTAGGAACAGTCAATATTGAATGTTCATGTTCAAGTGTGAGATATAATATAATGTGTACGACGTTGCATTAAAGATAATTGGCCGTTAAACCATAACATCATCGTATTTTGCAAGACATCATCAAGGCCATTTCAAAGATTGTTACTTCAAAGACAGTTTAATTGAGCCCACAGAGTATGGTTAAAGTCACTGGTCACTATTACAGACTAAATTGCAGTCAATGTCTGTAATATTGAAGACTTAAACATTTATGGCCTGGAAATTCCAAAAAAAGCCTGGTCAAGCCTGGCTTGAATCTTAAGGCCTGGAAGGCCAGGCTTTTTTGACCATGCAGGGTTGTCGAGAAAGCTCGGCCTTGGAAGTAACAAGGCCAGGAAGGCCAAGCTTTGGTGGCCAAGGTTGCCGAGAAAGCTTGGCTGTGGCCATGCTTGCCGGGCTTTTCCCGGAAAGCTTGGCCAAAAACCCGGAAAGCCTGGCCTGGCCAGCCTTTGCCAGGCTAGCCGGGTTTTTGGCCGGGCTTCTGATGCAAGGGTGCAACTGAATGAACCACAGGAAAGAGTGTTAATCGTTCGTCGTTTTCAGGCTAAAACAACGTACTTTTTAGCCAAGAAACTGCCGTCTTTGGGTTTTTAATTTTGTTGTAATATTTAACTGAGTATTTACATTTCATCTGTCGGGTCAGGAAGCCTTCTTTGTCAGGTTCCTGAGAAACGTATCTATTGTGTCTTCAGGGTGAAATATTTACACAATAGCGGGGTTGAGCAGCCGTCATGTAATTGAAAATCTGAACATCTATGAGATACAAAAACAGACTTGCGAATTATCGCACATCACACTGCTTACAAGTACAAAAGGAGAAGAAATGGTTAATAAATATGAAGTTTGTTACTATCTGATGGTTTTTGTGTTAGAGTAAAGGGATATATTGTCACGCAAATGATGTAATTTCATGACACTCAAAATTCGCAAAGAGTGTGAGTTTTATGTAAACAATGTTCGCACTATGTACATGTAGTAAGTCATAGCAATAAATATATTGTTGCCTTCCAAAATAAACTTCATTTTACACTACAATGACAAAATCATTTGTCAGAGAAATAAAATTCCTTTCTCGTATCACATTTCAACGGACGTACGAAAATTTGTTAACTCATTTTCACCGCGTCCTGATTCCCGCAAAATTTTTCTTCTTTCAAATATCAACAAAAATATTATTTCTCGTCAAGCGTTGCATCTTTTATGTTCAAATAACCGCTACAAATAAAGATTTTTTAACGATCTATCCGTATTCCGTGGATATTTTTTCATAATTCAATATTCTCTGTCAAAATATTTTTTTCAATGGGATGTCAAAAGGCCAAGTAGATGTTAATGTTCCCGAATCGTCAAGTATCACCACAGAAGACAAGAGCATCATTCTAAAAGCTTATTCTACGCAAAAAGTAGGTTCTGGAGGTAATTCTGAGAGTGGAAACACGAGGCATGGAACATTTAATTTAGTTAACACAAGAGAAAGACGCTAACCTCATTTTGACACGAAAATGCTTTGCTATTGCCATAAAAACTATCCAGTTAAGCTCGCATATTACAAAACATGATGAATTCATAAAGGCCACCTTTTCCAGCGAAATATTTTTTGAAACAAACAACAAATTCTTGGCTGTCACATTTCCAATCTTTTTTTTTTTTTTACCTGAAGACTGTGCAGAGAACAGAGATCACTGATCCACTTAAGGTGTTTGATTCCTTCTATGTCTTTGTTGAACCCATAAGTTACCAGAGAATTTTGCACACTTGGTAAAATACTAGAAATACAGCTCACTTTGATTTCGGCTCGACGGGCAATAGTCGAAGTACATTACTCTTTGCTTTTAAGATTCCAGACATTTATTTTTCACCGCCTCTCGTATTCACCCAATTGACGTTCCATTCTTGAGCTACATAAGGGTATATTTTGTTTAAAGATGCACTAAAACGGCATGCGCGTTACAATGACTTTCGACGCCATTGCAGGTTTAATAATTAAATGTTCTCCTATGTGCACCAGGGAAATCTACGCATTACCCCAGCCCCCTCAAACCGAACAAAATACGCACAGAAGACCCTATGCACAAAGACACCACTTAGCAGGGGAGTGACAGGCAAGACTTTTACCGACACGGAAAAATTAAAATTAAAATTTATAAAACCACGAAATGAAACCCAGATTCCGACTGGGTTTGGCAACGCAGTAACAACTTTTTTTATTTTGCAAGGATCATAAAAAAAAGCCAACATTCATCCTGTGCACAATGTTTTTATTCAATTCATAATTAGGCAGGGAGATCATAAACTTATATAATTACATTGTAAAAATGAGATTAAGAGTATCTTGTATTATTTTGAAACCCCTCAGTACATGTAGGTTAATTCGTACCATATGCCAGTCTGTCAAACTCACATCTGATCTCATAATAGTATTGTATAACAAGCCTAGCTTGAACATAACAAAACAGTCTTTCTCCCTATAGACACTTAGTTGATAATCAAAGGGAACTCTTCGAGTCACGACTGAATTTTTGTGGTCAAATCCAGGGAAAATTGGAGTAAACCGATTCGAGTTAGCGAGGTGCTACTGTACAAGTTGACTACAGGAAATGTTTGCCAGGAACATACCTTTCTTCATCACGTTTCAAAAATATCACTGGTAAAAGTTTGCAAGGTGACGAAATATACCATAACCAACGACTACACAGATCCATGAATGAATGTTGCCAGTAAAATAAGCCATTTGGTAAAAAAATGTCGAACATTTCCAGCTAAACAACAAACCATGTTTCTAATCGAAAGTAATCTGAACAAAGGGCGTGTTTGTGTTACACCAATAGGCGACTCTTTAAGAATGAGACTCGTACCAGGCCCCCGACATGCAAGATAACGGCTTGAACTTCGTATGTTAACGAAATCGAAAGTGACAAAGGTTTCTTAGCCTTTTTCCAAGGTAAATCATCTTAAAAATGGCATATTTATGCAGGAATTCCTAAGAAACTTGTTGCTTTGTGTTTTATTTTAAGAATGTTCTGCGTTCTTTTGTGAATTATGCGATTTTTCGTGAATTGTGCGATCGGATGCGATTTGAGGTCGATTGTGCGAAGTCGCACCATCGCCTAATATCAGAAGGCCTGGCTTTACGTTTAGAAATCGAGAAATTTGACGGACTTCAGTGGGAGATGTTGATTTCAACAGAGTTTTATTTTGACCCGACATCACACAAGAATAACTGGAAGCATGGATATTTAACAATTATTCCTCGAGCCCGAATGGGCTCTGAGTCAATAGCCCACGAGGCCGAAGGCCGAGTGGGCTATTGACTCAGAGGCCATGAGGGCGAGAGGAATAATTGTTTTAGTAAAATCCAACTAGTTGGTCAAAAAAATATCGAGACAAAACATCTTTCGCTAGTTAAAGCTAGACTTTAATTGTTGTTTTGGTTTTCAAAGCCGGCGCTTTTCGCTACTAGTGGGCTATAACAAATAGCCTACTAGTAGCTCAACCAATCAGAACGCAGCATTGATAATAGACCACTAGTTGGATTTTACTAAAATTATATATTATTTCCAATCGATCTACAAGGGGAGATCTTTTTTGCAGTTCGCATTAGCTTACATTTCTTCACATTGAACTCCATACGAATTTGTAGACTCCATCTGTAGATGTTATCAATATCAGACTGAAATAGAGAATGATCGGCTGGGCGATTTATCACCCTAGATGTTTTGCAGTTGTCAGCATATTATGACACAGTGTTCCCTGGGGTAACAACTTCTGGCAGGTCATTGATAAAAGTTACAAAAAACAAGAGGCCAAGTAATGAGCCCTGAGGTAGACCTGACGGGATAGAGCACCAAGAAGAATTCACTCCGTCTATCACGACTCTCTGTTCTCTTTTGGTGAGGTAGTCTTGGCACCAGTTCAAAAGTGCACCAGAAATACCAAAATTGCACAGTTTCTGCAGCAGTACATCTGTGCTACTCTGTCGAAAGCCCTTGCGTAGTCAAGGAATATAACATCCACCTGTCTTCCTTGATCTAGGGCTTTTGACCATTTGGGTAGCGCAAGAGCGACCCCTCACGAAGCCGTGCTGCCACTTGGTTACTGAGTACGGAGCCACATGTGAGTAAATGGCATTGTGTACAATTCTCTCGGCAATTGGCAGGAGTACTTAATAATGAAATAGGGCGATAGTTCTCAACTTTTTCTTTAGCGTCTGATTTGAAAACAGGGGTGACATTAGCTCTCTTCCATGATACCGGTACTTTTCCAATTTGGAAAGATAAATTGAAAAGTAGTGTTAAGGGATTCCGGGATATGATAGTTCCCCAGCACACTCTTTCAGGACACTTACAGATATGCCATCCACGCCAGTTGATTTAGTGCTGTCAAGTTTAGTCAGAATGTCCTTAACTTGGTTTCTGGATTGTAGAAACTTAATCACAGTAACAGATCAGGCTGTATTACATCACAAGGGAACTCCATGCGACCAGGTGCTCTTTTGGCGAAGACAGTGCTGAAAAATTCATTGAACAGACGTGCTTTCTCAGTTGGATTCTTGGCAGACTTGCCCACTCTAGCGTATGTGACAACTTCTGGCATTCTCTTTGAAAACTGCACTTGAATCTATGTCATCACTGGATAAGAATAAATCCCATGGGACATGTGATAGACTACTCCTTAGGCCATCGAACTCAGCTTTATTATGTAACAATAGAATTTTCTTGTAGTGTTATTATTTGGTCTCTTGAATTTACTCTTGATCGAGAAGCAGAGAGGAAGATGATCGGAGTCAAAGGAGTGAGGATAAACTCAAGTGTCAACAATTAGTGCATCGTTATTTGTCAGAACAAGATCCAGAATGTTACCAGATGATACAGCGCTTCCATTGTCTTTGAACTGTGTCCCCAATTAGTGCTCCAGTGCTAGAACGACTACTTTACACACTTAAAGAAAGTTCCTTTCCTTTCCTTTTCCCTGTTAAATTTGTGGAGTAAAGTACAATTTTGAGATAAAATCTCTACTCTTACTTTCTCTACCCCAGTCGATGTTGTAACAGCATTTCTGTGTATGTGACAATATTTTGACCCGGAATAAGAGTACTCAAGGCCTTTTTTAAAATCTGTATCTGGGCCAGTACAAACCTAGTTTTGTTCTATACTCTGTTTTTGAATACACAGTCCTTGCCTCATACCTGCATGTAGTCCGCAGTCGGCGTTTCTGTACCTGGTCTGCGTTTTATACACGGTCTGCAGTCCGGGTCTGTGGTCCGCAGTTCGCGTTTTATACTGACCAGTGGCAAACACCAGTCAGAGGAAGTGATTGATGTCTTATTGCCTCTCCTCAAGTATGCATTCAAGGGGCATAAAACTAGAATTGGGATCGTACTTTGGGTTCTCTGAAGATACTTCCTTTCTAAGGTAACAAAGTAAGGTACTTCAGCTAAAATAAACCCTGGGTTCACATTCAAAGTTGAACTCGGGCATACTTTTGAACTCACCTCTTGCTTCATTGGTGAAAACTTTGTTTGATGTAACCTTTATAAAGACAAAAATTACACGCTCAAAGGAAGAAATGCTAGACCCAGGGATCCTCATGTGGCTAACCTTCTATATCATGGGCTAATAATTGCCTTGCTGCCTACATGGTGGTCCCTGATGGTCTAACAGTTATCACACCTGAGCCGCGACAGGGAAATGTGGGTTGGAATCCTGCTCAGGCCTTAAACCAATTCTTTGCATGGGTGTGGTGAAAGGTAACTAAAGGAATATTTGATGTGAAAAATGTGTGTTCTTCAAAGATAAAGTGAATTATCATTGAAGGGAAGGTGCTTTCCTGCATTTGCTGTTTTATTTTTTTGTGTATCTACTATACTCAGTTGCAGTAATATAACTGTTTCACTTGATTGAATTGTTGAATGTACTTCTCAGTGTAGTAGTTCTACAATTTATATAAGAAACAAATCCAATATATCATTTTGTATACATGCTTGGTGAGCTTGCTGATAACCAAGACAAGCAAATATG
>NC_090884.1:33094870-33097370 GCF_036669925.1 Montipora capricornis
CCGTGACTTCAAAATACTGCGCAATTCTTGCTAATTCATACCGAGAAAAAATACAACTGATTGAAAATAACAAAACTGCGTCTTCTGCATCGTTCACGAAAAGAGTATCCTCCTCCTCCGGCGAAAGAAAGTCGAGAAAAAATGTCGGAGGAATGTTACAAACTCTCGTCTCAACATCCGCTATGTTGTTTACATCGGCTCTTGCGTGTATTCCACGCAAGGATTGCGTGAGTAATCGTGCGGGCCGGCCTTGACCTTTCCATTTACACCGATGAGAACCAGTTCTTTCGGGCCGGCCAGTTCTTACAAATGGAGAGCGCCCTTAGTTTAACTCGGTTCAGTCGGTCGCGCAAGTAGGATCGAATTAGGTCGAGTAGTTACATCTTGAAATCGATACGCTCTTAGTTTGCTGATCATAAGGAGAGGATGCAGAGAGTCAACAGCCTTGCTCAAATCGGTGGACAAGATCTTCACAGTTGTCGGTTATCCCGTGATGATTTCCATGCTTCAATAAGTGATATCAGTGTTATTTCACAACTGTGGCGAATACGATAGTCCGTGATTCCGGGATGTAAGCGACTGTCAAATTGCGTTGTGATCTGATCGCTAAGGAGTTTCTCAAGTTCTTTACTGACCACTCTGAGGACAGTTATTGGTCTATAGTTGCCACTATTCTGGGGATCTTCTTTCTTGAAGACGGGCGTCCACTCACCCTTTTTCCAGTAGCTTAGCCATTGACAATTAGTAATACACGAGTTGTAACGATTCACGAATGGTAGAGCGAGCTTTGCCGCATCTACCCTAGATGGCACATTGTCACACTCAGTTGATTTCCGCGTATTAAGCGACTCTAGTGCTCTTCTGACTTGTGCTTCGTTTACTGGATTGGACTCGATCATGGGTTCTGAAGTGACTCTAGTGCTCTTCTGACTTGTGCTTCGTTTACTGGATTGGACTCGATCATTGGTTCTGAAAATTTTGCCATTTTTATTTGCAGAACTCTTAGATGGTTGTTTAGGTCGCTCTCTGTGGAGTTCCTTACATTGACATCTCCGATATCATCCGCTATCGTTGCAAAGTGATCTGCTAATAATGCCGCAACATTCTCTTGGTTACTAATGATCTCACCATCAATTTTTAAGTTGATGTCTGATCCCTTGACCACTTTGCGAGAACCAAGAAACGGTTTGAATGTGTGGAAAAAAATTCTGGGGTTTTCTTTAAGCTCGTCAGTCTTTTTCTTTCAGTATTGCCCCATAGCGATTCTTCTTTGTCTAACTGCTTCATTACGAAATTCCAGTTTCTCTTCCCAGTTTTGTTGAGTTTATCGTGTAGATACTTCGTAAAAGCTTTTCTCTTTGCACGGATTGCATTTTTCCACCCGGTTGTCATATGGGGTATGTCTTTGTCCCTTGCTTCTTCTTCTTCTTCTTCTTCTTCTTCTTCTTCTTCTTCTTCTTCTTCTTCTTCTTCTTCTTCTTCTTCTTCACGAGGAAGCCCTCGTCCACAATGTCTCGCACGATTGTATTCCAATAATACACCTGGTCGTCTACTTCCTACGTGCCAGGCTGCCGTCATTAGGAGATTTTCGTATTTCACCGGATCGAAAGTCTCATAACTCCTAAAGTGGATAGCTTTTCGCAAGTATTTTCTCACTTTTTCTTTTATTGTACCATAGATGAGGGTATGGTTACTCAGGGCTGGGTCAAAAGTTCCGCCTCCAATGAACAGGCCTGGTCTATTGGTTAGCAGTACACCGATATGCGTGGCTGTTGTTTTTTTTTTCTTTTCTGCCCAATTTAGTTGGCTGTTTTATGAGGCATTCGAAGCCCTGCAGCAGTTCAAGATCCAAAAGTAATTTACCCCCTTTTGTCTGAGGTCTTCGCCTGTCTAGGTTAAGGTCACCAATCACGGTCATTGCGTCTCTTTGAATTGACACCCAATTACAAATGTAGTTCAGTTCTTCCTCGAGCAATTGCTGGTATGCTCCCAATAATGGGAGCCAACTAATAAGGGCCAACTATTATCATGTTTATCCTGCTAATGTGCACTTCAACAACACGATTGGCTCTAAACATTGGTAGTGACGATCAGGCTTTAGTCCCCTACAAGGGATCGCAGTAGAGATAAGAGCTAAGATGCCACCAGCACCTGGTAACAACGAGTAACCAGGAGGCTAAATTGATCATTTGGATGACTGGAATCGCTCTTTGGTTCACTTATAAATATGATGCGAGCTTTCAAGGTTTTAATAATGCCAATCAATACTTCAAATTTGTTCTGTATGCTGTTGATGTTGAGGTGACACAGCATCGTTCCTTGTACGTTTGCTGTCCCTACGGGTTCAAACTCCTCGTGTGAGGTGGGTCGAATTGCGTAATTTCCTTCGGTTGTTGAATCAAGATTTACATAAGTGCCAGTAGTATTGAGATCAACTTCGTCAATATTAGTTTGTTCAACGAACGAAACCGAGAATTTAAATGGCTAGCAGCAACTCCAG
>NC_090884.1:33104870-33112370 GCF_036669925.1 Montipora capricornis
AAGTTGCAAGAGGCCATTATTACGGGCCTTGTACCACTTTCCAGAATTGCGGGACAAGTGGGAACAGCTCTAAGAAGTGACTCAGAGCTCTTATCTACCTCTATTTTGCTGATAGCATCAGCCAACTATGACTTAAACACGTGCCGCCGAGACGTGTTTAAAAGAGATTCTGATGAAGATTTCAAAACCAGTTATGAAGAATGGAGTCGAGCTGTTTGACGATGACCTCGCTGAACGCCAGAAGTTGGTGAAGGAAAGTAAAAAGCTGCAAAGCAGCTGGAAAACAAGACAAGGAAGGGAGGACAGACCTCTCAGCCATCCAGCTACAAGAGGAATATATTTTTAGTCCATGACAGGGGACGTCCTAACCAATCCCCTGACAAAGGGAGCACTGAGAAGCAATATATCAAGTGTATCCGGATAAATGGCAATCATACGCAGGAACAGGAATATCAGTCCCCTTTATCTCCCTGTGAACAGTGTTATTTTGTTAAGGGGGCTTGTTTGATAAAGGACTTAGTTTCAGCAGTATTAATACTACTAGGAGTGACATTGTCAGCATTTGCTATTCTGGAAGGCAATACTCCAACAAGAGCTCCCCCTTGCTGCAGCGTTTTATTAAGGGGGCTTACCAGTCTCGACCAGCCCTTCCAAGGTATACTAAAACATGGGACACCTTCATCGTTCTTACATATCTTAAAGGATTGTGGCTACTAGATAAACTAAACTTACAAGTTAGTTATGTTATCCGCCTTGGTCACAGGGAAAAGATGCCAGACACCTCGTTATATGAAGCTTAGATATATGGAAAGAAACAGTGATCATTCCTATATTTTCAATATGCACGATTTAGTTAAACATTCAAAAACTGTGAAACCACACCCAGCTCTAGAGCTCCTCAAGTTTAGGGCGGATGACAGGATTTGTGTAGCTTCTACACGAAAGGACTATAACCATCGCACAAATTCCTTACGTGGCAACGAGGAACAGTTATTTCTTAGTTTTATTCAGCCTCAAAACAAAGTTTTAAACTAAACATGTCTCGCTGGATTAGAACTGTCATGGCAGATGCGGGTATTGACACAATTACCTTATAGTACAAGGACTGCTTCAACCAGTAAAGCAAAAGCCCGCAATGTGGACATGTCATCCATTATGAAAGCAGCAAGTTGGAATGATACTTGCACATTTTATAACTTTTATTATAAACCAGTAGCATTGAGGCAGTTTGGGCAAATCATTCTCTCTGCCCCTTAACTCCACGTGACAGCACATATTCTTTTACTTGCAGCATCAGTTTGTAAACAGGGGCATTACGTCAATTATGAAACATAATAACACCATAAAGGTGCTGGTGTTATTTTACTTGTTGTTGAGTCTCCACACGGTTTTAAAATCTCGTGGAATCTCTGCAGAGGATGACTGGTAGAATTAATAAATTAAAGGAGATAAAAGATCGGTTACCTGTGTTCTCTTTCTTAATTTTTTAGTCCATTTGACACCGTCAACCATGACATTCTCTTGCCTAAACTCTACCATTATGGTATACGTGGAACTCCTTCTAAATGGTTTGAAAGCTATTTACGCAATCGGACTCAATTTGTTAAAATTGGTAATACCAGATCTAGTTGTGAAACTATTACTTGTGGAATACCACAAGGATCAACCTTAGGTGCTTAAGCTATCCTTTAGAATCTTTGCTGATGATACAAATATGTTTTATACAAGTGCTCACTTACAACATCTTAAATCTGTTGTAAATGAGGAATTAAAATTCTTTTAAGTATTGGTCACTAACAAACTATCCATTAACCTAACCAAGACAAACTTTAACACATATTAAGGTATTATGGTAATTTCATCTTCTAGAATAGGTGGAAATATACATATACATACTATTGAGCGCAAAAGTCAAATTAAAATATGTAGGTGTATATATTGATTAGAATTTAGATTGGGGACCCCAGATTCAGCATATCAACAATAAACTAGTCAAAGATATAGGAATTATGAATAAATTACTATGTTATGCAGATGTTCTGTAGTATTTGTTCATCTATCCATATCTAAGTCATAAATTACAAGTTGGGGCAGTGCCTGTAAAACAAGGTTACAAAAGATCAAAACGAACAGAACAAATGTGTACGTAGCATATTCTTTGCGCATAGCAGGGATAGTGCTATATCTACTTCAGTCTTCTACAGATTCTCACACTGAAAAACATTTGCAAATTTAAATTAGCCCTTTTTATACATAAACTTGAAAGTGATCCCAAAAACTTCCCAGCAGTACTTTCTGGTACTCTTACACTAGCCTCTGAGATTCATAGCTATAATACTAGATTTGCGACCAATTTTAATATCTATAGACCAAGTATAATTAAGTAGTAATTATGGTGCATCAAAAATCTGGGAAACTATTTACTTAGAACTCAAAAAAACAAACAAACAAACAAACAATCCTTTAATTGTTTTTTTACAAACAATACAATATGTATCTTCTAATTATTCAATCTGTCTCTTTATATAACCCATTTGCATGGTACTTTCTTCTGTTTTTTTAAGAAAATATGTGTACATGTTCATGTCGATTAATTTTACGTGTCAGTGACCAACTCGAAAGCTTAAGGTACTTTGGTCACTGCGAATATTTTGCTTAATTCATCACTTGTGTAATTTACTTTGCTGTTTTATCTCTTTACTCTTGCAATGTGGTTTAATGTAGAAATATTTGTAAATAGTGCAGATAAATAAAAAACTGAAACTAAAAACTCCAACTTACTGCACCTATTACTGTTCTGGGGCATCATGTGGACACTCTCTCTTTTTTAATATGACTAGCTCGTGCGCATGCGTGGTATCTCGTGTAATCTCTGCTCTCAAGATGACTGCCAGAATTCCAATCAAACTCCAACTTACGGGTAAGTCTAGTTTAATTTGTAAATTAAACCTGAGGTTTTAACGAAAATGTGAGCTTACAAATGTGAACCGTGCATTCTCTATTTTTACTCTACCAATCGTAGTTTTAGGATAGTTCGCCCAAATTGAACCAAGCTACGCGAACGAAGTTACACTTGGAGGTGACGTTTCCGTCGACGTAGCTCTTAAAGTCCCTTATGCCTGTTTTGGCGCAGCCACTGAACAACAGAATCGTTTGAGGAAACATTGGAAAACTTTATTTTCTGAGAGGATTTTCACTCTATGCTCTGAAGCATAAATTAATGCCCAGAGTTAGCCTGCGGATGGGATTTCTAGAACATGGTTTTTCAAGGGCGTTTGCCTTGATTTGCTGTTAAAAGTGAAGGCGCAGAAACCTCTCTTTTTTTGCAAATAATCAAGGCCTCTTTCCAGGAGTTGACCGATCGCTGTACTTTGGTTTTGCATCCATATTATTCCATGAGTAGACTTGTGAAGCGATTGCCTTATGTCAAACGACCCTGCTGCCAGCTGTAGATGCGTCAAATAACATTTGCAGTGAGCAATTGATGTGTGCAATTTACCCACTGCCCCATAACAATCATTTTGCCATTTTGATTCGTAGTGAAACCAATAGCGCTATCCAATGGATAGTGATTTATCCGGAGGATAGCGTTACACTAAGACATTGGTAAAGTTTCTAAATTAAGGGAACGCGAGAACATAAACAACGAAAGGGAAGAAGGTGATTTGTCACTCTTAGATGATTGACATATCGTTCTTTTAGAGCTTTCCTTGAACTAACATGCACGTTAAACTAACTGAAAATCTAAGAGTGGTCGTGATAGGGGGGCAGGGAGGAGGGAGAATGATGAATTGAAGTAGTATCTGTCTTCGCAAGGCTTTCGTTTACATTGTTAAATCCTTCGATAACGGGCTATTTGCGAGATCTCTCATTCCGACAATTACCGAAAAAGTCTGGGAGGTCACTCATCTGAGATTTTGCGTTAGAAAACAGTACTCAAGAAAAATCGAACACTAAGGATAGCATTCAGTTATGATGACCAAACCTGGAGTTTAGAGTGTTACGGTGACAGGCAAGCACCTCACAGTGGATGAAAACAGCGTCGTAGTCGCTGAAGAACCGGAATGTTTTGAATTTGAATCGTTGAAAAGTGCTTGCTGGATCATAGTTGTACACCAATGTCCTATCTGTTGGGCACCTGTGTATTAAACATTTAGGAGAAACAATATTTCGATTACGAGGTAACATGATATATGCCGTGGCTTATTTGTCATGATCACTGTTATGTATTCAAATAAAGTTTGCCACAACATTTTAGTAACAATAACATTATAAAACAAGTTTATGGAAACCTCGTGGCTCACAAAAAGCACTTAAGAATAACACGGGGATAAGACAGATCACTTGAAGACGGGAGGTCTGTTATCAGAATCGTTAGGAAATGTGAAATTCCTTAGTCAGGGTTATCGAGAACTGATTGAAGATTCCTGATAAGGCAAGGCCTCTTGTAACTAGCCGGCTCACCCAAACTCTTTTACAGATTTGAAGTACTCTAATCGTTGACCTGAATTTTAAGTACGCTACTGATGTTTTGGTTTGTCTTGACATTTTTAAAAGGTCTCGCTAAAGGAAAATGAGGTGTCCACGGAAATATGGAAATAGTCGCGCCGCTATTTTTCGTATTGGGTCAAACTATATGTCATATTAAAGCTAATAAATTGAATTATTTTAATAAAGTTTTAGTTTTTTGGTATTTCATATTGCCTTTTCGTTTTAAGGTCTCAAATTCAGAACAACCGAATTTGCTACAGAAGCTTCTGCCCCTTTACTTTATTAGTCACAGATGAATGCACTCGAATACCGTGTGAGGATTGTTTGATACGTTAAGAGTTGAAGGAAATATCACGCACCAAAGTCGAAACTCTCATCACACTTAATTTGGGCAGGAAAAGTACTATGAAATCAGTCTCCGAAGAGAAACGAAAAATTCCTCACACGGTATTTGGGGTAGTACAATCATATATTAGAACTGAAAATTTGCAAACAATATCTTAAACTCCGTCGGGAAAGGAAGTAATTTTGGCGTCAAAGTGGGCCTTATTCGCGCGGCGGCCATATTGGCCATAGACAATAGATCTCGAGTTGAAATGTTTGGGATGGAGTTTCGGTGGGGCAAAACAAAAGTTTTCAATCCCTCGGGACTCAAAATGGCCGCCGTGTTAGTAAGGCCCATAAAGCCCAAGAAATATTTCGCGTGCAGTTCCTCTCCGCCCCCTAATTGAAAGCCAATTATGGCGAGCCAATCAGCGTTCGGGCACATGCTAAGGTAGCAGATCGCGTGTAAAGGCTCTCAATGGGCCATTTCCGAGTTGCTGTTTGTCTCGGTTTCGAAGTGAGTCTTGGTGCTTAACTATTGTAAGGGAAATGAGTTTGATTTGCATAAGAATACGAAACTAATTTCCATTTGAATGGTTGTGCACCAGGACTCGCTTTGAAACTGAGGCAGCAACTCGGAAATGGGCTATTGACACGCAATCCTTTCACGTGTGATTGATATGATACGTCCATCATTTTTCGTGCGCACATTATGGCGGGAAACAATGAAAAGCGATTTATCGGTTTTGAAATCAATTTTTCAGAATTTTTTTTCGGGAAAATTTACTTCACAGCCCACCGATTCAAGATTTGCAAAAACTAAAAAATTGAGACGAGACGCCCAAATTTACCTTTACCGACAACTTAATATCAAAACCAGTCAAGGTCGTAAACTTGGCAAAAGAAAATTTTGCAAGCCCTTTAAGGACGGTGCCTTCTATTGTTATTGCGCATACGTTCTGCGCACCTCGAGATACTCGGATTTCCTATGGGTGGTGCTTATTTATACAGGGATATTTTTGCGCGGTTTAAAACTATGCGGAGAAAACACCAGAACTTAGCAAGTGCTCTTAGTATCCAAAAAGAAAAGTGGGGGTAACCACGCATTTTTCAGAGATAATTAAGCTTCAATTTGGTAAAGAACGCCATACATTTCTTTGCATTTTAAAGCTTTTTACAAATATTGATGATTAATTATCTTCGAAAAATGCATGGTTACCCCCCAAATTCTTTTTGGATTTCAATAACATTTGCTAAGATCTGCTTTTCCAGCATATTCAGTAAACTGCGCAAAAATACCTTTGAATTAGTAGGCATCGTACTTAATGCATATTATAAACACCTGCATCACCTCTTCGACCTTCCCTAAGGCCTTGAAAACAGCTAGAATATCACCTATTCCTAAAGTTGACAAGCCATTGTGTGAGGCGGACTACAGGCCTATCTCTATTTTGCCTGCTCATTCAAAGGTCTTTGACCGCCTAGTTTTATATCAACACAGTGATTCTATAAACGAGAAAGCTATCCTCGGCTCAACGATGGCGGGCTTTCAAAAAGGCCACTCTACAAAAAGTGTTTTACTGGGAATTCTAGACGCCCTAATTTGCGCGTCAAAGAAGGGAGAAGTGACTCTGATAGTGTGCGCAGACTACAGTAAAGCATTCGATACTGTCCCG
This sequence comes from Montipora capricornis, assembly GCF_036669925.1. Lineage (NCBI taxonomy): Eukaryota > Metazoa > Cnidaria > Anthozoa > Scleractinia > Acroporidae > Montipora > Montipora capricornis. Next base: position 33,111,362 of record NC_090884.1, read on the forward strand.
TTTAAGTCTTTCCTTATTAAAATGCACAGTTCTCAAATTTGGTTCTCAAATTACTTTCTGCTCTGGATGATCAACTATCTTGCTGGCAGGAAATAACTGGTGCCTATCGACGATAAGAAATCTAGCCTTGCCACTGTAGAGTTTGGCGTCCCACAAGGATCAATTTTGGGACCAGTGATATTAAATTTTTACGTTGCCGAACTACAAGGAAAGTTGCAATCACCCTGCTACCATGCAGTACGCTCATGATACGTCTTTTTACATCCATTCAAAAGTATGCGATCTCGACTCTTGTGTAACTAAGGTAAACGACGCAACTGCAAGACTTGCGGACTATTCTCAAAGTTCTATCTAGCTTTGAACTCCTCAAAAACCAAATGAATGCTGATTTCGACGCGCCAAATGGCAGGCGTCCACAACTTCGATCACCGCTCACTGCCTATTACATGTGGTGATACTCAGCTCGAGCGGATACCATGTACCAAGTTATTGGGCAGTCATTTTGATTAACTTCTTACTTGGAGTTCGCACATAAACTCACGGCTAACTTCCTGTTATGGAATGAAAAGACTCGCCTCATTTCATGTTAATGAAATATTTCTAGGAAGCTAGGTGCTATATAAAATTGACTATGCTAGCTCAGTATTTCATCCGTTGCCGCATTATACAAGCAAAAGCGGCTCCAACGTCTTCAGAATGCATGCGCAGGCATTGCCGGACAGGAGGACCTAGCTAGCCTGAACAGGCTACCGATTAGTCAAAGAATGGATTTAAACATTTAAACTTACGCACAAGGCGTTAAACGATAACTTGTTTTCCACAGTTCTTAACACTTTCATTGCATAGTGTCGATGCATATTATTTAAGATCTTCGTCTACACCCTTACTCACTCTTCCTCGAGAGGCGTGGTTTTAATCACTTTCAGCAATTTAAAAATTAAGAAAAATCATTGTTGTTTTAGTTTCATTGAACTGATGTATTCACACGTGAACAGCCATTTTGTATTTA
>NC_090884.1:33117370-33137370 GCF_036669925.1 Montipora capricornis
TTTTCAACAATACTTCTTTACCCCTTTTTAACTCCTACAAGACTTCGGATGGTGATCTCCAGTTCCTCACTATATCCTCCTAACACGTCCATTACGATGTTCAACTGTTTCACTTGATATCCAGGAAACTGCCTCTTCAATTCCAGTCACAATGGGGAATACTTTTCCGTCTTCTCGCAGCTCTTGATCTCCCTGTTGTTCATCCAAGGACAGCTCATCTCCAGCAAGATGACAGATTTTGCTGTGCTATCCACTATTCGGACGTCAATTCTGTTAGCTCTCACCGTCACATGATCTGCATAAACAGGGACATCCCAGAAGGCTTGCGCCCGGTCATTTTGATAGACAGGTTTAGGCTCGCTCAGTGAATACCATGGCGGTACACTGTCCATTAGATCTAGGCTGTGCAGCATCTCAAAAAAAATTACTTTCAATACCGCATTATGTCGTTGCAGATATTTGGACTGGCTGCTATGTCTATTACTTGGCATGTCTGTTCTTGCTTGTTAATAACGACAACGTCGGGTCTCCTTGCACTAATTTGGTGGTCAGTCTGGATGTTATAATCCCATATTATTATTATTAATATCATTATTATTATTATTATTATTATTATTGAAGAATGAAATTGCATATCCTGTGCTGCTTATACATACCCATTGTGTATGATAGTGTAATGAGGCCAGGAGTAAAAAGATGCAACCTTGGTGGCCCTACAGTTCTCAGCCATTATCACCAACTTAGCTGCGGACTTAACACTGTATTGAACGAATACATACTCATCGAGACCAACTTCCATGGGGTACTCAGAGTAGGGTGTGTTGTACGATTCACTTTTGTAGAAGTCCATTCTAAAAGTAAAATTTCCAAATCCCCCTGTGGAATGTAAAACAGAAAACTTACATTTCGCAAGAATCATTTACCAAACTGATAATCTCAACGTGTTCGCACTTTGAAATCACGCAATCAAAGAAAGTTACAGTACTTGACACTTTGGTTAATGGTTGTCCTACTTTGCATTAAAAATTTTCATGCCCCACATATTGAATTTCGGAAGAACGAAAACGTAACTGAGAAGTAATATAATGAAGATAGCAATTGGACATTGCTTTTAAAAGAAATGAAAAAGAAAACAAGTTCTGACGATCATAAGAAAGATGACAAATGCGTGATAAAAACAAAAATTATCCGACAGATGATGGTAACACCCATTAATTTACAATTACTGTTATTTAGTTGAAAGTCGTATACAAAATACCCTTGATTTACACAGTAAATCATTAAACTGATTTTGGATTCTTGTAATTCACCTTCGGATTCGAAAATTCGAGTGAAATTGGCTGCACCCAGGTGATATACTAACGGTGGATTTACCTTCAACACCAAAGAAAATGTTCTTGGATTGGAAGCTGATTTGTATCCTTCTCTTTCTTGGAAAAACGCAGTAAAATGGAAGATCGACAGCATGCGTTCGAGTGATGACATCGTCAAGGACCAGTGCATCCACCAGAATTTGATTCCAAAAGATCATGTTATCCTCCGTTTCGTTGACCTGTGTTCCACAGCCATTTAATGGGGTATCAATAAGAAAGTGTGTTGAGTTCTCTGTGGCCCTGCGCAAAAATATGCAACTGTCAATTAATTAGAAGACGTTCAGAACGAAATGTTACTGATCTTCATGCTCAATTATTCTTAGTCTGACGATGCCGAGCCCTAGCTCTTTGTTAACCAATTTTCTTTTTCATCAATGCATCACCTACATCCCAGTTGCTCCACTGAAATGAAAACTATTGTCAACGGTTCAATAACCTCATCAAAGAACAGGTAGATTATTCTTTGGAACATTATTATCTTATCTTCAATCTTGATAACTTCTCAGTGACTCTAAAAATGTCACTCAAATGGCGTTACATTTTAGAAAATTGATGACTCGACTGCTTCTTAAAGTATTAGTGGAGGATTACTGGGTACTTGCCTGCATGAAGAATAGCGCAGACGAAGATTGTTGACCGTAAAGTATCGGAAAGTTTGTTTCTCTAGAGACACGGTGATGTTTGTTTCACTGCATCTAACATCCACCCCAGGCTCTGGAAATAAATGCGGATGATTATGAAGTAAACTCAAATCCGTTTGAAACAGTTACGATTTCGTAAAAAAAATGTTGCACGCTGCATGACGAAGCAAAGTGTAGTATTGATCACAAGTGATGTGGATATTTGATCTACATAAATGAATTTAGAATTTTGTTTTTTAGAGCCAAAAAGGTATACTAAGCTTTCTGTCTCAGTTTCTTTTCTCAATGAACGCCCCTCAGGGAACAGAAGAAGGTTTGACACTAGCTAAGTGAGGTTAATTTCGGGATATGCGTGATTTTACTTGAACCGCAAAAAATAACATAGTTACATTAAAGGACTGTTCTTCTTTCATAATTGTAGCATTGTTTATTTTATCGCATGATCATTACATATCCGTTCTTCGGCTAGGCGTACAAAGCTTTATTCATTTTTATTTCCTTTACGTCAGAAAGCATGCATTAGATTAGTCTTTTCCTAAAGAACGTTTACTCAGTTGTGAGGAGTCTATCACACTGTTAAGAGTTATCGGAGAAATTTGGAATTCTTACCCCCGGAGTCAAGATCAGACGTAAGTCACGGTTTTAGACCTTGCAATTCGTTTTTCCCTCTTTTTCCTACACAGAGTATTATCGTAGCTTTCGTTTCTTCTGACGTCAAAATCACACGTTTCCTTTTAGTTTTCACCGCAAGTGCTGTAAATAGTCGAACTAGCCTGATTTTAATAAACGCGTTGAATCTTGCTGACCGCCTAGTTCTTCACTGTGGTTGACCAGGCGAGCTCCAGTGCCTTACGCAACGCGTCTACGACACTGAGAACGCGACAACCACATTGATTTATAAAATCGATATTGATCATGGAAACTCGAATTTTGGGGGACTGGTACCCGTTTCTCGAAAGTACCTTAAAAACGCAGATATCATATATTATTAAACTTCTTATCATTTTGCGTTTTGGTACCTTGAAAACATGTTAAAAGATCGGCTTATGAAAACAAGCGGAAGGTAGTGAAATGGTCTTTCGGGCAAGAAAACGCATCGGGATTTTCGACAAAACGGGCGCCTGGTTCGAACAAATCTGATTAAAGTAGCCATGTCGCGTGTAAAAAAAAAAATCGGTTACGACGTCGAGTAGCGCCACTGACATCACTCGCAAGACGTCAGAAGCTGCTGGTCTGAGAAGCTTTAGTTACAGGCATTTTTTCATTTCTGGCCGTACAAGTCCTCCGTGGATTAAAGAACCAAAGACCAAAGCTTTATCCGTGAGAATCTTCTATTTCTTTACTTGTTTTCAGACACACCGTTGGTCAAGAAGCTTGAGAAACTACGAACGTCAAGTTTCCCACACTTTGAAATCTAGTAAGAGCTGAAACAAGAAAATGTTTGAAGGCTCATTTCATTATTACTCACTACTGATATTGCTTCTCTCACCCACCAATACATGTCAAATTATTTTCGGCCATAGTTGTTTCTTCTGGGCATCCACAGTAGAATGATCCAGGATAATTGTAGCAGTCATGGCTGCAACCACCATTTTTGACCAAGCATTCATCGATATCTGTTTAGAATACGGAAATTAATATTTAATGAATTCTTCTCTTAAAGATTGGCTACTTATGTTAAAAAACTATACCAAAGAAACAAAGGAGTAACTGCAGAATACCCTGCCACCATTGTGTTCCTGTAGCGGCATCGCTTGAAGAACGACGCGTATAACAATACACGGCATCCTTTTTTGAGTAAGTACCTAAAATAGGGAGCTTATAAGAACACGACGTTTTTGTGACGCGCACGGCAACCGGAAGTGAATATTTTGCATGCCAGGACAATAGTGTCTTCCAGATTTTTTAAAATGATCAGCTTTAATAGAGAAAGGATTAGTAGAAATATAAATGTGGTTGCGTGGAGACAAGTTAAAAGGGAAAACAGCTCGCTTCTGGTTGCCGTCCGTGGCTCCAAAAAGTTCTAGTAGAGACAGTTCTTTCTACGAACGCTTCAGCTTCGTGTGGTGCTGTGTGTGTTGGTGGGGGTGTTTGCTGATAATTATATTTAAAGTCTACAAGTTCATCTGTTTGGGGTCCTTTCACACCACTTAATATACCTTGTCTAATTTCTGAGCGGGAGGTCGTCGGAATCATGAACTGACTGACAACTTGAGCAGTTGTTGTAAAGAAGCCCTTAAAAAAGTCCATGCTCAGAGTCTCACATCAAACTCTTTTATACAATTCTTAGGAAGGGCGCACCACTAAGGAATGGCGTAGCTGACTGTTGAGGTTTTTCTTTCGCCGACAAACATTGTATGAGAAAGCCGCAGGTCATCTGAGGAGGGTGCGCACCCCCTTCACTCTCCCTAGATCCGCCCCTGTGTTCTTTCACGGGAACTAGGAAGGGGTGGGGGGGGGGGGGGGGGGTTAACTGTATTGTTTTCCAATGACGTTTGTTGAGCCACTACTCATGCCAGTGTGACGTAACTTTTGAATGTGAAGTGGTCCTGTTTTCTTGATTTCTCTTCTCCTTTGCTTCTTTGTGTGTTGTTTTCTTTTTTACTGTCTTTAATCTTTTTTTTTTCTCACAGGCCTTTAAAATAATCTCTTTGGTTTTGCTATTAAGTTGCTGGACATTCTAAAATTTTGAGAGTGTGCCACTGTGGTTGTTTTCTTTTGATCCGATTGCATCCCGCGAGGGAAATTTCTCTGTAAGTTGGGTTGTACTGTGCGGTCTTCTTTAAAATATTTTTTTCCAATAGGGTGCTTTTGGAAAGTAGCTGTATTTGGATATCAAATTTGGTGTATATATAACAGTATTATAAAGTGATTACTACAAAAATAGTTAAAAGAAAAGTGATAATACTCTTTACTGTAATGTCACTGTAGTGTTAAAAATATTATTGCTTTTTTTACCAGAAGATAAAGGAGTAAATTATGAATACAAATATGGTATTGCTTTAAATTTAGGTGTAAGGAATGTTGCTATGTGGTTTTGTATTTCAGAAGATCACTTGCTTTTTCCCAGAACATTGTCATTTCATTGTGCACCTCGAAGAATCTGTTCTGTACAGTAATGTTATAATGGCAGCCATTTCAGATCACAAGACTGTCTCATAGACTTAAAATCCCTAAAAGAACTCACCAAATTATATTTTCAAAAAAAACACACCAATGAACTTTTACTTATGCTGTACTTACAATCGTCATCATATTGAACTGGCAAGCCTAGAAAAACCTTTTCAAAGCAAATAGTAAACCACAATGAAACAATAAATGGGGCCATTTCCGAGTTGCTGTTTGTCTCGGTTTCGAAGTGAGTCTTGGTGCTCAACTATTGTAAGGGAAATGAGTTTGATTTGCATAAGAATACGCAACTCATTTCCATTTGAATGATTGTGCACCAGGACTCGCTTTAAAACTGAGGCATGCAGCAACTCGGAAATGAGCTATTATTCAATGGGAATATTAAAATTATTTTGTTTCCTGCTGCTGTTATTTTAAAATTGGTTTTGCATCTTCTTGAACCTCTTTTTAAGATTTTTTGTGTAAATTTGAAGCCATAATCCAATTCTTCCTTGTGTAACATTTTTGGAGTCTGGAAGCCAAGGCCTTTCTTTCCAGCTTGGTCACGTGTCTTTTTCTTTATTACAGCATCTTGTTGAACTTTTTCACAAATCAAACTCTGGTAGTGGGTTAATCTGTTCCCTTCTACTTAGCATGCAGCCACTTCTATCATGCTTACCATTTCTGCCTTACCCTAAATAAACTGATCATGGTAGGATTACCTGTCAACCTTGGTGTTCTTCCTCTAACAGGGTGGAAATCACATTTTCATTGACTTCAAGGAAGAACAGAAAATGCAGAGTACAACATACACTACACATCTTATGTACTGAGGTAGACGACTGTAGTTTTAGTTTTCCTGCAGATCGTGTGCTTTTTCACATAAAACGTTGGCTGACTTGCCTACCTCCTTGGTGGACTTCTTTGTCTTGTTATTATTATTTTTATTTCCTTTTTGGCAAGTTGGGTCATTACTTTTTCCTTGCCCAACCATTGTTACCAGTAGCTTTGTAGTTATTAATTTGCAGGGAAAGCAATTAATATTGTGTTATCAGTTAACACTGTCGATGAATAATAGTGTTGATGTTGTCATTGTTCTATACTTCAGGATTCCATGGAACCAAAGGCAATAGGCTAGTTTCAAATTGTGTAAACACAAAGTAACAATCATTCCAGGTTCAGAGGACTGAATTCTTTGAATTTTCGTTTGCTCAAAACGGTGTAATATTTTCATGAACCTCAACTCTGTTCTTTTCTCAAATAAGTCGAATCTAGGCAATGGTGGAGTACATACTGTTTGCACAAGCAATTGCTGTGCCCTTGGAATATCATAATCTCAACAGAGTTCTAAATCAATGCAACAGCAGAGAAGAATGAACTAAAACCAGATTGAACTTACCCCCCACTCCGTAAAGATAAGTCAACTCTTTTTTTCTCGGGATAGGTGGAAAAATCCCAGAGGTATAGATGCTCAGCTTTGATACATGTTATGCAGTTGAAAATACCGGCAATTCAATAACTCTAGTTTTCCGCTGCTCTTTCCGCGCTGTCACCTGATGAAATTTGAAGGGATTGATATGGCGAACTAAGAGTTGAAATTACACACACTCGTAGCCTAGTAGACCCTTTCATGAACCTCCTATTCATGACTCGAAACTTTCCTGCTCGCCTGATTTGCTCGAAGGCCGAAAGCTTTCGTTTTAAACCATCACACCTCGTACCGTTTAATCCAAATAAGTACCATTTGCTAATTTATTATCAACATAGCAATCCTATCGTTGCTAAATTCAATAAAATTGACCATGTTATCCTTGAAAAATTCTTCATTTAGTGCGGCCCCTGCGACATCAAATTTGGCCACCATTTTGAAAGCCACCGGACCGGGACATGACCTTACACTGGCATGAGGACTGACCCAACTGCGTCTTTGAAAAGCTCCCTGATCGATTGATGGCTCATTACTACTGGTGGAGAAGTCTGTACTGCAATCGCACTGTCTGTCTTTGCCTTTTTTTGTCAAACAACAGCAGCATCAACAAAAACTGCTCAGTGAAGTTGAACTTCTTTCTTAAACTGCGACAAATTTTGCCAAGAAGATCATCGCGTATCCGCAGTGGTATTTGTGACCGTTTCAGTACATTCTTCCCTTTATAAGATTTATATCTCTCTTTTTTTCGATCTATCGACGGCCCTTGATAGATTAATGGCACATGTTGTCAGTAAACACTAGGATAATACTTGAACATCTCTGGCACTGATTCCTAGTGGTTTAAACGGACTAAAAACACCATTTCTTCCATTGAACTTATCACCAGTTTTAACATTTGGACACCTTCAATTTGAGGTCTGTCTGTTACTGTTATGTGGTCTCATCGAGAGGCAAAAGATTGCGCTGAGTTGACCACATTGCTGAAGCAAGGCGACACCACAATACCAGGAACTCCGTGCCCGTGACCCGCAGGTGTTCTGAAACGGCAATTATAATTCATTGTCCTTATCCAAGAGGACTTAAAAGTCTGACCATTCGCATAAGTGATTACAAAGGCAGCACTTTCTTCTCACTTGTTTAAGGACCACGAGTGTTGGTGCAGCCCGAGTTAAAACCTCAACGGCCATCCTCACTGTAGTCCGATGCTCAACCAATTAAGCCAACCTGTCGGCGTTTGGTGATAAGTGTCGTGAGCCTACGAGCTCAGAATTGTCGATGTTCGGGATTGTTTTTTCAAATAGGCTGAAGCAAATGACACTTCAAAGTTATTTACAAGTTGCCGCAAACCTATCACTGTGAACATTGTTTCCTTATATATGAAAGGAGTTTGGAAGCAGGGGAGCAGGGCTAGCGCAGTGATGAGAGCATTCGCCCTCCACCAATGTAGCCCAGCATCGATTCCCGGACTCGACGCCACATGTGGGTTGAAGTTATTGGTTGTCTACTTTGCTCCGAGCGATTTGTAAACTCCGGGTACTCCGATTTTCCCCTCTTCTAAAAAAAAACAACACTTGATTTGTTCTGAAGTCTCACAAATTAGTAGAGCCCTTGGCTCGGCTAAAAAACCTTGACACTTAAATAAAGTGATTATTATTATTATTATTATTACTATTATTTTTCTGTCATCATCATAATCCTGTAATTTAGAAGCATGCTTCTAATAGACAAGGCTAATTAGTCCTATTAGATTCCTTAAAATTACATATACGCGGGCTAACCCAAGCAGGATATTCCATCAGAGGCCAGTCCATATCCAATAGCACACGAACAAATGAAACTCCCTGGTGTATTCGTGCAAATCTGATCACAGTCTGATGTAATGTTAAATCGGAAGTCCGAAGGAACTTGCAGCTCGTAATAAGGCATTGAAAATAATGCGACTGATGACATTGGTGTGCCTGTAAGAGAAAATCACGCATAGGATTAGCTTCCGTTTTCCTAACATTTACAAATGAATAATTGCACGATAAGGCAGTTCACACAAGCTTGCCTTAAATAGCTTATTACTACATTTGTTTTTCCTTTTGGAAAGACAGCTAGCTTAAAATAAGAACCAAGAGAAGCCAAACGTTTTGTTTACAACATGACAAGACTAGGAAATCTTGTGATCTCTAACTCTCTTTACCGTTTAAAATTCCCTTAATCGGTTCGTTACGACGGTTAAGTGATTACGTGGATCGATGCACACACAGAATTAAAGAACGGGTAAACGGAATGGACGAACGTAGTCACCTGTTGAGTCAGACATCGGCATCGACGAGGACATGGTGGGCAGCGGCATGGAAATGGAACCGGTATAAGAACTACATTCGTTCACGTCTGGAACAGAACAGAAGGACTCATTTCATCAGTATTATTATTTCTAGGTCGCTAAGAGAAAATGACCAGAAATCTCTATAGTGGAAGGAGCCCGTCACCATTGAGTATCAGCTTATCTTTCCAAAATGACTGTCGCTATAGCGTGGATAGCTAAGAATATCGCATACGCTGCCTTTGATGAGTTTTTTCCTCGTCTAATGTCAGGAGGATTAATCTCCCTTGGCCCGCGTGTACACAAAAGTTAATTTTTTAGCCCGCAATGCGCATGATCGGCTGGCGACCCAGCCCCATATTCCGGCAACTGATCTGTAATAATAACTTTGACCAGGAACCCATGACCCGGAGCCTACAACTCTACTGTGTTCGTGTAACGTTTTCACAGACCGATTTATTTTTAGATTGAATTTCCCGCGAATGAGACTCCCACAGGAGCCCGATGACCAATTACAAGAAATTAAGCTGACGTCATAGGGTCACCGAACCGGAACTCCCTTTGTTTTTTTACCTAATTCGCGGGAAGGGCTAGTCTAAAAAGAAACGTACTTGTGAAAACACCGTTTCACAGACGCTGTATGGAAGTTGCACGCTCCAGATGGGCTCCTGCTATGAACGACACTCAGGCACCAGATTTGGACAATTTGGAAGTACTCGCTTCTCCAAAGTTGAAAAAGGGGAGGTCATGGATAGTTCTACAGATGGTACAGAAGTCTAAAATAATCTTGACCGCCTTAAGGACGTTTGCGCTTATTGCTACTGCACATTTTTTCGCACATGTCACGCAGACGCCGTGCATCGGAGACCACCAAGGTAAACACGATACTAAAAGCGCAAACATTTTCCACAAGAATGGAACGTGAAAGCGTGTGGCATCATGGGATAGATGTGGACCCAGGTCTTCTCGGAAATGTCACGCAATGACGTGTGAGTGCAAATAGCCAATCGCTTTGAGAACTTCGCAGCGATTTTACTCTCTTGAATATTCGGTGACCCCCATTTTTCTTTCCCTAGATCACTTCTTTTCCTGATTTTGTCAATCAATCCATCAATTTATTAATGTCATAGCGTGGGATTGAGGTTGCCCTTGTCCATTTTAACAAAAACCAAAAAGAAAAATCTGTACGTGAGAAACATTTCACCTTTTATGCTCTCGTGCGACCGAAGTTTTGTTTCAGAAAAAAAAATCATCTGCAAAAGTTTATTTAGTTATGTTAGTTATGTTGAATTGAGTACGTTTGACTCACTAATGTAGCCTTTTTTAAATAGCTGACAGTTGTAAGTTAAGATCGTCTTAAAATAACGCAAGCTTTTACAAATGCACCGTATCTCGAAAACGAGCTCGGTGACCACCCATTTTTTTTTTTGCCTTTTGGCAAAAGTGGACCATTACCTTTCTGCGAGGCAAGTTTAAAAAAAAATCTGTACGTGGGAACATTTTGGGCGCGAACGTCCTTAAAGGCCCCGCAGTAACCTTAACATTAAATGTCCTTTTTTTTTCTCAGATATTTTGTAGCCAGAAGTTTTTTTTATCTGAGGGCCACAGAAAGAGTATATGCAGTGTGTGGCTTCAATACAGGTCGCTTCAACCACTGATAAAAATGCGTAAGAATTGGAGGATTGTGTCTTTTCTAATTTTGGATAGCTTTTCGTCCTAACACACCTTCGCAATGAGTAAACCAAGGCGGTGCAAGAGAAAATCCAGTTCCACAAATACCGCTAGGGCTAAACTGCCATTCGCTCGTTGAAGTAATTCCTGGTGTAGGTGGTCCATCATAAGAGCAGCCTTGCCCTACTACTGCACCACGATCTATCAAAATGGCGTAGGTACCCTTCATACTTATGGCTGCATAAGGAATCGCAAACAGCAGGGTTGTCTGATCACTGCTGATTTTGGCATGTGCAGAGAGTGTGTCAACCTTGTAAACTGTTTGTCCACCAATGACGAGCCTTATGTAGGAGGTCGATCTTGGCTTCTTTATCTGATTAAAAATAAAAAAGAATCTATATCACCTAAATCAGTCTGAATTGAGGCTACGAAGTGTCGAAGAATCCACCAAGACAATATCAAAGGATCTTATAGGAAACTTAGGGCATTTCCTTAATAAGGAGGAAAATGGACATAATGATATTGAAATTCCCCTAATAATTCTGAAATCTTATTTGGTAGATAGTTAAAGGTTTTAAGAAAAAGGCCATTCTTTTTCTCAAACCTTGCCTGTCACCTTTTTCTGGTAATGTAATTTCGTCTGGTTTTCTCATCTCTTCTTTCATTAGTTCCTCATGTGTTTGAAATTATAATAGTACTTTTCTTCTTACTTCATTAATTTTTATGACTCATCTTACCACTCTGTCAAATTGTATCCTGAACCACAAAAATTCACGTCCAGTTTTACTGACTGGGTTTTTCGGCTCTCGGCTTTCCGTTATGACTCGAGGTGTGTTACCTAGCAAAATAAAATTAAAACGGTGCTGTTCTCCATGATGCCAAATTTATGTTTGCTTATCTTGTTTCCTTCCCCTTTTCCACATTTGTTCATAACTGTTCGCTAAATTCAAAAAAATTGTGCAAGATCGTCTACACAACATAGATCACACCATTTTACTCAATCTACTAACAAGATATTTATTATTAAAAACGGAAGAGTAACCAGGTTTTGGAAACATATTCATGTAAAAAAGCGTTCTCTGGTTAAGAAAAAAATAAAAACGTAAGCTTTCGACTTCCAGACTAAAGTCTTTAAAAACTAAGATGTAAATGCGCGAGATGGAAATGTATACAAAGTGGAAGTGCGAAAAAATTATAAAAACGGTAAAAGGAAAAAATGTGCTAATCTAGTATAATCGTTTTGGCAAAGGCTTGGAGTTATCGTTTGCTTCATTAGTGTTAGCGGTGTGCCAAGATTCCAACGTTTCCCTTGTCAATTACTCTGGCATTATTGAAGTCAATAGAGTGATTATTGCGCCAAGCGTGAGCTGCAATATTAGCGCCAGTCTTATGTGTTCCTTTTTTCCTCGTTGAAAAACACCGTCCAGTCTCACCAATGTGGCGCCACGGACAATCGGCGCAAGGGAGTTTTTATACACCACATTGGTTTGAAGTTCAATAGGAGGCCTAGACTTGGGGAAAGGGAATTCTTGTTGCAGGGTCTTGTGGAAGCAGTGTGGTCCAGTGGTTAGGGCCTTGGGTTTGCATGCGGCTGCTCCGGGTTCAAATCCTGTTCTAACCTCTGGCTTGGATTTGTTTCCGGTTGTCCCGGATTCAACTCTACCACGCTTTGTAAATAGCCAACTGGTTGCCTCCCGCCAGTCGGGGTTCTCAGTAATGTTTCTGTTAAGTTTGAATTGCCTGTAAACTAGCTTGATAGCTAAGTGTACTTCCACTATAAAGAAAGCATTTACATTTTAACAGCGTTAAGCGTGTGAGGGTTCTGTGATTCCACGGACATAAGAAAAGCAGGTCATAGCGGTGGATTTATTTTCAATCAGATTGAAAAACAGGAATACGTTCCGGGAAGGTTTATTTCTTTTTTAATACGTTAGAGATGACGGCAGGTGGATAACTTCACACGATCTCCCTTCCACTGTATTCGGTAGGTTACAAGCACCGTTTAGGAGGGTAGAGGCAGTACTTATTTTTTGTTTTTTCTCATGATGGGAATTAAAGTCCAAATATCTGTCCGTGTGCGTTGGTTTACGAAAGACGTCAATGACTACGAAACTATTCTTAATGGAGACTATGGTATCTAGGAAGGAGATTTGTTGAAGGAGGAAGGAGATTTGAGAATGTGCAGTCGCTTAGACGCCTTGGAAACGATTTCGTTGGTGTTATCGTTCCACTTTAGGGTGTCACACAGGGTCAGACCAAGTACTTTGTAAGATAACACAGCCTCTAGGGGTAAATTATTGATGGACAGCACTGGAGGGACAGGCTTGGTTTTGAGGGGACAAGTGGTCATGATCTTGCATTTTATTATTAATTATTAATTAATTAATTATTACTTATTTTTTGTTTTTTCTCATGATGGGAATTAAAGTCCAAATATCTGTCCGTGAGCGTTGGTTTACGAAAGACGTCAATGACTACGAAACTATTCTTAATGGAGACTATGGCATCTAGAGAGTTTAATTTGTCGTGGAATTCAGGTACGCAATCTTTCTTGACCGTGACAAAACTGTCATCAACATATCTGTTCCAGAATTTTGGGGGGGCGGGGGGGGAGGGACTCTCGTGGACGATATGGCTGATTCTTACAAAGGTTGGCGAAGAGTGAAGGAGATTCCCATGGTACAACCATGTATTTGTTTGTAGAAAAAATCATTATAGACAAAAAACTGTTGAAAAGAACAAATTCCAGCAGCGAGATAACATCATCAGTGGTGAGGTTGGTTCTTGACTGCAAAGTATTATCATCCTCTATTTTTTTACAAATATAAGCACAGGCTTTCGGAATTGGGGTGACTGTGAAAAGAGGAAACAACGTCAAAGGAAACCATTATTTCATCGCCCATTATCTTCATGTCTGCCACGTCTTTGGAAAACTTAGAAGAATTAAGAACAGAGTAGCCATTGCGATTCTGGATGGGTGCCAAAATTTCGATGTATTGTAAAGGGCAGAACCAATCCAAGAAACAACTGGTCGAATGGGGTAGCCAGATTTGTGGTGTTTTATTGAATCACGGATTGCAGGTGAAGAAGCATCAGTCCAGCGGAGTCTGTTTTGTTTCGTGAATTCCAATAATCTCTGGCTAAGATCTTATTTTAGTTTAGGGAAAGGATCCTTTTTATTTTGTAGGTAGGTGATTTGGTCGCTAAGCAAAGCTTCCATCTTTTTGTCATAATCAGATCTATCCGTAACAACAAAACAATTTCCTTTGTCGGCTTTCATTATTATACGAGATTGGTCTTATTTCAGCGCTTTTACTGTTTTCTTCTGAGGTTTAGTGATGTTGCTGTGGTGCGTGTAGAATCTTTAGTAACATCTGGTAAATCGGCGACTGCTGCTTCAATTTCACAGACGATTTGTTTGACAGGAATCATTGCTCGGGTTGGAGTAAATTTTTGGCCTTTCCCAAGGAGAGAACGTTTTGTTTGAGATAGCGGTTTGCTGAACAGGTTCACAACCCAATTATCTTTGTTGATTGACGAGGAGAATTGGTCCACGTTTTCTGCATCGTCACTAAGGTTTTTGAACTTCCTAGCATGTCTGGAATCGATGGTGGTATCATTGATGCAGAAATTTTGACAACGTAAAAGAAGTTTCCTCTGTGACAAGGTCCACTGGAGGGACTCCGGCGCGCTTCAAGACCCTGAGAATGTGCAGTCGCTTAGACGCCTTGGAAACGATTTCGTTGGTGTTATCGTTCCACTTTAGGGTGTCACACAGGGTCAGACCAAGTACTTTGTAAGATAACACAGCCTCTAGGGGTAAATTATTGATGGACAGCACTAGAGGGACAGGCTTGGTTTTGAGGGGACAAATGGTCATGATCTTGCATTTTTTAGGGTTGAGGTTCATGTTGTTCTGCTGGGCCCATTGCGAAATGCAGTTAATGTCGTTCTGCAGAGAGGACGCCTCGCCCAAACTGGTGACCTCAGATATTGTAACGTCGTCGACGTACTTCCAGTAGATCGAGCGGAGGGGAGAGTGAATAGCCAGGTCATTAATCATTATCAAAAAGAGGATTGGACCCAATTTGGTGCCCTGGGAGACACCAGCAAGTACGGGCATCCACCCTGAGATGGAGTCCAAGAGCTTAACAGCCTGGCGGCGACCACTGAGGAAGCTGCATATCCAACTGATCAACCAACCTCTAACACCTAGATGGATTAGCTTGGTCACCAAGATGGTATGGTCAATATGATCAAATGCTTTACTAAAGTCTAGAAAGCACACGCGGAGGAACTTGCCAGGGCAGTCAAGAGACGACAGCCAGTTGTGCAGCATATCCAGAAGGCAGTAGGTTGTAGAAGAACCTTTAAGGCTGCCGAACTGTTGGGGGTCAATATGGTGTTTAACGTCGTCTGTCAGCCACTCGACGAAGAAATCTTCTAGCACCTTAGAGAGCACTGGGGTCAGGGCGATAGGTCTTAGGTCCCCATCACCTGCGACCGGTTTGACCTTTGGGACGGGTGTTAGATGGGAGTCCTTCCACCGTTCTGGAAACACGCCAGATGACACTGAGCAATTGAAGATCGCAGTTACCGGTTCGGCAAGCTCGAGTGCAAATTCTTTGAGGAGGCGCGCAGGAATACCATCCGGCCCTGAAGCCTTGCAGGCACTAAGACCAAGTAGCTTACGACATACGGCTGAGGTGGTAATAGTTGGAGGTTGATCCGACGATGGTAAGTATGCAGGGAGGGCGGCGGTATCGAGTGGTTGGATGTCAGATGTAACGGATATAAAATAACTGTTCAGACGAGTGGCAAGGGTTTTACCCGAGATAATGTTGCCATGATCGTCAGGATAGCTTAACTCGGAATCAGTAGAAGATTTGCCAGCAAGCTTGCTCACCAGGCTCCACCAGCTTCTAGGGTCTGATGTTTTAAGACTCTTCACCTTGCGGGCGAAGAATTCCTTCTTGCGCTTACAGATTTCCATGCGCACTTTATTCCTGAGGAGTCGCCATTTTTCATTAGATCCAGAATGATACGCGCGCTGCCGCTCCAAAATTAGCGATTTAATTTCGGCAGACATCCAGGGTTTATCAGTCGAATGTATTTTGACACTCTTATCCGGGAAGTAGATGTTGATTGTGTTGCAGAGGTCATCAGAAAACGACGTTGTCAGACTGTCCACCGGTAAGTAATCAACTGCGCATGTATGTGCAAACCAGCTATGTGCACTAACCCATCTCCCAAAGGCATTGAGAGCCGACTCAGGAAAGCGACGCATTTTAACTACTTTTTTCTTAGCCGTCAGTTTGCTAGAGCCATAGCTAGAGTTGGGTACCCAGTGAACCGAACAGTGGTCAGAAGACCCTAAGTGCGCGCTTACAACAGGCTTGTTATAGTAAGAAGCTAAATTTGATATCACTAAGTCTAAAACACTATTACCCGTAGTGGGCTCGCGAACAAGCTGTTTTAGGGTGTGGTTTGTTAGAATGTTCTCAACGTCCAGAGTGTTAAAATCACCTAAAAGAACCACCCCGCAGTCTGGATGTGCGGACTTAACAGAGTCAAGACACTCGATGATATAACTAGCACGAGCCCCGGGCGCTGTTCGTCAGCGGGTGCATGCGGAAAATACATAGCACCAACGACGATGCCAAAGAATGGACGGGGCAGGCGCGGAGGGCGAAGCCATAGCCACATGCATTCGTGGTCCTCCTTTTGAAGGGGATGCTAGATGAGACAAAAGTGCAGACACCACCTCCACGAGTTGGACGGTCTCGCCGCTGTAAAACATAGCCCGGGATGGTAAGGACACTATCATCAATCCTATCATTAAACCATGACTCATTGATGACTGCGATATCCATGCGAGTAGATAGAAGCTGAGCAGTAAGCTCGTCAAACTTCTTTTCAAGAGAACACGCGTTGGCCAAGTAAAAACTGGGAAGATCGTAACCTTTTTGTCCAACATGGCGAGAAAGTGGAATAGACCTGAGATAACTTCACGCAGACCAGTCTTTCCCGCGTCCAATAAGAGAAGCGCTGGGTCTCGTTGCGCTGTTGCGTGACGGGTGAGTTACAATGCTTTTTCCACTGTGTTGGGTCTCAGGGGAACACCGAGATCTAGTCGGGTTATTATCATAATCAGCCATGGACGACAAGTTAATACAATTTGCCAAATTCGCCCGATTGAGCCGACGAGGCGAACGACGCAGACAGTATTTAGTTACATGTACCTGAATCCTAGATGGAGTAACAGTATAATTAGCAGAACCACGAAGAATGCCTGCTTGTTGAAAGCATGTTAATGCCAGGTCGTCGATTGCATGGGCACTGAGATGAGAAATATTCTTAAATGATAGAAGTTGACTTGCAGTGTACATTATTCGGGCAGGCGTGGGCTGATCCGAGCCCACATTGGTCCTAATACCAAGCCTTTCAGGGTTGTTAGGGCCCGGCTGGGGATGAATATCGCCACAAAGTAAGATGGAATCGGTGCAGGCGAAGCGTGAGGCGTAAGCTGGCTCAGTGAGGCAGATCACTGTTAGACCTCGCTTGGTCCATTTAACTGCAGGATTCTTAACCCGATGATAACAAGATACCTTGATTGAGAATGCCCTGTATGACAGAGTAGCAGTCCAAAGCGAAGGTTTAACTTCGCTGCAGCCGATATTAAAGCTCCGTAAATGAGTTTTCAAAGCGACCAAAAGGATAAATAGCGAGAGACTAATGACAACGTGTCTGGCCGATATTAGGTCCCCACTATATATTTCAATCTCATGCATTTACATCATAGTTTTTAAAGGCTTTGGTCTGGAAGCCAAAAGTTACGTTTTAAAAGTTTTCTTAACCAGAGAAACCCTTTTTTACATGAATAAGTTGTTTACTGTTTTGAATGAGGTACCAAAACTTTGTTTTCCCACTTTCGCCGCCGTTTCATTGCTTGATTGTACATAACTTAATTATTATCGTGTCATATTTTAATAGAATTGTTTTAATTTATAGAAATGTATAGTAATAGTATATGCATGGACTCGCCATGTAGATCACGGAATTTCACAACCGTGTGAGATTCTCTTATTTCACATAGACTACATGATGATTAACTTAATGGTCTACACGTCTGGTTAAGTAGTGGTACATAAGAATTAATAGTGCATAAGTAAATAATAGTACAGATATAGCTAAATAACAGAATTTTTTTAGAATACTCACTTAGACCCACAAGAATTGTACTACATCGGTACTCGCTTTCCATACTGAAAATAGAGAAAACAAAAAAGAAACAATGTAACAACAAAGTGTTGACAGCAATTTTTAAGTAGAACTTATTAAAAGTAAGGGAGCCATACATTGTCTCCCGGAAGCACCATATGTTCACGATAAAACCTGTACATAGATATGGATAGCAGATTGTGAAAAAACTCAAAGATACATTCCTTTTGTTTTAGTTAATACCCTAGATTGAAATAAAGCCGAATGAGAAGAAGTCTCTTAGAATCTGTTTTGTTACTCGACTGTCACCTACCCACTCGAGTCAACGGCTTTGAAGCAGAACGACTGCTGTCCAACTTGATATTGGCTAGGATACCATGTGATGCTCCGGTAGTAGACTCCTGCATAATACTGCAGAGAAGTGAGATGCATACCTAAAGGAGATGATGTCACTATTTCCACAATTCTGCAATTGAAGATAATAGTATAATCCTTTAGTTGTACTTATCATTATTTCTTTGGAAGTTAGTGGCTAGGTAGTTGGTAGTCGGTCCACGAAAAAATACCCTTTATTCTAAATTGTTGTCTCACACTGTATTCCTTTATTTTCTTTCGCCCGATGAAATTCAGCAAATGTCAAGCTTTGGAATCCGGAATCCATTGTATGGAATCCAGAATCCGCGGATTTCGATGGAATCCAGGATCCGTTTCGGTGGAGCCCGTGAGTTTGGAATCCGGAATCCACGATTCGGATCCGAATTCCCGTGGGCTGGGATCTGGAATCCCAGGGCCACCTGGATTCCTTTATCGTGATATACGGTGATTTCTTAATGTTAATTCTCTGTAATATTTGTGTGTGTTAAAAAAAACTGAATTGACTTGAATTAAAAGGCTGTCAAGAAAAAGGCTGTCATTAAAACAAGACCACATCCAAGAGGGACACGCTGACAAAAACTACAGAAAATAAAACATACTGTTTCGAGGGGCTCGATATTGTGGCCTCGATGGTTTCTCGATATGCTGATCCAATCTGGACTTCTGTGCATTCACCGTCTTTTGGAGTAGATTCCGTAAACGTGGGAACGTCATCGCAAGCTCCGATTTTTTCGCTAATTATAACCAAAAAATGAAGTCCCACTCTACTGAATGCAGCAACACTGCTGAAATCCGTTGTTTCAGCCGGGAAATCTTCTAATGTAAGTGCCACTGCATAAGTACCAGCCGTACCAGTTGTGCCATTGTAAGATAACTTACATAATTCCTGAAAGAAAAAAAGTAAGACAAAACAAAAACAGAACATGTAGCGTTTGAGGTTAATGATAATGATAAATGACATTATTGTACGTATTAAAAAGGATGAAAGGAAGGTCTGGATTATAGACCTATGTCAGTCCAGCAAGTCCCTTCTCTATCTTTAAGTCATTCTCCTGTATATTTGTCTTTCTTCTCCGTGACCTTGTTCCCCTCAAACAAACTAGGGCAGTCCGCAGGATGGCGAAGGACACTTTCGTTCGCATCCATGCGATTGTTGTTGCATAGTCCTCCTGCTTCTTTGAAGAGATGAGCTCGGCAAGTCTGGAATGGTACCGCTGACACTCCTTAGACATACCTCCTGTTGTGGTGAAAACCAAGGGCGTAAAAGTGCCATTCTCGACTTCTATTATTCTGGATGCATATTTCCGCTTCTTTTCATCTTCGAGCAATTTATATACCTGTTTGGACCTAAGCTCTTTATACGAGTCCGCATTCGGGTGACATACCCGTATATCAAAAAAGGCGGCCCGTTGTCTCTCCCAGAATCCACGGCAGTGCACATCGAGACGGGCTTCTGGTGCTTTGTTTGCTCTCCTGTTGAGCTCCTCCCCGGAAAGGGGTTGTAAGGTGGGATCGATTGCTACGTCGTAGCAAACCATATCTAGTAGCTCCGCCTCCAGGTTACGTATCTCGTTATGACGTTGTATGATTAGGCCGCCTCGCTGGCATATCATGGCGTGGTCCACGGTAAAGCTGCAGCCGCATATGCATACAGATGGGCTATCGGGAATGGGCCAGTCATAGCGTAGCCTCAGTGCATCACGAAATTCCCGCTTGCTTAGGTCAAAATTCAAGTCTTTCAGTGGAATTGCAGTAAGCCAACTAGAGGCGCCCTTTTCGCATGCCAGGTCTACGGCTCTTTGTGTCCTTACTGGGAGAGGGACCTTCAGCTCCTCTAGCTTCCTCTTCAGATCAACATCTTTTTCTTTTCG
>NC_090884.1:33147370-33157370 GCF_036669925.1 Montipora capricornis
AAATGAAAATATACGATTTTAAAACAAAATTTCGAACAAATTTGTTTCTAAACATAATTTCCTTCGGTTTAAACGTATTCTGTGGTAACATTGGAGGTGACGTTAAACATTGCATTTCACATGTGCCGAATCTAATACAAATGAGCGAAAACAATAGATTTTTCTTATTTTCATTAGATTCGGCACATGTCCAGCAGCAAAGATTATTATCTCGGACTAGAAGATAACTTGAACGATATCATTATTTCTTGGGCAGCCTTGCAACAGGGATTTGTTGTGATCACTGGCGATCTGAACTTGGAAAAGCTTAAACAAGAAGGGAAAGAAGGCAAGATCCTTTGTGATCTTGAGCAAATATATAACCTGGTCCATGACCAACCAAACTCTGTTGGGAGAACAGACCTGAGTTGTTTATAAAAGCTGACGTTTATGATCCTGGTATAAGCGATCATGTGATGGCATACATTGTAATGAACGATACAGCCGTTCACGAATCAAGTAAAATCATCAATGTCAGAAGTTATAAGAACATCGACAGGGACAGGTTACAAAATGACATCATTTCTGCTCCATGGCATGTCGGGGAAATATTTGACTCTGTTGCCGGATCAGTACTTCTATTGGAATACACTATCAAATGAGGTCCTGCAGGAGCATGTACCTCTGAAGAAAATGTGTGTGAGAGCTAATAAGGACGTTCCGTTTATGAGAGATGAATGAAAGGATGCAATTAGAAAAAAGAGGAAATATTCTAAGAGATTTGCAAAGAATCCATCAAATGATATCCTGAAATTGAAAAAGAAATGGAGGAATGCTGCTTTGTGATTCATGCGATATCGGTTTTTAGCGTAAAATTTACCATGGAATTCACTAGTTAGGCAATGAATTCTTATACAGAAGAAAGCAAAGAAAATGATTTAATTATTAAAGCAAAAAGCGGACAATTCGAAACTTTTTTATTTTCATATTAGCCCTACAGGCAGTAAGATTAAATAACCAGGGAGCTCCGCTGTTAGGCTTGGCTAAATCTGTCTATCACTGAGTTATCAAGTGCTTACTCCACTTTGCAGTCGAAGATTCTACTTAAGACTTACCCATCGTGGTTCTTGTTCTTTTGAAACCATTAGTAATCTCAGATTGTTAAAATGTGTTCCACAATCGCTTTGGAAGCAAAGCGGAAGGGTAGAAAAAGAAACATTTTTTTGTTTAATACGTGGTCTTTCGACCACTTATTTATTTTTCTAAAAGGCTCTTAAAATTTGTTTTTGTAGTCAATCTTAGAGTTTAGAAATAAACAAAGACAATCCTAATATATAAGTCATGTCTGATAAGTGTAGCGCAAAATCCAATAGATGTCTAGACCAATCCACCTTTCAAGAGGATATAAATTTAGCACAGCGTGCGTTGAAGGCAAAAACTCGCCGATTAACGATTGATTAATAAAAAAAAAACATTAAAGCTTTTAAATACTAATAAATAAGGATTTTTTTTCTTTACTAGAGGACTTGTGGGATGTTTTATAAACAAAATTGGCGGGCACTGTAGTCCTGGACGACGGGTTTAATTTGTGGACATTTCAAAGTTACAAAGTCCTACCGATAGGTTGTTAAACCTGACGTAATAGGCAATTGCATTATGGCGTCGTTTACTACGAAAACCAGACTGCTTTGAGTTGGTTCTGTTGTTGGGAAAATTTAGACAATTGTTTCTTTTTTCCCAGGAGAGAAGCAAAATCTGAACAACAAAGCATTTTGACAAAGCATACTGCTCTCGGTAGTAAAATGACGCCATTATGCAAATCGCCTATTGCGGTTGATTGCGGTTGTGAATGTTATCAGCTACACGACCTTATGCCTCGACCTTGAAAGATATTTAAAGGCAATTCCCCTTCGTACAATTATTTGTCCAAACCACTTCAACGGGAAAACCTTAAACCCAAACGCTTGAGGCGCTGTTGAAACTCGTTAAAATTTCTTTATTAGCGCGTGCACTGTTTATAAGAATGGAATCGGAATGTGTTGGTTTTCAAATTGACTGTTGGCTGTTCCAACTTACTATGGATAGTAGCTAGTATTGATGAATAGAATAAAGCTATCATCAGCATATAAAGCCAGAGAGATTGCTCAGTGTTTCATGATTATTAATTCCGTTTGGGGGTTCCGGAAGTGGTACTCTATTGAACCATCGGAAAATTTTCGGAGAAAGTCGGCGTCATTTCCGATCGTCAGGACACTGGTCAGTAACGAGATATGGCAATTAGCCAATCACTGGCCAGTTTTTATCGGAATCGGTTGAAATGACACCATTCTCTGAAGTGGCAAAGCAGCCCACGAACGAGACATAAATGGCGAAGGAGGATCAAAAACAGGGAATTTTAGTCGAAATAGCGAAAACAATTACATAGGCAACTTCTTTAGAGCCAAGCGAAGACACATGGGTGGCGAAATGTGCCAACTGTAAAGGATATTCGTCCAGTAAAGGTTAGCCCCTGATTTTGTTGTGTAATCATGGTTTTGTATTCACGTAACGTAATCAAACCTTCGGCCGGAATCGTGTTTTCCACTCTCAAAATTACCTCCAGAACCTACTTTTTGCGTAGAATAAGCTTTTAGAACGACGTTCTTGATTTCTAAGAGGATACTTTTGGATTCAGAGGAATTTTGTGAAAACAAAACATCTTTGACATTCAACGTCCAAACTTGCCCATAATCTGTTGACCTTCTGTTTCGTCGCTAAAAAAATATTGTAAAATATCCGCAGATCGATCGACTTCTCTGAAATTTGAAAGGATGATTGCTAACGAATGGAGAAATAATCTCTGCAATAAGTAAAAATTCCTGTGTTGTGCATGAGAATTCGACGAAGATGTAAATACGAATGAAATTGTTGCGTGCGTGGCTATGTTTGTCTTAAGCTTGTTTTGCAAATTTTGACAGAGTACTAAATTGCAAAAAAAAAAGTCTACAGATTGATCGTTAACAAATCGTTATTTTTGAGTGTTTACTTGGACAAAAAGATACAGCACTTAGCGAGAAATAATATTTTGAGTGACTAACTTGCTTTGACAGTTTCGCGGAAAAATTGCCTTCGGCCTTGGAAGAGGTAAATGGCGCTTTTTAAAAAATTGGTAGAAGGCCAAGGAATTTATTATCAACTCTCTAAAAAGCCAACCTTTGCAAGAAGGTCGGACTTTGATCATATTACCTAAGCGTTGCCTCACGTAAAGTGTTTTGTACCCTATTGCTGACTTCGGAGGTTTTCAGTGCAGTATAGAATCCGGACAGAGCGAAGATCTAAGATATTCCGTACATCTAGTTTTGAATTCACCCAGATTAATAATAAAAAAAATACCGCCAAGTACCCTTACGCTTATTAACGATTATTTAATGCGAAGAACGTCAGCAAATATAGTTAATAAATTCTCATCAAATTGATGGTTTGTACAGAGTCATGAAATTGAAGCCGAATACCCTGATAATCCGAAAGTCTCAAAGCTCTAGTTTGTTAGAGACGCAAAAAAATATGACACGCCATTTAAATGGTTACCTCTCGAGATCGGCATTAAAGAATCCTCGAATTTGATAAAAAAAGAATAACTGGAAGTTGGATCAGATCGTTTGACATAATGTTTGCGGATCTCTCACCGTTTATGGGCAGCCAGAGAACAGATACTATGTTTTCTTACCTCTTTCGGGTGCCACAAATTTCTTGAAAGAGACTTCAAACACGCTAGTGCAACGGCAAACGCTCTTGCTATGGTCAATCAAGCCCACCGCTGTGTCACGAGTCAAGCCTGGATCTCTCATTTCAAGGGAGGGATTCATGGCTCGGCGCATGAACAAACCATGACGTCAAAGCATAATTCTCAACCAATCAGCGACGAGTTGGTCTGCTAGGGGAATTTTCGTTCTTGGATGTTTTCGCGCTGGTCAGCTGTGGTGTCAGTGATCAGTGTTTTGTTCGAGAAGTTATTCCCTGTCATTCCAAAGTTCTGGAAATGTCAGCCACTGGTACCGACCCTTTAAAGCTGTAAATGCAACGGTGTGTGTTCCAGGAAGGATGGAAGAAAAGCGAAAGGCTGTCCTTGCAAAACGCGTGGTGAATTCCGTGTGCCAACATGCAAATGCCTTGTGACCCGCAAAAATGTCAAAATCAGGTAGGTTTTTTAATAACCTTGTCACTAATACTTCTCAATTTGTTTTTCCTGGGCGGCATTTTGACTGAAATTGTCAAAAGTGAACAATAGAGAAGATTAAAGTTTAATTTGAATAGAAAAAAAACCGTACAGACCAAAACATCGACGACTTTTATGACGCGCACAATACTGAGATCAAAACAAAACTTATTTCCTTCCTTCCCGATCTGTTTTTCTTTTTTCGCAGTCTAATTTTTTCAGACCAGCGAGAAGAAGGGCTGACAATTCCGCTGCCATTGGCGAAGCTTCAACAAGCGGCACACAAAATACTGGCACCGCAAGCTTTTCACACCGACCATCGGAAAGGGAGGAATGTATCCGCGAAAACGTGGGGCTTGAGGTGAGATATCTTTCTTTGATTTCAGTTTATTTACTATTCACTTAAGGTTATTCGTGTTCCTATGCTATCACTTCCAATCTGAATATTTTCCTTGTTGTATCTAGCACTTCATACAAAATTTAGACGGTACGGAGACTGGCAATTCGGGTTCTGTCAAGAGGAATCGGCAGCCTTGAATTTATTCAAAGTCAGCTAATTCCGGCTGAGGAAGCTGATGATGCTGGCCTTACGATCAGCTTGCATCGTTCTCCGACACAACTTCTGACTGTGAGGGAGTCCTCAGGTCCATCTGACACTGGTAACCTGGCTAAAGAGGACCCTCCAAGGAATCCAGGTGATCCTCCCACCCCACAAAGACCACCTGCACCGCCCGTTCCTGATTGGTGCAAGTGTGGCCACTGCAGGCAAATGCCAAGAGCTATTGATAACCTGTGTTGTAAGAAAAAGATGTGTGACCTTGTCGCAAAGATTTTACAAACTCTGTTTGGATCTAGATATTCTGCAACTCCGTATTCTGAACAGGGCAGATATAAGGAATGATCCAAATGACAACAGTACACGACAGTTTAAAAAAGGCGCTTATATTCAATTTATGTTGAATAAATACGGGTACTTGGGAAAGGGCAATCGTAAAGTTGTACCATCCTGTGTAGTTTGGAAGGTTAGAGGCAGGTATCCCTCCCCAACAAGCGTCTGTATGAGTTTAAGAGATGATTAAGATTTTGGTCAGTGCTTAAACTTGCATTCATTACTCCATATGTTATTATATCTTATTTGAAATATTGTACACCAACCGCCCTTAACCAATGATAAATGAACAATGTATACGTCCAGTTGTATCTTTCAAACGAAGGTATGCAATAGCTGAATAACCTTGGCGCGAAGCATCCGAGAACAAATGTAGTTGGCTTTCTTCAACCTTTCCAAATTCCTTGGGCTTGAACCATCGCTCGACCCTGATTTCTCTCAGCCTCTTGAGGTCATCTGCCTATCTCCCCGACTGCTTACATTCAGGGACTTAAATTGGTTCGTCCCCCCCAACTCCCTTCCTACTCAACACCTGGAGCAGTAGCTTCGCCTTCATAATGTAGGGTACTAAAAAACCCAGGGGGTCAAATTAGGAATACACAACTGAAACCATGCCTCGTTTCTTTACTGGTGTCTTCGAAGTCGCACTCATGAGCTTATCTGGCGTTTCCCACACAAATTCATCTTCCTCTATGTTCCACTTCAGACCCAGGGCATTTTGGGTTGGAACTCATTCTAATCCCAAGTCGACAAGAGACTTAGCTCTCTCTTGCTCTGGAATAGCAGTTAAAACCCGCCTATCATCACTGCACTACTTCGTCAGATGGAAACCACCCTTGCTAAGCTGGCCACTAATTTTTCTTACCAGCAAGATCGCCTATGCTGCGGTTTCGGTTGATTTCATTAAGTCATCAACGTACATGTTCCTCTTGATAACATTTGCGACTTCTGGGTAACGCTCCCCGCCCATTTCTGCTGTCTTCTTCAAGCAAAGGTTTACAACACTCGGTGAAGATGTCGCTCCAAAAATATGCTTGACCATTCGATACTCTACCAGCTCTGCCGACAAATCTCCCCAGGCCACCATAAATATTTTAATACATCACAGTCTTTCGGCTCCACTCTAACCTGGTGAAACACTGATTGTATGTCAGCTACAAGGCCAACATGCAGTTTCTTGTCGAAAACGAGTCAGCACTCCGACAATACGATTGGTAAAGTTGGGGCCCTGTAACAGCTGATGGTTTAAAGATGTGTGCGCGAATTTAGCAGCACAGTCAATTACGACTCGAACATTTTCGGGCTTTAAGGGGTGCGACACTGGATGGTGGGGTAAGTACCACAATGGTCGGTCCTCTGGTCGCAGTTCAGCACTAGGTACCCTCTTTGCATGGCCTTCCTTGATATACTCGTCTATTGTAGCCTTGTACTTGGAGAACAAATCTTTATCCCTGAGTAGACGCCTCTTTAAAAGTGCGGCTCGCCTCTCAGCCATGATTTTGTTATTAGGCAAATATGGGGGATTGGCCAGCTATGGCAGCGCAACTTGATAATGTCTATGTACTATTTTCAGCGATTGTTCCATCATTTCAACGCCCTCATGTCCTCAATTGAGGGCTAACAACTGAGCTCACGACAGAATTTGTAAAATCAGTTTTCCAAAGTCTCTCAAGTTGCTCCTGTAAAATCTCATCTCGAATCTGGCACCTAGTTTCCCATTCTTCATTCTTCGATTTGTCTTCCAGCATTCCACTGGCGTTAGGTCTTTCTGTTTCACTCTCCTCAATGTACAGTTAAGCACCTCTACTGGGTAGTTGTTGCCCATTGAACTCTTCAACCGGTTCATCAACATAAATCTCCTTGTTCTTCACACTAACAAACTTAACTGAACAATGTTCTTCCGGCTTCATTTCACTCAATGAACCCATCACAGTCCATCCCAGGGAATATCGCACCGCTACTGGCTCATTATCTTTACCGCATTTGCATTCTAAGGGAACATACAATGTGGGCTTCTCTTTAAGCCCAATTATGAGCCCGACATCCGATTCACTCGATTCTGACAATTGGATATCTCTCAAATGAGACCATCCCAAGATGTCCCTCTTGCGTGGAATGCAACTAACTGACACAGGTACGTGCTCAACACTTCTAACATTCAGCAGCTCCTCTGACACTCTATCATCCATGGACATTACAACAACATCTAGGACACGCCCTTTGACCTTCCTGACTCCTGTTACTCCTTGCAATTCATAGTCAAGTATTGAGCCCCATGGTCCAAGCTTATTGAAAAGTTCCTCTTTACACAATGTAACACCGCTGCCACTGTCCAGTAAGGCATACGTTTCCACTACTGTTCCACCTCCCTTGGCCTTGACTCTAACAGAAAGGACTCCTAAACAAACACGTTCCTCGCCGGCCCCAGTTGCTGCAGTAACAGTAGCTCCAACTCCCTGACCTTCTTGATTGACTATGTGGGCCTCATTTTGGCGGCCTGTAGCTGCAGTCTGCTGATCATTTTCTTCAACGCTATGAGGGATGCTTTGGACGTAGCTGACACTTGTGACACCAGCTCTTATGTCTCGTTGTACCCTAGGGGTGGGGTGTAACAGAACACAATCTCTTACTCAATACAAATTTTCCTCTTTCCCGATTGAGAGTCCTTTAAACTTCTCACATTTCCACAATCCGTGTTGTCCTAAACACGCTGGTCAGTTCCTGCAAACACTCGTTCTGCCTTTGCCCCGCTTCACCTTTTACTGGGATCAGGATTGAATTTGGTCGCCAAAGGGGTTGCTCTTGATAGAGGTTTCACCCTCAGGTGTTCACTTCCCCTCCTTTTCTTCGAAGGACTGACGACGAGGTCCTCTCCGAACTCGTTGTTCTCGAGGTTTGCTCTATCCTTACAAACTTGCTCTGCCCACTTTCCTCTGATGAAGAAGGGAAGCTTCCTGCTCAATTCCAGCAAAGTGTTAGGGTGGTTTAAATCATCAACGTAGTCAAGACCCATACCTTGAAGGACCCTGTCTGCTAGCTGTCTAGCGGGTAAGGTAATGGGAAGGCCAGATGGATGCTCATGAATTTTTTGCTTTACATCTGCTTGATGGTGGACATTTCCTTTGCTCCTAATTTGCCCTAACACTTTCAGTTTCCTTTGTCCATCACACTCAGTGTCACCAATGGAACGTAATGTTTCAACACTTCCAGTTTGAGTTTCCCATGAGCCTTTCGACCTCCATTTCAGCCTCCATTAAATCCCGTGCATAACTGAGTTCAGTTAATTTAAGATAAATTTCTTGTATCCTCTTCAAATGTTCTAACTTCAATTTTGCCAAAGCAAAATTTCTCTCTTTGAGCATCAACAGAACTTTTAACTGACCTATGACTGATTACTGTACTCACGGTTTTCGCGCTCTTTCTTTCACGTGACATGTTTTCAGATCCAACGGACTTTGACCCACTCGAAACGCGAATTTGTTTTACGGCACGGTCTAGCTCCATTTTTTCTTTAAATTCTTCGTCGTGCATCCTTTGAGCACTGTCTCTATTTAATCCAATGTCAGCTAATTCCGTAAAACTCTCATTGGTTCTCAAAAATTTCCTCCACGTCTCGTCATACAACGCAAGCTTCGTCATCAAATCCTTCAACGGCAAATTTTCTCCTTCCATTAACAAGGCCGCAATTTCCTTTCGTGTTTTCCTTAGAGTCCCAATTAATCCAGCCTTAGACCTTTTCAACTGCTCCACCCTTTCAAGTCGATCTTCTTCTTCATCTCTCATATTCGAATAAGTCCTTGTTCGAGCTCCCTTCCGAACAGATGGAGGTGAGTGAACAGACATGTTTACACAAACACTCGGACGACTACACGAAGCGCTAGTTCGAAAACCGTCAGTACGAATCACGACAAATTTGTAGTGCCACACTTTATTCGCTGAACGTCGAAAATTCTCCAATACAAACAGGTATATAAAGCAATAAGTCGGTGAAAACTACTCATCAAATATCCAGTTCCATTAGACGTCCTTGACTGTGAAGGTGCGAGAGACAAAGAGAAAGAGGTTTTCTAATATAAAAGAGAAAGGATTTCAACAAATGTCACAATGTTTCTGAATAAGCGGCAACGAAACCTCTGAGTTCTTACCGAACTGTTTGGCTCCAGATTGACATCTTTGCTCCTCGTACAAACAAAGCTGAGCTCATGGCATCAAAGACTCACAAAAAAAATCACGTAACGCGAGGCCAAAATTACTTAGGGGAGTTGGAAGCGACAAGTTATGTATTGCAACATATATTGTAGCGTAGATATTGAGCGTACCTTACTTATTTCTCTTACCTTGCTTTGTTCTCCTCTGGATACTTTAAATTTTTGCAATGCTTAAGATCCTTCGTTTGCTGGGTTGCTTGAGGTTCTTGGGTTGCTTGAAGGGCTTTGCCTGCTTGAGTTGCTTTGCTTGCTTTAGTTGCTGTGTTTGCTTGAATTGCTATGCCTGCTGGAATTTCTTTGACTGATTGCGTTGCTTTTTCTTGGTTGCTATTCATGTAACCCTGAAAAGTCCCGTTTGGTTCTCGTTCCCGTTAACTTGAGTGACACTCATTGGTGTACTTTGACGTCGGACATCGGTTAACCTTTGCAAAAATTTCAAGCAGATGACAAGAGAGCTTCATTTTGTTTTCCCTGGGTTTGATTATTTCTCCTTAAGGCTTTTCTACAAAAGTAGCAAACACCCACTTCTTCTCTTTCGGAAGACGTTTACCTACTGAAGGTGTTTGTTTTGTAGACCTCATGGATTTCACTGTTTGAGCATCAAATAAAGCGTTTTATTGAGGCTCTTCGTTTTGTAGTTTGAGGCTACCATTTCTACTGAACAAAAATCGGATCGATTTTGTGTTTCTTGGACTCAGACAATGCGTCTAATAAACCTGCAGTCCTTTC
>NC_090884.1:33174870-33177370 GCF_036669925.1 Montipora capricornis
CGTGGAAAGCGAGCACCAATGCCCGTAGAAAGATTTTTCAGGTAAAGAGCATGTTAATATTAAATTTATGAATTTTTATGATACAACACAATTCTGTGCATAGTATTGGGTAACTCATTTATTAATTTAGCTTCAATCACTTTCTTGGTTATTTTGCTGATAGTTTATGGTAGACTTTTCACATTGTTTGTTGCTCTGAGAGTGTGGACATGATTTGACAAAGGGAACAAAATAAGAAGAAGAGGTTATGACAAAAAAGAAACAACCTGCATGTCTCTCTTTGGTCTACGGTGGTTGTATTTCCCATTGTTAAACTGAGTCACCTGCCTTTCTCCCCGCTATGACCCCATTTATTCAGTGATTTTTGTGGCTAAAACATTTTTGATTAGCATACATTGTACAGTGTAGGTTTTTTTCAGATCATAGGTCACACTGTGTAAAGTAACCCAGATATACTCTTTTCTTGAGTTGAGTTGATCACATGACCACCTTTGAGTTACTCTTTGCTCGTCTCATCGCACCTCCTGTTCTGAAACATTTAAAAATTTATGTAGCAAAACTGAGGTTTTTTTGTAGCAGTTCTCCAGCAAGGTGTTGTCACCAATTATTATTGCACTTCATGATGCATTTGTTGTCATTGAAAGTTATTTCATATGTGGTGCCAATGAACCAGTCAATATATTTTTTTAAACCATTGTAGTTTTTTTGAAACCAGTTTCATTTGTTTCACATCGCTGTCTAAAGCCAGATTTTATTTATTTCTTGCAAGGTTTGGCTAACTGCTTTTTAGAAACATTAATAATATTCAAGGTAGTTATTTTGTAATGTCATTTTTTGTTCTTAATGGACTAGTCAGTGGAAAGCCCCGCACCCCCATACCCGGGGAATGCGAGGCATTAGCGGGGGATTTCGGGCGGTTTTGGACTGTCACTTTTGCCTCGGTGTGCGGGGTTTTCGACAGCATTTGGCGCAAGTATCGGCGAGCGAGGACCTTGAGCGGGGCTCAGACGGGGATTTGTTTTTTGACGCCAACTTGAATAGGCGCGCAAAGATCAATGGGAAAGCATACGGTCTCAGTCAAGTGAAAATCCAAATAACCGCTTAAATTTTCAAATTTCGATTTAGGATTTCACTGGATCATGCGACGGCGAGAAAAGTCTTCGCAAGTTTCTTGACAATGACATCTAATCCTCTGACCATGGGCCACGCGGCCATCGAGACGAAACTAAAAATTACTTTCACAGCGTGACGCGAAGCTTAAAATAGATTGAAAAAGATTTTCATAGGGCACGGGGATGTGTTCTCTCACCTGATAGTCTCTAGGTGTACTGTAATTCATTAGATTTTTTATTTTCGATCTTTCCTATCGAAGTAGTTTCAAAATGTGTTATCGATCAAGGGTTATTTCAAGAGATTATCGAGGTAAGAGAGAGGATCCCCCATATAGGCTTTCTTTCTTGGTCCCTAGTTCCTCCACGGATGTTACTCGCGCGTTGCGTGGATGTTTTCGAGGAGGATTTGTTTATGTTTTGGACAGCCAAAGCCAAAATAATGAACAGCCAAAGAGCACTAAGCAAACGAAGGCTCAGCCGAACAAAAGACAGCTAAGAGTGCAGAAAACATCTCTACTACGAAGCATCTTTTGAAAATCAAAACATATAAACGGCTTTTCACTAAGTTAGCCGCCATTTTTCTCAGGTAGTTTCGAGAAAATCGCTTGGGCAGTTCAAGCATCGCGCGAGTAACATCCTCGGAAGAACTGGGCACCAAGTCTAAAAATAACTTAAGAGGGATTACCTTGGGTATAAGGCCTATAAAGCGTTTTCACATGACGTCACGGCGACCATGTTGGTGTTCCAAAACAAGGGAATGGCGGCCATGATGGTGTATCAAGCTAATCCTCTGGGATTTGAACTCTATTTAAATGCAAATACTTTCTTTTGTTTCAGTAATCCAATATGGCTGCTGGTCACGTGAGTGAAAACGCTCCATTTGGGGAATTTACTCTCTTACCTTGGTAATCTCTTGGTTATTTGCAAAATGTAGCTGGATTATGAGGCCATAACATTTTGGTAATAAGCCATTTCCTTAGAGAAATTTGTATAGCTCTTTGAGAATTGTTGTGATCGTGAACCGTTGTAGTCGGTTGAGTGTACTTTATGAAGGGGTAGTTTCTAAAGAAACTGTGGTGCTGCGTCGGTGGGGAAGTAGTATACAAAAATTTGGTTTTATCAACGGAGTCGATAATGTAAATTGGCCACCGTACAGAGATTCTAAAAGCTGACGTTTCGAGCGTTAGCCCTTCGTCAGAGCGAGTCGAGGGATTATGAGTTACGTGTAGTTTTTATAGTAGAGTAGGAGCTACGCTATTGGTGGTAACATGGAAACGTGAAAAATAGGAATATATTAGTTAAATGAAAAGCGTTTTTTAATACCGTGAGGATTAAGGGTGCCGATTTGAAAGATGAATTTTTGTTCCAGATTCTTGCGGCTCTCCGTC
>NC_090884.1:33202370-33204870 GCF_036669925.1 Montipora capricornis
CCTTCTTCGTTTCCTTTCTGAGAGAGGTGTCACCGAAATACCACCAGTCTGGAAAATATTGGAGCAGTTGCGGCACCTACACATATTTGTACAGCCCTCTCGTCTAGCAACACATGGGCACTTTGTCTTTCTTTCACCGTCCCTGCAAGATAACTGATTAGCTCCTTTGTTGTATTTTAGTGTGTTGCCACATGTACACCCTTTATTTCCTATTTTACTAGACGGCTTCTGTGACTCTTTTGCTGCGTTGATATTTTCATTCTTACAATTATAGCAGCGACATTTCCTGGAACAAGATTGACTTTGCCTGTTGCACGGGCATTTAGAAGAAGTGCACGATATTTTGTAGGGATCTTTGGTGTTCTTTCCGCAGGTACACCGTGTTCTCATGAATTCATTTGGTCTGGATTCAGGTAGAACTGATAATTCTGCAAACAAATGAACGAAACTAGTGTTAAGGAAATAACTGCAGAAATATTTACCGCGATTAACCAATGGTAAGTTATGATTGTTATGTCCTATTATATTCAATTGTTAACTGTTACAGTAGGATATCTATCTAGGGGAGATCAAACAATATAAAGGAAACAAAGAGTCTCGGTAATAAAAGCAATTATTCAAATAAAGCGATAAAACTGTTCTCAACCGTACCAGTTGCACTTGTCATATGTTTCATTCAATTTAAAATTATTGTTCTTAGTTGTGTTTTAGGGGCCTTCATAGGCTTTAACCGATGAAGAGCCTTCCAGGTGCAGAGCTGTGAATAAACCAGCATAACATTATAATAGGGGTCATCGTCAAAAGCCTCTTCTTTGCGGTGTTCGCTATTCTTAATTTTTCGCCAAGATGCCAAGAATGCTTCCAATGGTTTAAAGAGGCTCAAAATAGTTTTTTGGTGCAAGTAGTACAGGCGATTCTGTTAACTAGCCAAATAAATGGATAGAGTTGAATTCTTGAATGCTTAGCACGGAAATGACTCCAAAGACAAGACGTCGACTTCGCTATCGCGAATATAAACAGAGACTATTAGACAAGAGAACACCTCTTGCAGTAGATAGAGATCGAGGCACGTTTATGCAAACGTTATTGTCGCCCGCTTGATTTTGCTAAGTCTTCTTCTCATCCATAATGAAATGGTTGAACGGGGAAATATCTCCTATTCACAAACGGCTTCGCACAAACAGCTGGAATATGACAGCTTGCCTTTCGCTTGTCTACCGGTCGTTCCAAGAACGGGCATATTTTGCACATACGTAAACGTGGATTCAGTCGCCCTGGAATTTTTCCTCATTTTCCAACTTCAGGCATCTATATTTTTCCGCTTTTGGTCGGTAAAATTTTTCATATGTTTGGTTACAAACGGAGATCAAAACGCTGTCTATAGATATATCGTTTTTTAAGAAATTCTGTAGGTAGGAAGAAAATGAGAAAGCAATAGTCGAAGAGTTGTTTTTTTCTTTAATCCGCCCTTCTGGTATCATATATCAGTTTGAGAAGATTTCAACGGCCTTTTTTTTCATGGCGAATTTGAGGGGTCAAATAGATGCGTCATGTAGTTGCCATGCTAACAGTTTTCTTGAATAAGATACGATGTAATTAATTTATGATGTTTAATTTGTCTATGGCGCAAATTTTCACATCGGTAAGATTAACCAAGCTGTCCTTAGAAAAGAATTTGTAAAACTTGTCTCGACAAAATGAAAACTATTTCGAGCTACCTTAATATCCGGAGTCTCGCCTAGTAAGTGGTTTACTCCTTGAACTGAGTTGGCAAGTTTGTAGCAGATAGCACAATAATAATAACTGTTATCATAAAAACTCGAACGTGTAAATATTTTTTCACCTTTAGTAGCATCATAGTGACCTGGTCCTGAATGGCCGTAAGCCAGATAAATGGGTGTAGTAGTGACAAAAACTTTTGGCAGGAATGGAATGGAAGGAACAGTCGGCAAAGATGTTATGAGGACAATTGGAATACGGAGGATGTTAGCACATACCTTAGCACAGAGATCACCAATTTCACTGGCGAAAAAACCATCTTTTTTAAAACGTTCTATATCCACGATAGCTGAGGTGCTAGACGTCCATTCTTTGTATTCATTAATGTTTTCATTAAGTTCTTTTACAAAAAGTAACCTTAAGTTTTTGGCGTCAAGTTCCTCAGATTTTCCGAGACCCAGTGATAAAATATGCTGTCGAGTTAGTTCGTCCGAACCTTGCAGGATGAAATGCTTGTGTAACTGTCTTGCAGTTGCTCTGAAAAAGCAGTTTCCATCTTTGGGAATCTGATCCACTTTAAGACGAAAACCCGAGAGATTTCTGATCAAATTATCAAGGTGCTGTGCTGTCAAATCGAACTCCATTGTGTTTAATTCTGATTCCTGTTTACAGAACTCAACCGTCGTTAGTTTCACTGGCCATAGCAAAGCAATCAGATCAAGGGTTTTGCTGTAACATTTTTTTATTAGTGTGTTGTAAAACTCTTGAAGGTGTAAAACTC
>NC_090884.1:33209870-33214870 GCF_036669925.1 Montipora capricornis
AAGGACCTTAAGATCTGCGACGACGACGTCGACGAAAACGTCACCTTTCATCTCGCTCACGTCGTACAATGTGGGCGAAGTATCCTAAAAATAAATTGTTACGAGCGGCTTGAGACTGAAAATAGAGAATGAAGGATTCTCTGTTGCATGCTCACGTTGTCATCGAAACTGCTGAAAATGCGTGCCGCATCTTTTAATAAATAATATTATGGTTTTGTGGCGTTGTCGTGGATGTCGTCGTCGTAGATCTTAAGGTCCTCACTATCAAAGAAAATAGTCAACCAAGTCAACCAAGTGGGGCGAGATCACTCACGTTAAATTCTTTTATATTCTAATTCGCTACCCCGCTCAAACGAATATAAAACATTTATCATGTAACAAGCAACCTCAATTGGGGTGTGTCAACACGAGCCGTGTGCGACCCTCTTTATTATGCCTTCATCAACAGAATGGATGGAAACAATACAATAAACAGAATGAAAACCCAGAAATGCACAAAATTACAGCAAGAAAAACAATCCAACAAAATGATCTAAACTATGCTCGTATAACAATCAATCAGTAAAGATACAAAACGTGCTAAACCTTTCGTGTAGCAGCATGCAAAAAACAACGTGTAAAAGAAGCCCCTGATCACTGGGTATTTAATTTTGAGGGCGTAGGGACGGTCGTAGGACGCGAATGAATATAAATGAGGACAACTCGAATATATATAGCCTGGCGCTAATGAAGCGACAAAAAACAGCATACCATGTAACACCCCAAAGAAAAGGTTACGTAACCCATGATAAATACATTTATATTCTAATTCGCTACCCCGCTCAAACGAATATAAAACATTTATCATGTAACAAGCAACCTCAATTGGGGTGTGTCAACACGAGCCGTGTGCGAACTAAAAGAACGGGAAATGCGGAAAATTAAATACCCAGTGACAACGAAACCGACAACAATGAATGAACACTATCCTTAATGTAACCGTCTTTTGCCTTGTCTGATTTCCAACGGCCGTGTCTTTTAAACAATCTGTCAGGCACTCGAGCATTAGCAGCAGCAGAGGCACCTCCGGCCCTAAGGCTATGGAGACCATAGTCTTGCTTGGGAAGGCCGATGGAATCGAAAGCACTAAGCACTATCTCCCGCGCTCTAGTATAAGACAGAGGAACAGACCCGCGCAATTTATAGGTTCCGGTACTGCGAAGAAAAACGACAGGGCGAAAAATGAATTCTTCACTGTCTGCTGAAAAAGAAGCGGCCGCAAAATATCGTTGAACTAATAAATAAGGACATGTATGCTTGAAGGTCTTAGCGATAACAACCCAAGCCCCGTCCCTGTAAACGTCAGTCTTACTTCAATGAACAAAGACTCTCATAAAAGAATCTTCAAACTGAAAGTCACACCTGCGTAACTGAACCAACTCGTTAAAGCGAAAAAACCCTGCATAACCCAAAAGGCACAAAGTAAGCACACGTAAGTCAGACAAACTAGCTGAAGACGATCCATACTTAGAAACTAAAAGCTGAATAGCCTCGGGGGTCACCGGCTCTTTCTTTTTAACAGGGACACTGAGAAGCCTCTCAGCAGATTCTATTAAAGGTAACACTAACGAGGAATTACAGGGGTCGGGTAGACCTGCCAAATCGTGCACCCACTTGAGCCCATAATGGACTTCGTCAATAGTACTGCAAGAAGAAGATTCTTGAATCAAGCTAAGAAAGAAAAATGAAACGTGCACACTAGAAGCGGGAAATATAACAATTTCATTAAACTGAGAGGCCCATTTCCTCCACGTATTGAACCCCTTTTCATACTTCCTCGCGGTACTAACGGCTTTGGATTTAAGAAGAACTGCGGGTAGATCTTGAACCAGTGCCCGGAGTCGCCCGTCTTCAACCTGTTGAAAATTAGGCTGCAAGGCATCTTTGAGAACTTCTACGAGGATAAGAAGAAAAACATATGGCAAAAATACCTCAATACACGCACTGGGAGTCAATACAGCAATATACCCCTGGCCAGATGGAAAAATATTTAAGGCCGAGTGAGCCAACTCAAAAAACCACGGTAAACAAGCCACTCGGCGAGCTAGTTTCATGCGAAACGAGGACAAATAACCCGACGAGCGGAATTAAAAACGCACGGGCCAGCATAAAGCCACTCGGCTTGAGAAAACTAAGGCCCCTTAGTGCCAATTCTGACTGCCAACACCGCGCTGTTAAACCTATCTGAACCAATGAGTGAATCTTTGTAACACCCGAGGGCAAAAATCCCTGAGGGGTCGGGAAAATGAATGTACTCAAGGACATACGGTTGAAAATGAATTGCATTTGCGAACAAGAAAGGCCAAAACACGTTAGACGGCCAATAAGGGACGACTAAAGTACCAACCGCACCACATACGAGGAGATGTTGAACCACCCTAGAAATGCAGTGGACGGGAGGGACTAGCCAATTATTCTCTCCATACCAGGAGATTGAAAAAGCGTCAACAGCTTCAGTGCCGGGTACGCGAAACCTAGAATTGAATCTGGGAAGATGGACGTTGGCTGCATTCGCGAACCTGTCGACTGTATGTGGGCCCCAAAGGCGGTCCAAGTGTGTAAAGAACTCGGGGGTTGTATACCAATCATCGAAGTCTACAATGTGGCTAATCGCGTCAGCACAAGCATTAAGTTCCCTGGGAACCCACTGGGGAATAAGTGTGACATTGTGAGTTCGACAAAAATAGAAAACATCAAGCGCAATAGAGTGCAATTCTGCACTAGGACTCCCTATCTCCACGACACGAACTGCCCCTTGGCTGTCAGAATGCCACTTTACACACTTACCCCGAACCGAGTCTTTGAACGCACTTAAGGCAAATTGTATAGCCTTAAGTTCTCTCCAGGTAGAGCTCTTAACTGCTTCGCAAGCAGTCCACATACGGTGGGACACCTCGTTAGTGCCCACAACAAAAGCCCCGCAGGCGACGCTGCTAGCATCCGAATAGCTAAACAAAAGGGGAGCATCATAAGGCAAAATAGCTCTCGTATTAAGACTAACGATATTGTTTTTCCAGAAAAATATTTCAGAGAGGCAATCATTATGAAGCCCGATGTTAAAACGGGAATCCCAACTACGGCGGGATTCTATGACCTTGTAAAGGAAACGGGTTTTGAGGCGAGTCAGGTTGCCCAAAACTGGCGACATGGACATAACGTGACCTGCGATAACAGCACAATCGCGAGCCGTAACATAAGGTGCGGATAGGAGAAATTTGTCAATCAGAGCAACGAATTTACAAATACGTATATCGGTAATAGAAATGGTACCGATAACTAAGTCCCAGTTTAAACCCAACCAAACAAGCGTCTGAGTGGGGGTTTATAGTGATTTGGCGGAATTGGCAACAAACCCCGCACTGCTTAAGGATGATTGCACAAACAATGAATTTTCCTTGGCCATAGGCAGTGAGTCCCCTTTTCCGCACCCATCGTCGAGGAACGCAACAATTTTAATCCCGTTGGACCTCCAAAACTTAACGAGTGGCCTGAGACACTTGGTAAAGACATATGGAGCTGAGCTTAGACCGAACGGAAGTGATGCAAAACAAAAATACCGAACGGTACCAGAAAAAACCCAGGAGAAACCTAGAAAAGTTTGGTGATCCGGAAAAATATCAATATGGTGATATCCGGACTTGAGATCGAAACTGAAAAGGTAGTCGCCCTTATTAACGTATGATAATAAAACTCTCCAATCTTCACACCTAAACTTCTGTTTCCAAACGAAATGATTGACATGACGTAAGTCCAAAATAAGCCTCTTCTTGCCTGAGGACTGTATCGAGACAGACAGCGGATTCACGACGTGTGGAATAAAGGGTAACTCAACGACGACGTGAGTGTGGACTAATTCAGCGATAGCCGACTCCACGAAAGACGCGTTATTAAGAGCTGACTGATTGTTAGAAAAACGCGCCTGACAAGGTGTACTAATGAATGGAATCCGATAACCAAATTTAATAGTATCGATAACAAAACTGTTGGCGCCAATAGTGTGCCAATAACCTAAACAGGACCTAAGTCTACCCTTAAGTACTGGCAATGCGGAATTCTGTGTAAATTCAAATAGATTGCGATCGTAATCGAAATCGGCTAAAGTAATAGAGTCCCTTTCCCTGAAATACTCCAAATAAGAAGGATACATGTCTAATAAATGGACTAAAGCTAATATCTAACCTTGGAGAACAAGCTTTTAATCCTGTGGTCCTATTTACCTCCAATGCCCGAAAAACCAGAAGAACTAGGAAAGGACTGCCCCGAGCTCGAAGATCTGGTTTGAGGATTAACTTGACACTGAGATCTCCAATGACCTTGCTGGCCGCAGGCGAAACAAATGTCGCTTGGTCTTGGTTTTCTGAAAGTGCCAAAAGTACGAGAAAAAGGTCTGGAGGATGATGAATGTTGGTCAGCAAAGGCGGTGGTTGTGGTAGAAGATTGGGGTTGTGAATAACCTTGTTTTGATGGCTTCGCTTTCTGTTGTCGTTGGTTGCGTTTACGAAGGGCCCTCTGCTCGGCACGGCGGATACGCTTCTCGTCCTCGGACCCGCCAGCCAGCTCG
The DNA here is from genome assembly GCF_036669925.1 of Montipora capricornis. Classification (NCBI taxonomy): domain Eukaryota; kingdom Metazoa; phylum Cnidaria; class Anthozoa; order Scleractinia; family Acroporidae; genus Montipora; species Montipora capricornis. The sequence goes on from NC_090884.1 coordinate 33,214,471, forward strand.
TCTGATAAATACTCGTTCACCAAATCCCAACCGGCGGCGGACTTGTCTGCCAGTCTGATAAGTTTGTTGCGCTTTTTGATGTCAGAGTCTAGTTCTTCCAATTGAGTTTTAACAAGGTCTAATTTTCTCTTCCCGAGAGCAACTGACGCCGACTTCACCTTTTCTGCGAGGTCGGAGTTGAATTGAAACTGTTTCTTATTACCTTCAAATCTAAACGTGATCTTGGATTCTTCTTTAAGCTTTTTGGCCACAGAATCGGTATTGCTGCACGATTCGTCTTGAATATCGCGCTTCAAGGCGCCCAACTTTTTGTCGAAATAATCCTTAAATAGAGAGAACGCGGACGCTATATCACTGGATTCTGAAGACTAGAATGGTACTGAAGCATCGAGAGATTGAG
>NC_090884.1:33219870-33222145 GCF_036669925.1 Montipora capricornis
TACTCAAGAAAATACCAAACCTGGAGTTTGGGGTGTTACGGTAACAGGCCAACACCTCACAGTGTAACACAACAGTGTCGTAGTCATCGAAGAATCGAAATGTTTTGAATTTGAATCGTTGAAAATTTCTCGCTGGATCATAGTTGTACACCAGTGTCGTATCTGTTGGGCACCTGTGTGTTAAACATTTATGAGAAATATTTTGATTACGAGGTAACGTAATGTATGCCGGGGCCTCAGTGTTACGTATTCAGTGTTACGTATTCAGTTTTTTTTGTTTTTGTTTTTTTTTTTGCTACAACACTTCAGTAACAATAACATTGTAAAAAAAGTTTTTAAAAAGCTCATATGGAAACTGGTGGCTCACAAAAAGCTCTTAAGAATAACACAAGGATAACACAGATCACTTTAAGACAGGAGTTATCGAGAACTGATTAAAGATTCCTGAAAAGGCAAGGCCTCTTGTTGCATTGTAACTGTCTTCAAACTAGCCAGCTCATCCAAGCTCTTTTTACGAAACTGAAGTACTCCAGTCGTTGACCTGAATGTTAAATAGGGAATTGATATTTTTGGTTTGTCTTAACATTTAATATCATAACGCTTGAATTGAGAAAGAGTGAAATTGCACATCCTGCGCTGCGTATACATACCCATTCCGTATGATAGTGTACTGAGGCCAGGAGTAAAAAGATCCAACTTTGGTGGCCCTACAGTTCTCAGCCATTATAACCAACTGAGCAGCGGATTCCACTCTGTACTGAACGAATACATACTCATTGAGACCAACTTCCATCGGGTACTCAGTGTAGGGCGTGTTGTACGATTCACTTGTGTAGAAGTCCATTCTAAAAGTAAAATTTCCAAATCCCCCTGTGGAATGTAAAACAGAAAACTTACATTTTGCAAGAATCATTTCCCAAACTGATAATCTCAACGTGTTCGCACTTCAAGGGAAAATCACGCAATCAAAGAAAGTTACTGTACTTGACACTTTGGTAAATGGTCGTTCTTCTTTGCTTTAAAACTCCCATTCTGCCCAAATTTTGTAAGAACGAAAACGTAACAGACAGGTGTAATAAAATAAAATGAAGGTAGCAAATCTACATTTCTTAAAAAGGAAATGAAACAACAAATAAGTGTTGATGATCATGATAAGGATGACAAATCCGTGATAAAAACAAAAATTATTCTACTGATGATGGTAACAGTCATTAATTTCCAAATACTGTTATTTACTTGAAAGTCGTATACAAAATATCCTTGAGTAACACAGTGAATCAAACGGATTTTGGATTCTCCTTCAGATTCGAATTCGAAAGCGCGAGTGAAATTGGCTGCAACCAGGTGATATGCTGACGGTTGATTTACCTTCAACACCAAAGAAAACGTTCTGGGTTTGTAGCTGATTTGTAACCACCTCTTTCTTGGGAAAACGCAGTAAAATGGAAGGTTGACAGCATGCGTTCGAGTGATGACATAGTCAATGACCAGTGCATCCACCAGAATTTGATTCCAAAAAATTAGGTTATCCTCTGTTTCGTTGACCTGTGTTCCACAGCCATTTAATGGGGTACCAATAAGAAAGTGTGTTGAGTTCTCTGTGGCCCTGCGCAAAAATATGCAATTGTCAATTAATTAGTAGACGTTCAGAACTAAATGCTACTGATCTTCATGCTCAATTAATTCTTAGTCTGACGATGCCGAGCCATAGCTCTTTATTAACCAATTTTCTTTTTACCAATGCATCCCCTACATCCCAGTTGCTCCACTGAAGTGAAAACTATTGTCAACGGTTCAATAACCTCATCAAAGAACAGGTAGATTATCCTTTGGAACATCATTATTTTATCTTCAATCTTGAAAACTCCTCAGTGAATGTAAAAACGTCACTCAACTGGCGTCACATTTTAGAATAATGATGGCTCGACTGCTTGTTAGAGTATTATGGAGGATTACTGGGTACTTGCCTGCATGACCAATACCGCAAACGAATATTGTTGACCGTAAAGTATCGGAAAGTTTGTTTCTCTAGCGACACCGTCATGTTCGTTTTCACTGCATCTAACATCCACCCCAGGCTCTGGAAATAGATAAGGATGATTATGAAATAAACTCAAATCCGTTTGAAACAGCGACGATTTCTTAAAAAAAAAAAAGGGTTGCAGCACGCTGACCAGTCAAAGTATACGCATTTGATTTTCAAGTGATGTAGATACTTTGATCTCAATAAATGAATTTAAAATTTTCATTTTTTTTTTGGAGCCAAAAGGGTAAT
>NC_090884.1:33222245-33232245 GCF_036669925.1 Montipora capricornis
CTAAGAATGTCGCGCTAGCTTGAGCGTCTTTAGCCATACTCTACGAATTAATCGAGGAAGACAGCGTGACTGTCGTTGACATTTGGGAATTGAATAATTTTTTGTGGGGAATCTGACCAGAGCACGGTTGCCGCTGGCATAATGGTTGTGAAGCGGCGCACGAATAGAAGTCGATTGAGTTTTCGTCTTATGATAATCACAACCATCTTCTTCGGTCTTCGTAACATGGGCTCATTCTTTCCATAGAACACGATTCTACGTGAGATGGTCGCAAATACCCAGAGGACTTTCAATGCATGGTGTCTTGAACAGACTGTACCAGAGATGTGGCGGGGCGTCGTAGTGTCGGGCGTTCGTTGTGGCCTCGCCGGCTGTTAAGAGCTTATAAAGTGGTGGAGACATGGTCCAAAATAATAGTTCAACGCTGTTACTTACTAAGGGCAGGGTAAATATTGATCTTCTTTAAGTTAATTGTTAGTCAGCCCCTACATTTGGATGAAATCCTTTTTGCCATGAATATTTCATGCTAGATTTTTTTTCGAGGTTTTGCTGGATTGATTGAGGAAAAACTTCTGGATCAGCCAGCAAAAGAAAAACATACGACCGATTCGGCTAACTCAATGTTGTACCGGCAATTCAAATCCTTTGGGACATAATAAAACGATTTGTTATTCATAGTAATTTCCATATTTCATTTAAATGTGAATGCTTACATTCTCATGCAAATAATGTGAACACACACAATAGAAGACCTTAACCCAGAGAGATCTGATATTGGGTTACAACATTGAGTTAGCCCGAATAGGTCTATTGCTACATCACGTGGGTCTCAAATGGAAAGGAAAGAAAGGCTTTTCCCAGCGGATAAAAATATAGCTGATTCCTGCCCATTACTGGACACGATCCCCTTTGGCAGATGAAGATTTGTGTTCCCAGCTAATTGGCTTGGAACTGGAAACAAAGCACTTTTCCACTGTTCCCAGCCATGTCTCATATACTTCCCGATGCCGTTGGGCACACCGTTAGCAATGAATGGTGATCTTGCTATGCTATAAAACCCCTAAAGAACGTGAACATAAAGGCCCAAAAAACATCTTAGTAGCATGCATTATTTCATGGCAAAAACAAGGAATTCATCCAAATGTAGGGGGCTGATACAATTACATTTAAAGAGAGATCAACACTTACCTGCCCTAGTAATTAAACGCCAGCTAGCAACCGTCATTTTGGACAATGTCATCCGCAACCACGTTGATATGCCTCTTAGATTCGGAAACGAAACCGCCACAAACAATCTCGAAGGTTCAGTTCTTTTCAAGACAATGCATTGAAAGACCTCTGGGTTTTTTTCCAGTTTGTTGCCACCACATGACGTGGAATCGTTTTTTAGTGAAGGTATTGAATAGCTGCAGGATGCCATTTTACCGGAGACCGAGAAGAGTTTTTGTTATTTAAAACGAAAATCAATCGATCGTGAGCAAACTTCAACAATATTGGCCGGGCAGACGTGCTGGTCAGTTCCCACGGAAAACTTATGCCAATTGTTACGTTAATCGAATGTCACTTAGTCACGTCGGTCTTCCCTCAATTTCGTGGGAGATTGTCAAAATATGGCAAAAGTAGCCAAGCATAGCGCAATTCTTAGTTGGATTACCAATAGAAAACAGAAGGTAGACAGCATTGGCTTGTCCATTTCCTAAAAACCATACTTATCCTCAAATTAAAAATGTTTCTGTTAAGCCAGCGAACGCAAGCAGTCTGGCTTGATGAAAAACCGAACATAGGGTAGGGCGCGAGCCCCATAAATAACTCATTAATTCTTTTAGCATTTTATACTGTAAGCCTAAGGTAAGAACACGTAACTCTTCATCAATTAAAAAAAAACAAACAACAAAAAAACACAAATACAATTTTTTTTTCGCGTTTGTTGGTTGATCTCACGGTTCTACCTGACCTACCTTAGTGGTTGATGTTTGTCACTTTCGCATCAATTTCATTTCATAACACTTAATAATTAACTTTAAAAAGCTAATTGTTTCTGTCTTTTAATAAAATGAAGGAGAGGATATACAACTATATAGCCACAACGATTCAGGTCAGGAAGCAAAATGGGGCAATTTCACTGACTTTTGCATAAGTTTATTTCCCCTTTAGTTGAAATTGAAGTAGTTTGCGTGACGGCCGCCGTTCCCTCGGAGGCGCGTAAATACGCGAACAAATTTTTATTATGACGGGTCGCTTTTAGCGGGCCAAAATCGACACTTTCAGACGGTAAAAACAAATAATAAGCTTACTTTGATCTCAATTTTTGTTCTGGAAAATATATGCTAGAGTAGATATAAGCCCCTATATTTGACTTAAATCTCACTTTGACCTTGAACCCTTCACGGTTAGCATCTTCAACGGTCGAAAAGTCAACTAAAAATCCGAATTCCTAAGAAATATTTATACGTGTAGGTATCTAAAAGGATGATTTCGATATGAGACAATTTGCAATACGGGAGTAGTTCCATTGTTACGTACGAGTTTGCCAAAGATGCATAATTTTTCCATGTTTCCCGCGGATCCCAAAATAGCTTTTTGTCAACTTTTCAACTTTTGCAATTTTTAGGAAAACGAAAAAGCGGCGAAACTTATGAATGAGACTTTTGAAAATAGTTCACCACATAGACATTTTGGGGGCAACAAACCGAAATACGAAATTTCGATTCTGTCGTCGGATTCTCGATATTTCTGGTCAGTGGCTCTTAAGAATATGCTTGTGTAGCAGACGCTCCAACATTTTGTTAACAAGGCTAGTCAGCGAAATCGTACGGTAGTTATCAGCCAGGGTGTTTTGCCCAGACTTGAAAATTGGTACGACATTTGCTTCTTTTCCATTCTGCGGGGCTTTTCCTAGAGACAATGAGTAGTTGAATAAATAGGCCAGGGGTCCACAGAGATCTTTACTCGTTTCCATAACCCCCGCCTCTTTAAAATTAATTTCTTAAGATCAGTGTTTAGCCAGGGTATATTGCGCTGAGGTTTTAAAACGTTTCGATGGTATGTTGCGTTCGACTGCTTAAAAGGAAAAAACGTTTCCCAAGCTTCCCAGACATCATCGATACTGTCCATAAGATACGCACAATCCCATTGCAAGTTCCCAAAATCCTCGCTCAGACCAGGCCAATCTGCGGCACTGTAATTATAAAACAAGACTTTAACTCTGTTTTGTTCTTGCGATCTTCATTTTTGACTTAAATTCGACGAAATTATGGTCAGATCCTCCAGCGGGTCGACCAAGCTGCTATGGGTAACGTCTCTCTTACCTCTACCTTTCGTCCTGTTCCAAGATGAATATAGAAAGAAGATGTGGGAAATGAGGAGGGGACATAGCTGAAAACGTATGGATACCCCATGCATCTGATTCTCACAACCACTCTCTGGACAAGCAATTTCTTGCGATTGCAGAGAAGAAAACGGTAAAAGTTAACCCTGGTAAATGAATGAAGAGTGGAATTTTTCGACGGTGACTACTACTCCTGGATACTCGTACAAGAGTTGAAGCTTTGACCTTGCGATTACTAGTTCGGATGCTCTACCCGAGTGAGCCATGGGAGATTAGTGAGAGAGAAGCTATTACTACATTCACGAGACAATTGTTATACTCTACTGTTAAGGCTGCTGTCAAAGTGGTGCATTCGCGGAAGAAGAAGTTATATGTTAACCCTGGGCCCGGTTGTTCAAAACACGATTAACGCCAATCCCAGATCATAAACTAACCTAGGAGTTTATTTCTCTAGTCCCAAATGCTGTTTAACGTTAATATTTGGTAAAACGTTACAAGGTAGGAGGTAGTCAATCTTGAAAATCAAAAGTAAGCAAAGAAACTTTCACGAAAAAGTTGAAAAAAATTAAGTCAGTCGGCTTTCGAACAACCAGGCCCTGGTGAGTAAATGAAAAGACACATGGTCTAGTTATTCTTCATTGGTGGCTTGTGATAGAAATTGGACTTTTGCGAGTGTCGTCTGAGACTCACTAAGGACCTTAAGATCTGCGACGACGACGTCGACGAAAACGTCACCTTTCATCTCGCTCACGTCGTACAATGTGGGCGAAGTATCCTAAAAATAAATTGTTACGAGCGGCTTGAGACTGAAAAATAGAGAATGAAGGATTCTCTGTGCATGCTCACGTTGTCATCGAAACTGCTGAAAATGCGTGCCGCATCTTTTAATAAATAATATTATGGTTTTGTGGCGTTGTCGTGGATGTCGTCGTCGTAGATCTTAAGGTCCTCACTATCAAAGAAAATAGTCAACCAAGTCAACCAAGTGGGGCGAGATCACTCACGTTAATTCTTTTATATTCTAATTCGCTACCCCGCTCAAACGAATATAAAACATTTATCATGTAACAAGCAACCTCAATTGGGGTGTGTCAACACGAGCCGTGTGCGACCCTCTTTATTATGCCTTCATCAACAGAATGGATGGAAACAATACAATAAACAGAATGAAAACCCAGAAATGCACAAAATTACAGCAAGAAAAACAATCCAACAAAATGATCTAAACTATGCTCGTATAACAATCAATCAGTAAAGATACAAAACGTGCTAAACCTTTCGTGTAGCAGCATGCAAAAAACAACGTGTAAAAGAAGCCCCTGATCACTGGGTATTTAATTTTGAGGGCGTAGGGACGGTCGTAGGACGCGAATGAATATAAATGAGGACAACTCGAATATATATAGCCTGGCGCTAATGAAGCGACAAAAAACAGCATACCATGTAACACCCCAAAGAAAAGGTTACGTAACCCATGATAAATACATTTATATTCTAATTCGCTACCCCGCTCAAACGAATATAAAACATTTATCATGTAACAAGCAACCTCAATTGGGGTGTGTCAACACGAGCCGTGTGCGAACTAAAAGAACGGGAAATGCGGAAAATTAAATACCCAGTGACAACGAAACCGACAACAATGAATGAACACTATCCTTAATGTAACCGTCTTTTGCCTTGTCTGATTTCCAACGGCCGTGTCTTTTAAACAATCTGTCAGGCACTCGAGCATTAGCAGCAGCAGAGGCACCTCCGGCCCTAAGGCTATGGAGACCATAGTCTTGCTTGGGAAGGCCGATGGAATCGAAAGCACTAAGCACTATCTCCCGCGCTCTAGTATAAGACAGAGGAACAGACCCGCGCAATTTATAGGTTCCGGTACTGCGAAGAAAAACGACAGGGCGAAAAATGAATTCTTCACTGTCTGCTGAAAAAGAAGCGGCCGCAAAATATCGTTGAACTAATAAATAAGGACATGTATGCTTGAAGGTCTTAGCGATAACAACCCAAGCCCCGTCCCTGTAAACGTCAGTCTTACTTCAATGAACAAAGACTCTCATAAAAGAATCTTCAAACTGAAAGTCACACCTGCGTAACTGAACCAACTCGTTAAAGCGAAAAAACCCTGCATAACCCAAAAGGCACAAAGTAAGCACACGTAAGTCAGACAAACTAGCTGAAGACGATCCATACTTAGAAACTAAAAGCTGAATAGCCTCGGGGGTCACCGGCTCTTTCTTTTTAACAGGGACACTGAGAAGCCTCTCAGCAGATTCTATTAAAGGTAACACTAACGAGGAATTACAGGGGTCGGGTAGACCTGCCAAATCGTGCACCCACTTGAGCCCATAATGGACTTCGTCAATAGTACTGCAAGAAGAAGATTCTTGAATCAAGCTAAGAAAGAAAAATGAAACGTGCACACTAGAAGCGGGAAATATAACAATTTCATTAAACTGAGAGGCCCATTTCCTCCACGTATTGAACCCCTTTTCATACTTCCTCGCGGTACTAACGGCTTTGGATTTAAGAAGAACTGCGGGTAGATCTTGAACCAGTGCCCGGAGTCGCCCGTCTTCAACCTGTTGAAAATTAGGCTGCAAGGCATCTTTGAGAACTTCTACGAGGATAAGAAGAAAAACATATGGCAAAAATACCTCAATACACGCACTGGGAGTCAATACAGCAATATACCCCTGGCCAGATGGAAAAATATTTAAGGCCGAGTGAGCCAACTCAAAAAACCACGGTAAACAAGCCACTCGGCGAGCTAGTTTCATGCGAAACGAGGACAAATAACCCGACGAGCGGAATTAAAAACGCACGGGCCAGCATAAAGCCACTCGGCTTGAGAAAACTAAGGCCCCTTAGTGCCAATTCTGACTGCCAACACCGCGCTGTTAAACCTATCTGAACCAATGAGTGAATCTTTGTAACACCCGAGGGCAAAAATCCCTGAGGGGTCGGGAAAATGAATGTACTCAAGGACATACGGTTGAAAATGAATTGCATTTGCGAACAAGAAAGGCCAAAACACGTTAGACGGCCAATAAGGGACGACTAAAGTACCAACCGCACCACATACGAGGAGATGTTGAACCACCCTAGAAATGCAGTGGACGGGAGGGACTAGCCAATTATTCTCTCCATACCAGGAGATTGAAAAAGCGTCAACAGCTTCAGTGCCGGGTACGCGAAACCTAGAATTGAATCTGGGAAGATGGACGTTGGCTGCATTCGCGAACCTGTCGACTGTATGTGGGCCCCAAAGGCGGTCCAAGTGTGTAAAGAACTCGGGGGTTGTATACCAATCATCGAAGTCTACAATGTGGCTAATCGCGTCAGCACAAGCATTAAGTTCCCTGGGAACCCACTGGGGAATAAGTGTGACATTGTGAGTTCGACAAAAATAGAAAACATCAAGCGCAATAGAGTGCAATTCTGCACTAGGACTCCCTATCTCCACGACACGAACTGCCCCTTGGCTGTCAGAATGCCACTTTACACACTTACCCCGAACCGAGTCTTTGAACGCACTTAAGGCAAATTGTATAGCCTTAAGTTCTCTCCAGGTAGAGCTCTTAACTGCTTCGCAAGCAGTCCACATACGGTGGGACACCTCGTTAGTGCCCACAACAAAAGCCCCGCAGGCGACGCTGCTAGCATCCGAATAGCTAAACAAAAGGGGAGCATCATAAGGCAAAATAGCTCTCGTATTAAGACTAACGATATTGTTTTTCCAGAAAAATATTTCAGAGAGGCAATCATTATGAAGCCCGATGTTAAAACGGGAATCCCAACTACGGCGGGATTCTATGACCTTGTAAAGGAAACGGGTTTTGAGGCGAGTCAGGTTGCCCAAAACTGGCGACATGGACATAACGTGACCTGCGATAACAGCACAATCGCGAGCCGTAACATAAGGTGCGGATAGGAGAAATTTGTCAATCAGAGCAACGAATTTACAAATACGTATATCGGTAATAGAAATGGTACCGATAACTAAGTCCCAGTTTAAACCCAACCAAACAAGCGTCTGAGTGGGGGTTTATAGTGATTTGGCGGAATTGGCAACAAACCCCGCACTGCTTAAGGATGATTGCACAAACAATGAATTTTCCTTGGCCATAGGCAGTGAGTCCCCTTTTCCGCACCCATCGTCGAGGAACGCAACAATTTTAATCCCGTTGGACCTCCAAAACTTAACGAGTGGCCTGAGACACTTGGTAAAGACATATGGAGCTGAGCTTAGACCGAACGGAAGTGATGCAAAACAAAAATACCGAACGGTACCAGAAAAAACCCAGGAGAAACCTAGAAAAGTTTGGTGATCCGGAAAAATATCAATATGGTGATATCCGGACTTGAGATCGAAACTGAAAAGGTAGTCGCCCTTATTAACGTATGATAATAAAACTCTCCAATCTTCACACCTAAACTTCTGTTTCCAAACGAAATGATTGACATGACGTAAGTCCAAAATAAGCCTCTTCTTGCCTGAGGACTGTATCGAGACAGACAGCGGATTCACGACGTGTGGAATAAAGGGTAACTCAACGACGACGTGAGTGTGGACTAATTCAGCGATAGCCGACTCCACGAAAGACGCGTTATTAAGAGCTGACTGATTGTTAGAAAAACGCGCCTGACAAGGTGTACTAATGAATGGAATCCGATAACCAAATTTAATAGTATCGATAACAAAACTGTTGGCGCCAATAGTGTGCCAATAACCTAAACAGGACCTAAGTCTACCCTTAAGTACTGGCAATGCGGAATTCTGTGTAAATTCAAATAGATTGCGATCGTAATCGAAATCGGCTAAAGTAATAGAGTCCCTTTCCCTGAAATACTCCAAATAAGAAGGATACATGTCTAATAAATGGACTAAAGCTAATATCTAACCTTGGAGAACAAGCTTTTAATCCTGTGGTCCTATTTACCTCCAATGCCCGAAAAACCAGAAGAACTAGGAAAGGACTGCCCCGAGCTCGAAGATCTGGTTTGAGGATTAACTTGACACTGAGATCTCCAATGACCTTGCTGGCCGCAGGCGAAACAAATGTCGCTTGGTCTTGGTTTTCTGAAAGTGCCAAAAGTACGAGAAAAAGGTCTGGAGGATGATGAATGTTGGTCAGCAAAGGCGGTGGTTGTGGTAGAAGATTGGGGTTGTGAATAACCTTGTTTTGATGGCTTCGCTTTCTGTTGTCGTTGGTTGCGTTTACGAAGGGCCCTCTGCTCGGCACGGCGGATACGCTTCTCGTCCTCGGACCCGCCAGCCAGCTCGTCTGATAAATACTCGTTCACCAAATCCCAACCGGCGGCGGACTTGTCTGCCAGTCTGATAAGTTTGTTGCGCTTTTTGATGTCAGAGTCTAGTTCTTCCAATTGAGTTTTAACAAGGTCTAATTTTCTCTTCCCGAGAGCAACTGACGCCGACTTCACCTTTTCTGCGAGGTCGGAGTTGAATTGAAACTGTTTCTTATTACCTTCAAATCTAAACGTGATCTTGGATTCTTCTTTAAGCTTTTTGGCCACAGAATCGGTATTGCTGCACGATTCGTCTTGAATATCGCGCTTCAAGGCGCCCAACTTTTTGTCGAAATAATCCTTAAATAGAGAGAACGCGGACGCTATATCACTGGATTCTGAAGACTGGAATGGTACTGAAGCATCGAGAGATTGAGACGAAGGTTGTTTAGGAAGCGAAGACGGCAAAAGGCCGCTGCTAGAAAAATCTGAGTTCGCTGGAATAACGTCTTCAACATCGGACATAATTTTGAGGGCGTAGGGACGGTCGTAGGACGCGAATGAATATAAATGAGGACAACTCGAATATATATAGCCTGGCGCTAATGAAGCGACAAAAAACAGCATACCATGTAACACCCCAAAGAAAAGGTTACGTAACAAATGATAAATACATTTGTTTCCTAGCAACTCTATTGTATTTTTGTATTGCTTTTCAACGGCTAGACTAATTCTAAAACGTAAGCGATGTCTGTTTAAGTGCCCCTGTGATTAAGAGAAAAAAAAATCAGTTCTTTTTTTTGCTTCAGATTTTAAAAGTATGTTTGCCAAACATCTGTCTTGCAAATTTTGAGCTGTGATTTTTATGCAAAGACCGTTTACTTGGAGTCTAAGGTTTAGATTTCACTGTCCGCCATTCCTCACGTTCAAAACTAACAGATTGGACCTCATACGGTTGGATCCAGGGAAAAGTGACGTCAAAAGGCTCACCAGCTCAAAATTTCAGGTGTGAATGCAGCTTATTACATATGCAAAACGCGAGTTTAAAATTCTGAAAGCCTAAACTTCCCGTGCTGCATGTTCATTCTGCTGCGTACGCGCGCGTTGTATTCTTAAACTAGTGAGCCTTTGACGTCATTTTTTCCTCGATCCAGCTCTCTGAAGATCTTAAAGTTAGAATTGGCGGACCATTGAATAGCAAAATTCTAGTTAAGATAACAGGTGTCTTTTGAAATCAAGGCTTAAAACTTTGGTCGCTTAATGTTTAAGTAACGTAGTTTTGGTCAAAGGAGCACTTTAAGAACCAACCAAGGAAAGACATAAACCAAAACACGACAGCACCCATATAAACAAGACACCTTTTATTCGTCTAACTCTGACTAGTTTGAAGTAATTTAGGCAATAATAAGATGGGTCCAT
>NC_090884.1:33242245-33249745 GCF_036669925.1 Montipora capricornis
CCACCTGAATTTTCCAGCTATCTATTATAGAGACAATTGCTCAAATTCAGTTGTTCCGATAAGTGCGAGGATTGCTTTTCCTTTTTAAACTTTCACCTCTTATGGAAAGTATAAAGAAGTGGCAATTGACCGGCTTCTTGAAGGATTGATAGCTCAGTGGTGGAGAAGTGTGCAACGCAATCGCACTTGTTTACATGTCTGCTTTTGTTTTTGTTTGTTAAACAACTGAAATAACAACAACAACAACAAAACTGATGCTCACTTAAGTTGAACTTGTTTCTTTAACTGTGATATCGTTTGCCAAGAAAATCACCACATATCCGCAGTTGTACTTGCGGACCGTTTCAATATATTGTTTCCATTATAAGATTTATATCTCTTTTTTCGATCTATCGACGGCGCTTAAGAGATTTTAATGCCGCATCTTGTTCGTAATCACAAGGACAGTACTTTAACTTTTCTGGCACTGCTCTCCAGTGGTTTAAACTGCCTAAAGCCACGATTTCTTCCAGTGAACTTATTACCAGTTTTAAAACTTGGACACCTTCAATTTGAGGTTTGTCTCATGCTGTTATGTGTTCTCATCGGGCGGCAATAGATTGCACCAAGTCAACCACATTGCTGAAGTACTTGGCGACACCGCAATACCAGAAACCCCATGCCCGTGATCAACAACTGTTGTGAGACGGCAACTATAATTCATAGTCCTTATCCAAGAAGACTTGAAAGTCTGACCATTTGCATAAGTACTGGTCCGGCCGGATTTGAAACTTCAACGGCCTTTCACACAGTGTCCGATGCTCAGCCAATTACGCTAGCCGGTCGGCGTTGAGTGATGGGTTTCGTGAGCGTAAGAGCCCAGAATGATCGATGTCTGGGCCTAGTTTTTTTCAAGTACACTGGACCAAAATGACACGCCACAGTTCTTTAAAAGTTGCATGTTGTATGCAGATGACACATCGCTGTGAACATTGTTACTCTTACAGGATATATGAAAGGAACTGCATATCTCGTAATTAAAAGCATGCCTCCAAGTTAGACGAGACAAATAAGTACTGCTAGATTGGTTTAAATTTACGTGAGTTCACCTAAGCAGGATATTCCATCAGAGGCCAGTCGATATCCAATACCACACGAACAAATGAAGCTCCCTGGGGTATTCGTGCAAATCTGACCACAGTCTGACGAAATGTGCAATCGGAAGTCTCCAGGAACTTGCAGCTGGTAATAAGGCATTGAAAATAATGCTACTGATGACATTGGTGTGCCTGTAAGATAAAATCATGCATAGAATTAACTTCCGTAATTTCTGACGTTTGGGTAATCTGGGAACGAATTAGTCAGAAATTGATATTCTGATGGCACGATTCAGAGGCTAGGTTCGGTCATGTGATTTGGGTGACTACGGTTTTTGGCGGGTGATATTCTGTTATTCTACGTCAGTCAGTCCTCGTGGTGGCTTTCCTTTTTTTTTTTTTGATTATCGTAGGGTAATGTAGGTGTTACAGCTTGAAATTAAATTCAGGTCCATTTAAATTTAAATGAAACTAGGGGAATTTAATTAACCTAGGTTATTTATCAACTGTTTGAAAAGGGATTTTCTTTATGGGCTGTGGTTGAAAAAAAGGGGCACCGTTTTTTAGGGGGGTTGAAAACAAAAAGCCAAAAAATCTCTTTTCCCTCCTCCCACTTTCCCCTCTACTCTCTTCCTTTCTTTTCTTACTCCCTTTCTGTCTGTCCCTATCCCTCTTAACCTTCCATCCCCTGATCCATTCGTCATACCTATCACTACTTCATGTACCCTTGATCCACTCAATTCTAATGTGTACATGAGAGAGAGAAATCGCTTTGAACTGCACTTACCGAGTCTTGAACTGGGCACCTCTGAAAGCTAACTAATTAACCGCTAAACCACACAGGACTTGGACAAGCAGTCAGCATTAATTTTAATAGCAAATACTTTTCTCCTGGTGCAAGAGGGCCCAGACTCTTCTCGTTCATAGTAAATTATGCAAAAGTTTACTCGTGGGCAATGCGAGGCCCTGTACGGTTCGTAAAATGGCTAACACAAGTTGTGTTGATTCAGAGATATTCTACCAAGAATTGGGTGACAAAAGCAAGCAAAATAACCCTTTATATTGACGCCAATTTTTACAACGATGCAGTGACGTGATTAGAAACACGTAATGAAGACAGCAAGGAAAGAACAAATCTGACAAGTCAAGACGTAGCAAATATCAAAAGAAAAGGCAGGGGCACCCAACGTCAATTTTCGGAAAAGATTTGAAATCTAGAATTTTCGGAACATTTGTTGTCAAATTTCTTGCCTGCCTGCCTGCCTGTCCTAGGATTTTCGAACATCAAAAAACTGGTATAATTTCTCATTTTTAACGGATTTTTACCCTAAAAAGGTCACCTAGAATTTTCGGGAGCCTTTTTCCGGCTGAAATTTTCGAAAAGGTAAGTTTTGATCCCTATAATTTTCGGATCACTAGACTTTCAGCTAGGAAATCCGAACAGATGAAAACTTTTTAGGGGATAAAAATATGCTAATATCTACCGTTGAAATACCAAAAAACTTTTAACAATGCTATGTTTAAGTGGTTTTGAACTATATTCTCGTTGGGTGTCCCTGAAAAGGATGGAAACTGGAGGGTGGCAAAATATTATCCAAGAACGGAATATAAATTGTTCAAAAATGTCAACTACACCAATTTCTTTGCCAAACCCATTCGAATATTGCGCACAAAGGAAGAGACAAGATGGACTCTTTTTGTCACTCTGCTCGATACACTAAGAACAAACGTCGATCACCAGCAGGCAAAAACAGCCTGTGCTAGCCCCTATTCAAGCAAGAGAATTCCTAACACATTTGCAAATGGACCTAATGGACCTTAGAAACTTACCATGTACATGTTCATGTCATTGTAAACACAATTCGATTCTCCACATGATTGATCATTTCACAAAATATTCAGTAGAAGAAGAAGAACCTAATCGCGCTTGTTATTCACTTATCAAGTCAACGAAGGAGATAAGGACACCTCAACAGAAAAAATCAAGAAACACACAAAGAAAATACAACAAGCAAAATGACAAACCCAATACTATTTCATTCCAATTCATGATCAACAACTTTGTCAAAATAAAAATTAAGTGGACAAAAGGCCATTACAACCATGCACACTTCTTGGTAAAGTAACTGAAAAAGAAAATCGATTTATGAAAGTTGTAACCAAATTTGGAATTATCGACACTTGGATTGCATGCGCACCAAAGAGACTACAAATTACTGAAGACATGAATGAGTTATTAGACACAACTAAAACAATAAGTTTCACTGCCACATGCAAAAATACACTTGACCAGTGGCACATGATGTACAAGAGGTGCAAAAACAAGAAAACAACTTCTCCTTGTTCAACAACATACAAGTAATGACTGTTTATAAGGTTACAAACTTTGTGGAAAACCAGACAAAAAAAATTGAATTTGAGTTCAAGTACTTATAACCACAAAGGGGGTTTATACTGAATTACATTTGTACGAGTAACTGTACATCATTCAATAATCTACCTTCAAAAAAGTCAATTGTTTTTTTCCTTCAAAAACCAGAAAAATAAAAATAAAACAAAGTCACATGAAGGTAAATTCTTTTAAATTTCTCGTGTTAATGGAGTCAGAATTAAATAATTGCGCGATAAAGCGGTTCACGCAAGTTTGCGTTAACTGGCATATTACTACATTTTTTTTTTACCTTTTGGAAAGAATACTAGCTTGGAAATAGGAACGAAGAGAAGGCAAATATTTTGACGAGACGAGGCAATCTTGTGAAATCTAACTCCTTTTACCGTTAACAGTTCTCTTAATGGGTTAATTACGGAGCTCATCGATGCACGGACAGAATTAAAGAACGGGTAAATGGGCGAACGTAGTCACCTGCTGAGACAGACATCGACATTGCCATGGACGCAGACATGGTGGGCATTGGCATGAGCATTGGCATGGAAATGAAACCGTTGTAAGAACTGCATTCATTCACATCTGAAACAAGAAGAGAAGGACTCACTTCATCAGTCTTAGTTTATTTCTAGGTCGCTGAGAGAAAAAGACCAGAAGTCTCTATCGTGGAAGGAGTCCATCACCATAGAGTGTAAGCTTTTCTTTCCAAAGTGACTGCCGCTCTAGTGTGGATAGCTACGAATATGGTATACACTGCATTCGATGACTTTGGGTCTCCGTCTAATGTCAGGAATGTCACCCTCCCTTGGCCCACATGCACACAAAAGTTCACTTTTGCGCTGATTAGCTGGCGACTCAGCCTCTTTGAGTGGAATAATAATCTGGCCACTGATTTGTGTAAATAGGGAACTTAAGCAACGTCAAGGGCGACGGCAAGGAGTGGCGTCGTCTCAAAATATAAATTCGCGTTATTTGAATCGCTTCGAGACTATTTCAATTTTATTTAATATGAAAAGGGTGTGGTAGTTCCTCAAAGATGACACTGGTCCGAACGGCACTTAATTTACTGGAGAAAATGAAAATTTATCCTTAGGTGCTGACGTTATTCATAAAACCTCAAATTGTTTTGGTGACGACAGCAAAGAAATGTGAAAAGCGCACGTGCAGGGAATGCAGAGCTATTGTTTTTGCCCACTAAAAATGCAAATTTGTGACGTTTTCGTTGCCGTCGCCGTTGTTGTTGCTTAAGCTCCCTATTGAGTATGACTAAAACCTATGCCCAGGCACCAGAGTTGTGCAATTAGGATGTACTCTCTTCTTCATAGTTGAAAAAAAAAATACGAAAGGGAGGTCATTGATAGTTGTGCAGTTGGTATAGAAGTCTTGAAAAATCTTGACCGGCTTGAAGGACGTGCAGTAACCTTGATATTAAATTTCGTTTTGCTTTCGTAGATATTTTATAGCAAGATGAGGTAGTATATGACTTCAACGCAGGTCAATTCAAAGCTGATAAAATTGGACAACCAATAAAAATGCCCAAGGGCTAGAGGATAGTGTCTTTTCTAATTTTAGCTGGATTTTTGTCCGAACACACCTTCGCAATAAGTAAACCAAGGTGGTGCAAGAGAAAATCCAGTTCCGCAAATACCGCCAGGACTAAACTGCCAATCACTCGTTGAAGTAATTCCTGGTGTGGGTGGTCCATCATAAGAGCAGCCTTGTCCTACTACTGCGCCACGATCTATCAAAATGGCGTAGGTACCCTTCATACTTATGGCTGCATAAGGAATTGCAAACAGTAGAGTTATCTGATCACTGCTGATTGTGGCAAGCGCAGAGAGTGTGTCAACCTTGTAAACTGTTTGGCCACCAATAACGAGCCTAATGTAGGATGTCGATCTCGGCTTCTTTATCTAAAAAAAAAAAAAAAGAATGTAAATCACTTAAATCTGTCTGAGGTGAGGGTAAGGATCTTACGAGAAACGTAAAGAACTTCCTTATTAAATCATGAAAACATTAAGGAGGAAAATGGATATGATGATGTTGAATTCTAATTCACAAATCTGATATGGTAAATAGTTAAGAGTTTAAGAAAAAGGCCAGCTTTTCTCTAACCTCGCCTGTCACCTTTTCCTTGTAGTGTATTTCCATCTGGTTTTCTCATCTCTTCTTCAGTTCATTATGTGTTTGAAATTATAATGATACTTTTATTTCTCACTTGTTTAATCTTTATCCCTCATCTTACCATTCGGTCAAATCGTATGCTGAACCACAAAAAGTCAGGTCCAGTTTTACTGACGGGGTTTTTCGGCTGTCGGCTTTCGGTTATCACTCGAGGTGTGTTACCTGGAAAAATAAAATTAAAACGGTGGTATTCTCCATGATGCCAAAAATATGTTTGCTTATCATCAGCACTTGTTTTCTTCCTCTTTTTCACATTTGTTCATAAGTGTGGGCTAAGTGCATAACAATTGTGCAAGTTTGCTTTCACAATTTACATCGCCCCATTTTTACTCAGTCTAATTAACAATTAGATTATGAGCTCGAGATTTCTATGAGGTGTGTTCTGCGGGACTTTGTAATGACGCATTTTGTAATAAGTTACGCATTTTTTAATAACTACTGCGGCATTTTGTAATAATGTGCGCATTGTGTAATAACGTGTGCAGCATTTTGTAATAAATCCAACCTACGCATTTTGTAATAAGGGCTGCAGCATTTTGTAATATTTGTAAGTGTACGCAAATTGTGTCTGACGCAAATTGTAATGAGGTATCACAGGGCACAGAGGAGTCGGGATTAAATGCACAGCGCTAATCACCTTTGTCTACTGTAGAATCAGGGGTTTTACTAGAAGCCGGAACCCGGGTACAGGAACCCGGGTACACTGAGTACATTACCCGCCATTGCTCTATGTCCACAATTATCATTTATAGATGTCAGTTGTGAAATCACTCCTATATATATGTCCAGCCTTTTAAAACACGACATGTGCTGATTGCAAACGAATCAAGCAGGATGGCTGTTTATACCACGTGTTTTTTTTATCACTTTGGCTATCCTTAAGGGTTTTTCTGCAAGGATGTTTGGCTAGCAGTGCCCATGATGAGGTTGCTGCGCGCAAACTGTATCAGTTTTGAAAGGGGAAAATGTCCGTTCTGGCGAGTGCAATTCACTCTACGGGATTTTTTTTTTTTTTTTTGTCGCTTCTCCTTTGCACTTTTTTTTGTTTAGTCACCCTCCCTTGCTTTTTATTTATTTTATTTTTTGCTTTTTCCCCACCCCGGGCCCCAACACTTTTCTAAAGGTCCGTCCCTAATGTCGTCACGCAACGCTCCTCTCGGAGAGGCGCCGCTGTGGCGCTGTTTCGGCGTGTGACGAGAAATCTAAAACCGTTTTTTTAAAATTTCGAAACCATAAATCAACACAATTTTATTACTACTCAGTGTGGCGGTGAATAGTTCTTCTTGGCACTTTTCTAGTCTCAACTTAGCCTGAACTTGAGATGTTAGTCTCTGCAGCGTCTGAGTTTTACTTAAACACCAGCCAGGCACTGCAGACAGACGGATTTACGATGGCAGACACATTTATTTCTCACGGCTACTGATTATTCCCATGAGCATTTATAGACTTTACAGCCAATAGAAATTTGCAGGATATTTTCCCCGGGAACATCTGAGCCAATTGGATAATTTTACTAGTCTCAAAAGTAGAATTCAGGGGTATTCCTGTCAGCCGTTACTTTTTAACTCGACTGATGAGGCCGATGAGCTGGATTCAAAATGTTTTTCAGTATTCATCGGTTGTTGTTGCTCTTTTGCTGTATTCGCCCGTTTGGCACAAAGTGGAGGCAAACAAAAGAAGAAACGAGATACGTTTACTCACACAGTTGATGACGATAAGTACGAGACTTTGTTACTGTACTTCTTATCAAGGGAAAATTTCAAGTGCCAGTAGCGGAGCGGACGAGATCACAGAAAAGTGCCGTGGTCCAGTTTTGGAGAAGGAAAGAACTGTTTACTCTGGGAAACGATGAAA
>NC_090884.1:33254745-33257245 GCF_036669925.1 Montipora capricornis
TATGACCTATTAAAAGTAATGGGAGCAATAGATCGACTCCCGGAAGCACTATACCTATGCATATAGATATGGATAGCAAACTGTGAAAATTCTAAAGAAACATTTTACTTGTGTTTTAGTCAATTCCGTAGAGTAAAATAAAATCGAACGAGAAGAGTCTTTTAGAATTCTGCTTTGTTACTCAACTATCACCTTACCCACTGGAGTCAACGGCTTTGAAGCAGAACGACTGCTGTCCGACTTGATATTGGCTAGGATACCATGTGATGTTTTTGTAGTAGACTCCTGCATAATACTGCAGAGCAGTGAGATGCATACCTATAGGAGATGATGTCACTATTTCTACAATTCTGAAATTGAAAAGAATAATATTATTAACAATAATATCTACCGGGTAATCATTTCTTCAACGCGATATCCATAATAAATGACTTATTGCACATTACAAAATGTAAAGTATAGAATAAAATGATATTTCGATAATATATAGATTTAGCCAAGCCTAAAAGCGGAGCTCCCTGGTCATTTATTCTTCCTGCCTGTGTGGTTTGTGAAAATAAAAGGTTTCGAATTGCCCACGTTTTGATGTTACCGGTTGCTGCTTTAATAATTAAATCATGTTCTTTGCTTTCTTCTACAGAAAAATTCATTGCCTAACTAGTGAATTCCACGGTAAATTTTACGCTAATTACCGATATCGCATGAATCACGAAGCGATGAGCGCGACATCGGTTTTTCCAGTGGAATTTACTTTGCAATTCACCAGTTTGGCAATAATTTTTTCTTGAATCGCATGAGTTTGAAAAGAAAAGAAGCACAACCTCAGCGAGCGCATGGGAAAGGAAAAATCCATTTCACAGTCAACTGTCAATAGCTAGCGAAAAGGAATCACGCTAAAATTAGAAGACATAAAAACAACTTTGTCAGTCAAGGTCAAAGAAGAGTTTTACTGATGTACTTTATTCCACTTTATCTCTGAAATTGTACAAGATCATTCACATTTTGATACATTTCATTGAAACACGCCAGGTTGGCCTGGTACAAGGATCGGCAAAATACGGCAAAGAACGAAAGAAACAAGCAACTAAGAAAAGACGAACTTCAAACACGATCTGCTCCAACACTTAAATAACGCACGGTTTGGGTGCTTTACACAAACGTTTGAAAACACAAGCTGGAGAGATTTCCCTCTAATTTTAAGAGAACTCATTGCGAGTACGTGTTTTTCACATAAGGACAATTTTTTCTTGTCAGTCCAGTGTGGCCCACAGAAATGATATGTCAAACTGGATTAAAACCAGCCAAAAATGCCGAAAGAAAACATCTTCCAAACCGTTTTCCACCTGAACATGAAAAGCGTTGACTTTGCAAAAACTTTCGTTGATGTAGTATGGCCTTGTAGCCGCGACGAGCCACAGAAAGCGCGCGAGAAATGAAGCCTCGCTTATGTACAGGTAAGTTAACTTGGGTTGAGCTAGCAATCCAATCGAAAACCAGTACCTGGTCAGCGGTCAACTTTAAAAAAAAAACAGCTGACCTCGGTGAGCTCCGAGCCTAAGCCTGCGATATGGTCACGTGATACTGGTCAGTGGATATCTTGTTTTGACAAGTGTCAAATGATCAAAAGATGGCTGTCTAATATGAAAGATGTATGCGGTAAACTATCATGATACTGGTCACATTGGCATACATGGAGGGGTGGGCGACGGACGGACGGACGGACGTACGTACGTATGTACGAAAGGAAGGTTGATGACGTCATGGCTATAAAAACAAGATTTCTCGCATCGATGGATTAACATATTTTCTTAACAATGGTGCTCCGCGCGCGCGAACCTTCAGCACGCGCGGAGCTCCGCTATTAACGTACTCAGGAAGTAACTAACAATACGCCAGCCTGAAAAAAGGACGTCTTCATTGACGTTTGAATGTAGTAACTTCCGTGGTAAAGAGTTCCACAACTCTTTGCAAAATAACGTGACTTAAGAAATGGATTTTTCACCCACCAGCTTAAGGAAACCTAAAGATTACCTACTCATTTATATATTGATTCACCGGCCCACTCATTCACTCTCGTCTAATCTCCAACAGATTAGTACCTGGCGTCTTTAAAGACTAATTATATTCTCTGCCACTCTAGAAAGCCGAAACTCTATATTCAGTCTTTTCATTTGATGGAATTGATGGAGTAAATATTACGCACAAGTTCCTACTGTACTATACCTCGGAATTACCTTTGACCCAAACCTGACCTGGAAGAATCGCATTGATGAACTGTGCCTAAACCTGTCAAAAACTGTTGGCATTCTTTCTAAACTAAGATACTACGTTAACATTGATATAATGTGCTTGGTTATTCGCTAATCTATTCCTTTTGATTTTTTTTTTTTTACATATGGTATTCATGTATGGGGCCTAACATATCTAACCAATTTAACGCTAATCACCATCTTAGGAAAGAAATAGATAGAAACATGACATTTTCAGAACCTGTAACACG
>NC_090884.1:33262245-33272245 GCF_036669925.1 Montipora capricornis
TCCGGTGTCTGCACGGCGAGTGAGGTTGACAACCGCCGTAACCAACCATGTTCCGCCAGAGTATGACAGAGATATCCAGCAGCAACTGGTGTACCTAAAAAGGTGTGGGAGATTAACTTAGATTGAGACTAGAAAACGTTGTTGCTTTATAATACTCGCTCAACACTAAAATAATATCGTAAAAAAATTAATTGACGAAGAGATTTACCGTATTTACTCGTTTAAAAATGCTCTTTAAATTTCACAAGCGCCAGCCAATTACGATCATCCTATCTCATGAAAGAAAGGTGAAACATTGGAACGTTAAACATGTTTCTGTTTTAAATAATGTACTAAGCTGATCGTGCGAACCCAGGAAGATATGAAATTAGATTTGCGTTTGGTCGATGAGGACACGAGTGCCAGAATTTTAGTTTAAAATCCTTGATAAACCCTCCCTTTAAAGATAACAAGACAAATTATTCATTACTGGGGTTAATTCTGTGGAGGAAAATGAGGCAAAAAATGAAATACAAAAAGTACCTTACACGCCATTCGTCAACCTGCGAAGGAAAGGAATAAGTAAAGTTGTTCTCTCCTATGGACCAATCCTCCACGGTACTGTAATCAGTGCACCGAAATCCAGTATCTCCAATCTTTCTTGAGTTGCACAGGTAGGAGTAAGAATAGCTGACGCAGTCTGCGTTCCACGAACCACCAGATCCAAGTAAACTGCCGCTACTTATTGTATTCTGATTGCAGAAGTACGAGGATGAAAATGATCGTCGAAAACCCAAACGAAATGTCATTTTTAGCTGGCAAAATAGAACACAGAAAAAACTTGTTTTATCTCAGAAAGAATTTGTTTTATCGCAGGCTTGAATTATAATTATTGTTATCGTTCCTTTATTGACGTTATTTTCCCGCCAAAAGACAGTTAATAATAACGAGAATGACGATATTAAAATAGTAAACAAAAAGATCCTGTAATTTTTAGTGATGTCTTGAATCGCTTGCGAACAAACTGCTCGGAAAAAAAAGGCACGCCCAAGAATTCGCTGGCTTCATCCTCAGCAATCTAGTGCAATAATTTTGCAGTAAGCGTACCGCTGTAGCAAGAATCATCCAACAATGGGAAACTGGATGTAAAACAAATCCGCCTTTAGTCATGGTCCATTTTACATGCCAAGTGATCTAATCTTGTTTAAACTGGTCTTGTCGTTACCGCATACATAGACGACCAAGTGCGTTATTGGCGAATCAAGCCTATTTTTTAGGTAGGTAGCAAGCACCAAAAAAAGTGTAACTCTTATATTAGCAAATGCGCCTAATTCGAGAAAATAGGGGGTTTTACGTGTGTAACTACCAGTAGAGAATTAATGTCTACGAAAACATTACACTTATCAGTTTATTCAAAACATGAAAATGTCTACGAATGACGCTTATGTCAATATTGCTATTTATTAAAACCTTGATCATCGTAAAATGCAATTCTAGAGTTTTAAATGGCTTAGCCATCACGATATATGAACTATAATATCAAGCTCTACAAATGTCATTAACTGTACGCATCCCTTTTCTGTTTTTACAAAATAAAGTACTGAAGATTTATTCATAATTTGTGGGCGTTTTAAGTAAAAACAATTATTCCACTCGCGCTCGTTAGATATGAGGTAACCAGACGCTCCATGAGCGTACAATACGTTGTCTGTGGTACGTGTTACTCAAAAACAGAAGGGATTGAGTTGGGTGGTATTGAACTGCAGCGTTCCAGGCATTTTGTTCAAGTCGGGGGTAACTAAGACCATTTAAGGGGTCACCCAGAAGTCGTGCCAGCAGAGGCCCTTTGGCTCACACGTTCATACGACAAAACGGATCTTTTTCTGAGGCTAATAACCTGGCTACCAGCCTATCAATCATTTTTCAGAAAGAAAAAATTCCTGTCATCTTTAGAGAAAATAGACACGCATTGAGTACATGTGGCAGTGCAGTAACACAGTACTTTATTCCATATTGTCAACTGAGCTGCGTTTTGTCTTCCAGGAGATTCAAGTTGTTTTTGCGTAATATGTAGCTCTAATAGTACACGATATATTTTGGTATTGTCTATCATTGTAGTGCCATGGTAGAAGTCTTAGGTAAATAGCCCCCTGAGAAGACATGTGGTTACTAGCAAAGTACTAAACCCAGAAAAATTGAAGAAAATGAAAGGGAATCGAGAAACGTTGGCTTCTAGGCTGACATTTTAATTATTTTCAAGTTCCCTTACAACTTCTTTTCACCAAAAGTTTAAGCGTGCACTCTGAGCGACTTGACTGCTTTGTAATACAAAAGTTCACTGTAGTTTTCCCTGTCGCGGGGTTAGTATCTGGATGGGTGACCTAAAAAACATACCACTTTGTAACAGAAAGATAGGACCGAAAATTCTATTTTAACGCTCAAAAATGCGAATTAAGCAAGGTACAGATTTTGTTAGCTTGTTTCATGCAAAACAAATATTTTGCCATCAGCAACAAACTTTACGACATGAAAACAATAATTCTCAAAAAAGAAACGACAGTTTTCAATTTACCAAACATGTTTCGACATACTCATGTCATCTTCAGTTGCAAATGAGCTTTTTCAACGGTTGTACATTTGAATTTATATTAAGGTACGTACAAAATTACGTGTCAGAACTTTCGGACAGTTTGAATATGAAGTATGAAATGCACAGAAAACAAAAATAGCGCACATAGCAATATAATAAAAGACAAAAGAGCAAACTTCTACTCACTTCTACAAACTCCCTTATGTTGACCGGTTTACTGAAATCGCCCAGACTAAGTTAAGACAACTACTCAAACATTATTGTAAAGCTGATTTAGATATTAAGTTGGTCTTTAGTACGTTTAAACTTAGAAACATGTTCAGCGTGAAAGATTCAGTACCGCAAGGTCTACGTTCGAGTGTCGTTTGTAAATTCTTGTGTGCTGGCTGTAATGCCAGCTACATGGGCGAGACCACTCGCCACCTTTGTACACGAGCTCGTGAGCATCTCTTGTCGGATAAGTCTTCGCATGTTTACAGACACCTGCAGTCATCTAGGGCCTGTCGTGACTCTTGTAAAACAGAATGTTTCACGATCTTAGATTCTGCCGCCTCAAAATTCCAAATTAAGATCAAAGAGGCATTGCACATTAAGTGGGAAAATCCCATTCTTAATTAGCAGTTGAGGCATTTAGATTTGTCTCTTTCTTTTTAATTACGTTGCTTTTTTGTCTTTTATTTTATTGCTATGTGCGCTACTTTTGTTTTCTGCGCATTTCATACTTCATATTCAAATTGTACGCAAGTTCTGACACATAATTTTGTACGTACCTTAATATATATTCAAATGTACAACCGTTGAAAAAGCTCATTTGCAACTGAAGATGACATGAGTATGTCGAAACATGTTTTGTAAATTGAAAACTGTCGTTTCTTTTTTGAGAGTTATTATTACTCTGCTATCGTTACGTCCGTTTGGACATGAAAACAACATTAATTTGAACCGCGAATATTAAAAAGTTGCCATTAGCGAAAAACATTTTGGGATATTTTTGCTATGATCAATTTTGTTATTGTACATTTGGCTGCACCAGTGCAAAATGGAAATTGACATCGAATTCAGCGGGCGCCGTGATCAAGTTACCGCGGCCTGTTTAATTTACTCGTGAAACAGTGAAGCATCTGTGTCAAATGATGGCAAGATACCTACCGGGTTTTGTTTTTTTTTCTTTCAATGTTTAATAAAGTTTTACAAGAAGTGTGCGAATTCAACACAAAGATCACAATCGCCCACCTCTTGAGGTTGACCATTGTGTCTTCAAAGTCAAAAATTTACTCTCCAAGACGAGCTGATTTATCATCTGGTAATTCCATCGTTTGGAAATAACAGCGACTTTATTATTAACCAGCGTCACAATTTTTTGCTGATTTTGGGGCTCATTTTGTTGAAACTCAAGCTCGCTTCCAACTGTCTTTTTTTTTCGTGCCTTATGCACGCGCTGCTTACAGTGCACTACCACAAAAATCCTCCCGTATCACATTTCAACATACGTATGCAAATTTGTTAAGCTCGAAAACTATACAACATGATAAATTTACAAAGGCTGGAAATCTCACAAAAACCTTTTCCAGCGAAAAGTTATTGAAACAAACAACATATTTGCTATTAGAGGCAAAAAACCCTTCCTATTTCAATTGCGTGCGTGCAAACAAGACACACAATCCGTGTCACAAAGCATATGCAATTAAATAAATTTCTGACAGTTCACATCAAACCCTTTTCGAAAGAACCTTGACCGTAAATAATAAAGAACAAAACAAACAACAAGCTTTCATTCAAATAATTCCTCACTGTCTCATTTCCTTTTTTTTCTTTTACCTTTGCAGAGTTGAGTACAAAGTAAACGTAAATTGCCAGACAACTTAGATGCAGGTTGCAGTGCAGGTTAAATGTTCTCCCTTGTGCACCAGAGAAATCTACGCATTACCCCAACCCCTTGAAACCTAACAAAATACGAACAGAAGACTCTATGCACTTCGTCAATCCACTTAGCAGGGGAGTGACAGGCAAGATTTTTACCGGCACGGAAAAAAATAAAAAAAAGGATTAAAAGAGAGAAATATTACCCATTTTCCGACTGGGATTGCCATACTGGCAAACCAGTAATTATATATCTATTATCTCAAATCCAACAAGCGCTAGTGGAATAATTGTTAATTAGTCTTCGTAATATAATTTAGCTTTCATTAGTTTTAATTGTAAATAAGTTTGCTTTGGTCATCTATTCCGTTCCTCAAACTTACTGGATGTTCCAAACTCCGCGAGATAATTTGTTTAACCTAATATTATCCTGTCCTCTTTTCCTTATCTTTCGTCTTGTTCACCGTACTGATCCGAACTTACTTACTGTCCACATCTCCCTTGATATGTGTTATCACTCGTAAAGAACATTTGCAAGGGGATTATTAACGAAGTGGCACGTGGAGTGTCAGTGGTAAAAGTGCATCCAGTGAGGTGTAGTGAGTGTATCGTCCACTAATCGTCGATAAATCTTGTATAATTCTACTTACTTACTTACTTACAGTATGTAATTATTATCTGTAATAAAAATTAAAATGTTAGAGACCTTGATAAAAAAAAAAAGAATGGTAATGGTTACCGTAATGAATTTACATTGAATATATAGATAGCGCGGCACTTTTTTTAAACATAAATTTAAATGCGCTTTATGAGCAAGCAATCTATGGGTCAAATCGGACATCAGCATGTACAGGCGTCCCTGGCAGCCACCATTTAGCGATTTCAACCAACCAATAAAAAAAGGCCTGACCACAACACCGGAAACTCCATGCCCTACTCTTCGCAAACAGTGTATGGTTCTCTAGCGTCCCACAGAATTAATCGACAATCAAGTGTTGTGAGACTGACACTACAGCTTATGGTCCTTATCATGGAAGGTTTGAAAGTAGATCTCTCTTCTTCCCTTCCCGTGGAGAGGCCGAAGAAGACAAAACAGTGATACATTTCAAAAATATCTGTTTTAACATATTGAAAAGCATTCGATTCAATAGAATACGACTACATTAATGATAAAATAATTCCTAGAAGAGCTTCGGAGTCCCTAACTTTGGATCATAACCATTTGTCAATTTAGAAGCAAGACTAACAAAGATAAAACATTTAACGATTATTAGCATATTTAAGAAGGAACTGAGACCTACCAAAAGTTAACAACAACGTATTAACTGTGATCAAAGAAATAAGAGTGAGGGGTTTCGTGCTGTTCAATGAAGTGTACGGATAACTGACTTGGGTTAAACATGTGGGCTCAAGAGAGCACCAAGATGCACCATGGTTAACATTATGAATGGAGCTGTTATCTCTTGGGATCATCACTGCAAGCAACTTAACCTCGCAAGAGAGCATAAAGGAACATAAGCAATCCGACTTACAGCTGACCCCAATCCGAGAGTTGAATCGTGCATTTGAACATTTATTTCCACTCAGAACGGATAAAAAGGGCTCCTAACTCCATATGGAAGAGAAAAAAAAGAAAATGTACCACTCACCATTCAAGATACGAATTAAAATTAGCGACGTTTTAGTATAAAATAATTGATTCACATAATTTTGCCTGCAAGTAGTTTATCGAAATAAATGAAAGAAGAATAAAGGTTCCTTTTCAAATTTCCATTCTCTGCCCATCTTAAAATCAAAGTGAAACTGGCATCCTCATATTTCTCGGTTATTAATTTTAAAATTGGTGTTCCCGTTGCACGGGCATCAAGGTAGAAAGCAGTTATGACGCAGTGGTGAAAGCACTCGCCACCAACCAATGTGGCCGGGGTTCCACTCCCAGCCTGAGACTAGATCATGCCGAGGTGGACTGAGTTTGTTGGGTGTGCTTGCTTTTTCTTTAAAAATTCATGCGGTTAAAGAAAAATTCATTGCCAAACTGGTAAATCCAAAGTAAATTTTACTCGAAAAACCGATAGCGCCTCTCATCGCTTAGTGATTCATGCGATATTGGTTTTTAGCGTAAAACTCACCGTGGAATTCACTAGTTAGGCAATGAATTTTTCTATAGAAGAAATCAAAGAAAATGATTTAATTATTTAAACATGAAAACGCGGGCAATTCGAAACCTTTTGTTTTCACTAGCCCTACAGGTAGTAAGAGTAAATAACCAGGGAGCTCCGCTTTTAGGCTTGGCTAAATCTATATGTTATCGAAATATCATTTGATGCGCGTTTTTCCAAATCTGCATGTATGTGCACATTTCTACTGCCTTATTGTATACCTTTAAATTATACTACACAAACCCATTCAGTATTTATAGGCCCAATAAGAATACTGGAATGAATTCTCGTATTTTCATTAAATCCCAAATAAGCCGGAAAGGGTTCGTTCACGGGAATAAACCATGTCGCTTTCTGCGTTGTTCCATCTTCTGCATTCCAGAAAGTTTCGGCGAGCATGCATTTTTTGGCAATGAACTTCATTTTCATTGTTCAGTGATACTGTGTGCGGAGTATTCTTTAAAAAATGATTGGAATGTCTTACGGTATACAGAAGACTGAGTCACCATGAAAATATCTTTGTTCGCTTTGCGGGAAGTGTAGCTGTGACTCGAACTCTACTCTTCACCCGTGCCAATTTATACAAAAGGTGAACAATTGAGCCACTCTTTGGCGATTTCAATGCTCGTCGTACGTGAGACATTGCAACAAAAGACCGACAAAAGAAAATTCCAGCCAAAGAAATGCCCCAAGCAATTCACTCTGATGAAGGGCTGACGC
Source organism: Montipora capricornis (assembly GCF_036669925.1). Classification (NCBI taxonomy): domain Eukaryota; kingdom Metazoa; phylum Cnidaria; class Anthozoa; order Scleractinia; family Acroporidae; genus Montipora; species Montipora capricornis. The sequence continues at coordinate 33,269,554 of NC_090884.1, forward strand.
ACGAAACGTAAGATCACAAATTATTTTTACGGTGCATGATTACTGATGGCGCGATTTTGTCTCGAAAATGATTTAAGAGTGGTGGGTAAACGTATTCCTGAAGGCAATTAGATGGTAAACCGGGCGATCAAAGAAAGAAATAGCACTGCACTCTAGAACGTCTCATTTAACAAACGATCAATTTGTCACACCCTTTGTCTTTTAAGAAGGGTCAGAATTCAAAGCTAAAATAGACAAAAGTTGCAGTCTATAATTGATCAGAATATACAACGCTGCAGCGAAGTTTTAGAAGTTATTTCACTCAAGCTTGCACTTTTCTTTTCCGATTGTCGAGTAAAGCTAGATGGTCTCTCGAAAAACAAATGCTTGTGGCCTCTGTACTCTGTTAAGTATCACAGGATAAAAGCACGATAGCCAACAAATAACTGCCCCCTGTTTGTCACACTCTTTAACTTTTAATAATGAGAACCACAGGGAATATAAAGTTGAAATGTACCCATGGAACACCTTAAGACCTCCCAGGAGATCGTTAAACACGTGTCCGTGCATTCTGGATCGAATTGAAATACGAAAAGTCGATACATTTGGAAGCCGATACAAAATATAAAAGGTCTTTTTTTCTTAAAGTGATCAGTCATTGTGAATAACTTAGACGCCAAATCATTCCAAAAGTCAGGCCACTGTATCTCATACCAAACCCTTCCTCGTTTCTGTCGACTGACAAGTAATAGCTTCCCTGCGAACCTATTTGTGTCTCAAGGTGCTTGAGAAAGCGCAAAGTCAACGGATTCACAATATTCAGCGTTGTTTGAACTCGAGTGTTCTTTGCTTCACTCAAGCATGCTTTGCTCTGCTATCGTTTGTTTATTCGGCTTGCACTTCATTAAGAGACTGATTCATGATCTCCTATCCTTTGAAATGGGCTTAATTTGTCAGGGAAAAAAAAAAGACTTTACGCTAACCTAGTCACAATTAGCACAAGCCTTTCAATTTGAAGTTTCGATAATTTGATTCAATAAAGCTATAAAGGAACAATGTTGCATTTCTTTGGTAAGGTCCAACTCGCGCATAGCGGAAAGGGGAGGGCGGAGGAGGGTCTGAGGAGGCCAAGAAATCTACCATGAAAGTTGTTGGACTCTTGCATTTCATCATTTTTGGACTAAATTGAATCTCTAGGCGCATGACAAAATAATCAAAACTAGCAACTGACCGAAAGTTTGTTTTCTTTCAGAAAAAAATCATGAACAAATAACTAAAAGAAGAATGAAAGCAATATGCTCTTTTGCAGTGTCGACCGATTCTTTCTTACGGGCTGCTGGATGTAGTCGCAGCATCTTCGGAAAACGCGCCCGCACATGAAAATCTTCAGTTAAAGGCATACTTCTTTTGGTAAAGAATGATCACGTTGGCACCAGAAGTCAACGTTCAGAAGGTATGGTAACCACGATAAACGTAGTTAATGAACAACCCAGAAGCTCTTTAGTGCAGACAAAAACAAGAAAGTGAAGAAAACAACGTGGCTTAAACAATCTAATGAAGTTTTGCAAAGTTTTTGGCAACAAAGACGAAATTTAAGTTTGTCCTGGGTTTCATAACCTCGTTGCATTCTGAAAATGAGCTCGATTAAGTGTCATTCCATGTTAAACCATATTACGAACATTCTTACTATATGCTTCTTTCAGTGCCTCAAATTACTACATTTGTACGTTTCACTTGCCTGGAGCTGCTGAGGGGATCCGTTTGCGTGGGTGTGTTCGTCTCTCGAACCATCTAAACTAAACTAAAGTATTAACCTAAACTAAGCTAGACTAAACTAACTATATAACTATACTATCTATCTAGACTAACTTAAATTCATAATTAGTCACAATATTCAGTTACCGTACGGCTGTAGCCGTCTGCTGGCGAAAACGAAATACTCCCAAACCGGAAGTGCGATGCCCGAGATAATGCCAACCACTGTAGAAGGATAAGGGACGCAAAAAGAGCTGTGATCCAGCGAGTCATGTTTTGTCCCGTTGGGATAGAAGACTTTGTTGGTTTTGACTGCTAGTAGGAAGACCGCGAGAAATCCGTCCACAGAACTTAAATTCAAGGTCGTTCCAAGGAGTCGCCTAGTGAGTCTGAACAAACACCTTTTCGTGTCCTCCAAAATTATTCATCACTCCATTCGCTTTAACCAATAACGAAAGGTAAAAATAGTAAAAATAGGTCACCTTAACAATAGCGCATTAGAATGCAGCCCACAAGATCGCAAATTACTATTTTTTGTCTTTTGAAATCATTCCAGCCGAGTGGACACAATGGAACGCCCTTCTTTCATTAATAGTCCTCGAGGTTTGCAGTTAGCTTTTTGTTCTCTTATTGCTGTGATAGCATATTGTTCATATTTCTAACGTTCGTTAACCTTCACTTAGTGATAAAGAAAGAGTCCATTAGCAAAAGAGAATTCAGAAAAAATTCTCTATCAAGTCTTATTTTTTCGAAAGGGTGTGCCGCCCTTAATATGCCTCGGATTTGTCTTAGCGTGATTACATTCATAACAATAGCCGTTGTCTCAAACGCAAATTTACTCAACAGTCGATTGATTTTCGTGGGAGTAAATATGCAATGCATGATAAATATATTGCTGGTTTGCGCCCTCTTTCTTTTCTTCTTGGAAACATGGCAATCTGCCCATTGGCAACAATCG
>NC_090884.1:33277245-33282245 GCF_036669925.1 Montipora capricornis
GTTTCCACAGATCTTGGTTGCTGATGATGCCTGGCCAGCGTATCTTAAGAATCCTTCCTAGGCAGGTGTTAATGAAAGTCTGGATTCTTTTCATAGTGGCAACGGTGGTTCTCCAGGTTTCGGCTCCATAGAGCCATACAGGCTTCACAATGGTGTTAAAAATCCTGATTTTAGTGCTGGTACCGAGAAGTGACGCTAACTCTTACTCTTACCTTATTGCTAGAAATAGGTAGCAAATGCTTAGAATTAAAAGGACGTTTTGACTTGGATATGAGAATTGGCCGTGAATTTAATTTAATTACGTGCATTTCTCGATGAAAGTAGTTAGGCTGTACATTAAATTTCAGCAGAATCCGAAAATACAATTTCCAAGGTGCCTGCACGACAGCCCAGGTGAAGGATGAATAAGCGCTCGCTTTTCTTATAAAGTACGTGAATTTGTTCAAACATGGTTCAAAAGCGTCTACTCCTATTTACTTTCAAACTGTTTTATCATTGACAATTCCATTCTACAAATTCGTGTTTTAATAAATTTGGTTTTCGACACAATAAGTATAATTAAGTTAATGTTCTTTTTTTGTTCTTTATAGTATTTAGCATGCAGCCACAAATCTATTTATTCCTTTTACATGGCTCTTGATTGGATAGACCTTCAATGAAGCGTTTTGCAAAATGTATGATATTTTTAAAGTGCTATTACGATTTTAAAAAAAAGTCACTTATTTTTCTTTCTTCAAAATTTGAAAGTGTGTTTGCTTAACACTTGACTGGATTCAGTCACGTTCAAACTTAGAGGCTTGGATCTAGCAAAGAGTGACCTCTTTTAATGGACTGTATTCATATATGGCGGCTAAGTAATTATTTTTTTGACTTTATGCTAATCATCCTCCCTAGCACCCTTGCACGAACAAAAATCAAAAGAATTTTTGCTCCAAAGTGAGGCTAATGAGGATGATTAGCATAATGACAAAAGAACAATTTCTTGGCCGCCATTTATGAATACGGTCTAAAAGTTTCAGCGTGTAAATGCAGCTTATTATATATGCAAAAACATGAGTTTAAAAGTCTGCATATTAATTTGCCGTGTACGCACGCATTGCATTTCTTGAACTAGTACTGGTGTGTTTTCGACGTCATTTCTCTCTCAAGATTTTAAAGTTGGTAACGGCGGACCATTAAATAGGGAAATTCCTGTTAAAATAAACAGGTATCTTTTTGAAATCAAGGCTTAAAGCTTGGGTCACTTCGTGTTTAGTCGACATAGTTTTGAAATGTAAAGAAAAAAAATTAAGGTTTTAAGAAAATGCCAGGGCAAATTTGATTGCTTATTCTACGAAATGCTCTTCATGAAGAGTTTCAAGCCTAATTTGAATATCCAGACGGACTCCATACGTGCCAAACTTTTAGTTCAATTTTCATTGTTCCTTTCTTTCACTATACAGGCTTCTTATCAGCTATTCTTTTTTAAGTTGAGAAACTAAATATTTTAAGCAAGAGCCGATACAACGTAGATTTGATTTTACACCACTAAAATGAAATCTACGTTGTATCGGCTCTTGTTTAAAATATTTAGTTTCTCAACTTGAAATAACACCGATCAGATCAAGCCACTGAACCAACGTACACCGACAGGAAAATTGTCCACGGTTGCTTGCTTTAAGGACGTTCGCGCCAAAATCTTCCTACGGTGAGATTTTCTTCATTTCTCGCCTAGAGTTAGGTCATAAAGTACTTACTCCAAAAATGAAAAAAAAAATGGGGGTCACCGACTTTGTTTCGGAGAAAATGGCAGTGGAAAAATGCCTTAATTTCAAGAAATCGGTCATAATAGCGAGATGTAGGCTCATCTGCTCATCCATCGAAAATCATAAAAATAAACTGTTGGAGTGAAAGTTTCCATGCATAGGTTTTCAGGAGTGAGATTTTTAGATAATTGTATGCCGCTAGGGATGTGGTAAACAGTAGAGTTCATCCTCGACGAGTGTTTTCGTAAGCTCTATCCGTTGCAACCACTACCGGAATTCGATGGCACGAGGAAAGAAAATGTTAAAAAAAGATAACTTCTTACGGTGAGAATTTTTTTATTTCATCATATTTTGTAGATAGTAAGTAAAGTAAGTGATTCATGATTTAAAAAATAGGGGTCACCGATGATCTGAACGAGTAAAATCGATGTGATTTTGCAAAGCTCATGGAAAAGTTCGTTTGTCACGCTTTTGCGTGACCTGTCGGGCAAGGACTGGAACCTAAGAGAGGATCGATCGTTGAAGAGATGAAAGTTTTTACCGAAATAAAAACCTTTTTCGAGCATAGCAACGACGTTTTAAGAAGGGGTCATCTTCATTTGGTTGGTGTTTTGTATAATATCTCCCCATTGCCGTCATGCTCATCCTCTGGAGTGTGTTTTTTTGTGAAATTCAATCGCTGATAGTTTCCACGCAGGTCCGCACTATTCAAGCTGACGAGGACGAAAATACTCCTCAATTTTCACGAAAGTAAAGGAAAAGAACTTTAAAAACATGCATTCACTTTGAACTTAAGTTCGTAGGGTAATAAAAACATTAAAAGAAATAGCCCCATTAAATTTGCGCAACGGTTCGTCCACAAGTTTTCCAACTTTCAGCCACTAGTCTACTCGATCAGCTACCTTTTTCCAGAGCCTTTCCATCCTCCCGCTCACTTCTCTTTGAAGTTTCATGATGATTCAGAAATAAATGTGCCATTCTTTTGCCGGCCTGTAATTTTTTCTTCGGCGTTTTTGTTGCCATGTTATTTTAACTGATGCTTGAAAAATTTGTATGAAAGTCAAGTAAACTAGTGCACGACTGATAAAACCTCGCGAATATCAGTCGTGCACTAGTCTACTTGACTTTCATAAATATTTTAGATCAATTTTGACTGATCACGATCTTCTCTGATCCAACGCTGTGCAAGACTTACCGTCCACGGTTTTTGCAAAGGTTTTAAAACCTCAACTTCACTAATGCTCAAAGTAATGCGTGACATATTACAGTCGCGTTACATGCGCAGTAACGTTGCTCATAAACAATTAGCGCGAACGTCCTTAAAACTCTGGAATTCTTTTTTAGTATTTATAGGTTGTAATCTTCATTTAACTTTGAATTGACAATGGCTGTGTTTTCACGACAGCCGTTGATCAGGCTAACTGGGAATCCTAATTGATTATTGCTCGTCTCGCTTGATTCGTTATTTGTCGTTTTTTTTTCTTTTTACGAAAACTAATTGCGATTTTAAGGAGTCCATAGGCGTTAATGATATACTGTATTTCTCTCACTCATTGTTTAGAACATTACCAGATCAGAATACCAGTTACGACTTTTTGCACCATAAAGAGAAAAGGAGACGTTTTCTTGCGAAACCAATTTAACCTGTCTAACCTGTCTTTTTACTTCAAAATAGCTAATTAACAGGAAACACTCAAGCATGGTCGCAAACGCAATCATTTGCAAATCCGTGTTCCTGTATTTTATTACTTCCTTATTTTTTGTTATATTCAAAAGGCCATTACTACAATATGCACAGTCGGCAAGGAATCAACAATTGAAAGCAGCAAATTCATTATATAAGCTATGTTCCCTCTTTTGGGCGTTTCAGTCAAGTTAATTACGTTAAGTCAGTAGAGCGAGGACACGTGATGAAAAAAACACGTGAATCCTAGATACCAATTCAATCACGTTACTAATGTTACTGAGTTATCAAATGCTTACTCCACTTTGAAGTCGAAGCTCTCCTGGGTGTAACCTGCGACTAGGCTCTATTTTAATTTCGCGTAGTACGTACTGTGGAGTTGGCGAAACGCAAAATAGAACCTGACCAAATTCCTCTTCGAAATTCCTTCCGCCCACTTTTTTGGATTGATTAAAAGTAAAGTAAAGTAAAAGTAACCATATTTAACGTCAATAACTGGTAACAGTAATTCAACTGACAAACCTGAGGTCGAAGGTGCGCTCATTTTACTCCCCCCTCTCCATCAGTGCTCCGCTTTACGGGTATTTTTATAGCTACTCACCTACACGGAAAGGAAAGGAGTCGAAACAAGGATGCGAGATCCGGGAATCGAACTCAGGACCTCTTGCACCAAGGCCGCGCACTAATTAACCGATTGTGCCGACATGTCCTTCATCGACCAATCAGATTTACTTCTATTACACAATATATCCGTGGACGGCCGATGCACGCGATTTTGTTTTGACCAGAGTTTAACCAAGGGAGGAATTATAAACGAATTCGAAAGTTACCTTTGGCTTCAATTTGAGAAAAAAACATTTAAAGCGTGGAGAATTTTACTTTCTGTACCTTTCGGCTACTATATTGCGGCAAAGTAAAAAAGGTAAAGTCTCCGCTTACGAGCCAGAAGGCTCATCAGGCCGGCGCTTATCTCCGGTTTCTGTAGCATGAAGCGACTAGGAGTATTTGTACTCCCCCCTGGATGGGATGCTAGTCCATCGCAGGGTTACCCCCAGCATTACGCCGGTGGAGAGAGGCACCGTGAGAGTAAAGTGTCTTGCCCAAGAACACAACACAATGTTCCCTGCCAGGCCCCGAACCCGGACCACTCGATCCGGAGTCGAGCGCACTAACCATGAGGCCACCGCGCCTCCCATATTGCGGCTAAGGTCGGTGTAATTCTTCCTCCGAACTTCACTGAATATGCAATCTTGTAAGCTTGACAGTTAATTTGTAATTGAGATAACCTAGCATTTTGTCATTGGAAGGTTTGGTAATAGATTTTTAAGGAAAAAAAAAAAAGAGAGAAATACAGTATTCTTTTAACATGTTCGCCAATTAAGGTTTCTTTGGTGATTTTTTTCGGGTAATCTTCAGTTCCAGTGTTTTTGTAGAATTTCGCGTAGTAAAATCGTGATAAGCAAGCTTACGTTATTAATTTTTTGATGAAGTACGAACAGTAAGATGGACTCGCAAATTTTCGGAACATTTGTTGTAAAATTTCTTGCTTGTCTGCCTCTCCTAGGAGAGGT
>NC_090884.1:33287245-33312245 GCF_036669925.1 Montipora capricornis
TTGCAATATTTGACTAATTTCAGTCCTACTTCCTTTGAAATTTGCAAAGGAAGTTCAACTCGGAAGCCACCGAATTCGCTTAATCTAATTACTTTCTTTGCTTTAACACCTTATATTTTTTTATGGTTCCAATTTTACTGGAGTTCCGCGGTTTTTAATTTCTGTTCTCGCGCAATCGTTCATCGATTTATGCAATCAAACTAATTGCAGAGTTGCGCACATTCCAGGGATCTTACTGATGACAGCCACATGTCGCGGTTACATCAGTTACATCAGCTCCACCAAAAATCGTCTAATTCCTTTAGACTAGAACTGCTTCCTGGATAGTGCGCCTTATATTCGTGAAGAATTAAATAATAATAATGTCCATAGTGACTCGCTTTCGCGAGCTAAATTCGCATGGGGTGACTGATATGGTTCGCAACAAAGTCAATAATTGGTTTCGTGTCTGGGTCATCTATAATAGTCTGGAATACATCAATAATGATGTGTGTGGGAGTCTGACCAAAATAGACAGTGAGGTACTTGGTGACGCACGCCATTTGATATTAATATGAATTGTCTATTTTACACGCCTTTAACGAGTTTAAGTTATTTTTAAAATACTCACGCACTTAAGAAAAAAATCCAGATTAGAATCCCCAGCTTACAACACTACCATCGCTTGTTTGGTACTTAATATATCTGAGACAGCCAGCTTTAGTTAAATGCCAGAAAACAACGAAACTTAAAATTATAATCACACAAAAATAAAGTAAACATCAGTATCGATAGATCCTAAGGTGACACCAGGCTTTCTACGTAAAGTTTACCGCCAACTAATTTGGCAATAGAAGGCAGAAAGAAAGAACGATAAGTGAAAAGCTAATTCAGGCGTTGAATTATTCAAAAAACTAAGTTCGAGAAACAACTCAATTATTAGAAAAAATGTAAAGTATGTAACCACCAATTATAATTAAATCAAAAGCACGCATTTACAAAATCGGTGTTACTCTTAGAATCAGTGTTGGCTGAGAAAAAAAGAAAGAGACAAAAGTTATAAAATCTTTTTTTGAGTTGAGCAAAATATGTTATCATATTAACGGGAACTTTTCCTCTGAAAACTATGTACGTGATTTAGCCCCTAAACGCGCTGCATAGATTAATTGCCTTGAGCAAATCCGGTTTTATAATTCTGAGTGTTAATATACTGTGAGTTTAATTCAGCGAAAGTGATGACATTGAGAAGTAAAGCGCAATTTTAGTTTTGAACGGAGTTGTTTTGTCTACAATGATAACATGCAAGATCTTTTTTTAAAGACAGGATCCCTGCAAGTCATGATAGCTCATTCTTACAATGCAAACATTCGAAGTCGTGCGCTACAAATAATTAATTATATAATACAAAGTCTGTGTTTAAATTGTCTATTCAATAGTGTTTAAGCACAACTGCTTTAGGCAAGTAAAGTTCACGTTTCGGCAGAAATCCATTCTTATTGAAATAGACCGCAGTGTAATTAACGGGCTGGTCTTTCAAATACCGGATACGAAATGCGGTTGTCTATACGAAATAATCAATGTCCATAAAACAAAAGAACAAATCGAGCATAACAATACATAATTAGCAAGGCCTAATCAGAATAACAATGGTTCTTTTGTCCTCCGCCATTTTAGTCAGGTATATGAAAGTCTACCCAATTAACAGCTTAAATATAAGAAACAATGTGTAATAAGGAAAACTCGCTTTTGTGACCAGCCGTTTTAACTGAGGTAAGAAGTTTCTTGAGACTATAACAATACTGAAACATATACCACTTATGAGGGCTCCCTATGCGTTGAAACTCAATTGGCTGGTTGATTCGTAATCAGGTTCACAAATAGCATGCCTATAATTTATATTTGTCTGTTTATAATAATTGAATGTTGATATTCTTTCGTTTTGTTATTTTGTTTAGTTTGAGATTTGTAGATCTTTCAATCAGCCATGGTAAACGATTTAATTGTTTATCAGCAAAAAAGGCATCCACAGGACTATTCTACTTCCTTTACATTCTTTCTTTCACTCTATTTTTTTCACTTTTTGCCTCATCATATTTTATTGTATTTAGCAACTACCAACCTACTTCTTCTTTAACACCTTTCTTGATCATGCATATGGTGGACCTCGAAGCACTCCGAATAATACATATCGCGTATTTTTTGTCTATCTTTTCAACTTTTTCAAGTTAATTGTTTTCGTATTCTGTTCATGACTATGAACTAATACTGACATTAATCCTGATCTCAAAATACCAGTGTAATAACCTAAATTTGTGTATTCCATAATGATTTTTGCCATATGACTCAGGCGTATTAAATCACTTCTTGACCGAGTGAGTGCAGCTTGTAAACCCGGTCTTAACAGTAAATGGTACTTTATTTCGAATTTGGGAGTGTTCTGCAACGACTTGATTTCGTTCGACTTCATCTTTGAGTCAGCACATCATTCAGAAGGCGTGTAAAAATAATTTGTTTTTGCAAAAATCACTTTAATTTAATACCACTTTGAAGATTTTGCCTGCCTTCAATCTTTTCAACATGATTTAGGCCAGAGACCATGATGCTAACTGTCATGCCTTAGACAGTCTGAACTCAGCCTTTAACATGTTTACTACAGTTGTAGGAGATGAAAAAGGTATACTCTAATTTACCTTTTTATGGCAAAGTATTTCGGCTCACTCAAATTAGTTAATCGAGACTGCAAGGGGAACCTTTATCGGGAATGTAACAAGCGAAGCTTCAGTTATGTGTTCTCGACTTGTGAGGGTTTTTAGCCAATCAACCGTGGACAATGACGTGACTGTGCCGGTTCGATTAACCGGTTTGATCACAAGCTGAAGAAGTAAATATTTTGAGGAAGAGCCGATATAACGTAGATTTCATTACTGGTGTAGTAGTGTAGTATATTTCGGCTGGCCAAACCCGCCTTTTACAGGTACAATGGGAATTTCAGTACATTATTGGATTGCAATCCACTGTAAACTCTCATATGAATTGTACCTGAAGAAGCTTGGTTTTGCCAGCTGAAATACAGTACACTACTAAATCAATAGTCAAATGTACGTTGTACCGGCTCTTTCTCATAATATTTACTTCTGGATTTGTGATCAACCCTTTCAGGCAAGAAGCTAATAGGTTGAACGAAGATTACTGTCGGAAATTAGTCGAGACATGAAACAAGCCGACCATCACTTAAAATAGAAAAATGGATTGAACGTACAAAAAGAAAAGCCGGGCAAGGAGCGTGTCGTTTTCCTCCAAATTCAAGAACGAGGTTGAAGGAACTGAAGTTAAAGATCACCGTAGTTGTTCCTATGCAAAAAAAAACTGTTATGTTACCTATATCTATTCCAAACAGAATTTTTCCCCAACAAATGTCGAAAATTAAACTCCAGTTTGTGTGTTACCAACAGATCATCAAGGTACGTACCTTGATGATCTCTTGGTGGTACCTACATGTGCTTCCTTCCCTGCTAGTACTAACAGATTGTTCAGAACTAAAATTATTCAGACGTTTAATTAGGCTCAACGACCCTAAATGAAACACTTCCATTCCCACAAAAAACGCCCTTCGAGTTACGATGTGATGCACAGTGGAAAGTTTGGAGTGAAGAGCTCCAGATAGGCCTGTCTATCTTGTCGTTGGGGCTATCCACAATAGGGCCGTTTATACGAGAGAAAATAAGCCGCGACCAACTCTGGCCGCGGCTTACGTAAGCCGCGAAAGGAACTACTTATACAAGTATAAACTCCCCGGCCAGGATAAGCCGCGGGTTGAGAAAGCCATGAACGTAGATTTTGTACCATTTATACGGGGTGTTCGCGGCTTACGTAAGCCGCGGCCAGAGTTAACCGCGGCTTATTTTCTCTCGTATTAACGGCCCTAATGTGTGACAACTTGATATAAGAATGGTAAATAATAAATCGTGTTGAGATACGGACGTTAAAGAGGACTTGACTGTGCCAGTATAAGAGAAGAAAATAATAATGAAAAAGATAACCGAGTATAACTTTATAATTTGAGCTATAACCAGTGGAACTTCTCTGCCAACTGAACGGGGATATCACCATGACTATTTAATTTCGAATTAGATTTGTAATCACGTACGCGTTGATGTTTTGGCAAATAACTTGTGACCTTAAGTGAAATATGAAATTTAGTTCAGGAGGGAGGCCTGTATCATTAAAATTTGATAAAGGATCGGTTATCCTATGGCAAGAGTATACAAATACATATCTAAAGTTTTTTTTAAGGTTCATGGACGACGAGAGACCCAAGTGATACAAAAATCGAGTACTGATGAAGGCAAAAGAGCGCTTTTCGATTGCAATGGGGACTGTATTCAACGACCTTTTCCGCCAGCTCAATATATCCTTTACAATATCATTCTTAATGAAAGTGGTTGAGCTAACACCCTCTCACGCGGGGATCTGTATGCTAATTGGACAGTGTGTAGACGGGTTGTCGTCTCTCTTGGCTGGTTACTTGGGTGATCACGTGAAAATACCATTTCTGTCAAGAAAGATTGGTCAAAGAAAATCGTGGCATTTTATTGGTTCGGTACTTATGAGCATTGGAGTTCCCCTTTTGTACAACCGATGTCTCTTTTGTAACGAATCTGGAGATACAACTTGGCTGCCACTGGTTTATTACGCTTTTGCTTTCCTAATTACAAACGTTGCATACGGCACGATGCAAATTAATCACCTGGCGGTTATAACAATTGTGCCTGAGACCATCAAAGAAGCAACTGCCGTCAGTGCCCTGGGGTAAGTAAAATGACTACAGCCCTGTTTTCCGAGTACCACCCCGTATAGGCATATTTTTGTTCCGTTATCATTATCCTTATTAACCTGTTTATATTAATCACTTGTCTTGTTCGAAAATCATGCAATCTCAATCTTTGAATAGTTGTCAGTCTACTCGTATTCCTTAAGATGTTGTCGTAGTCCTTAATTAATACTCAATCGTCCATTGTTATTATTATTATTATTATTATTATTATTATTATTATTATTATTATTATTATTATTATTATTATTATTATTATTATGATTATTATATTTGGCAGATTAAAACTCCGGAATGAAAGTCCTAACTACAAATACTGGGCGTGTAAACGTAGCCAGTATTACCTCAAAAATTACGGATTTACATTAGATAGGAATAAAATTGCGTAAACTTAATAAAATATATATTTACCCCAATATTATCTGCTAGGTGCTAATTGTGTATTGTCTCAATAACATCCCATAGGTGTCCAGGCGGCTAGCACATCACTTTGAATGTTTTAGCGATGTGAAGGGTGTGGCTCAGGACGGCTTTCTGCATTCTTCTGAGTACCTCTCGGTGGTACTTATCTGAGCCCTTCAATGCCTTGACTTCTTCCTTCAGACCTTTTGAGGAGCCAACAAGGGCGAATCGAATCCTGAACCCTGCTGTCTCTTAAGCTTTAGTCGCAATGTAGCGTACTTTAAGGTCTTCTCCTCTTCTTTCTGCTTTCTGTTGTTCATCCAGGGACAGTTCATCTCTATCAGCATCATCTCCTTGTTTTCCCTGTCTACAAACCTAGCGTCAACTCTGTTGGCTCTCACTTGCAAGTGCTCCGCGAAAACAGGACCATCCCAGTACGCTGTCACCTTATTATTATTGTATACTTTCGGTTGGACCTTGTTGATCTGCGTCGTTGCTGTACTTGCGACGACGATTAGCGGCGACAATCATTATCATTATTATTATTATTATTATTATTATTATTATTATTATTATTATTATCAGTTATTATGCAGTATAAACGTTCGTATGCTAGCTTAGCACATAGCTCAATAGGGCGCAATTGCGTAACCTAAAGGCTGTAAAAATAACCTGAATGTATCTAAAAAGTTCGTATCTACATATATCGATCTATATATAAGCGAATTAAAAGGTTAACTTCGATTCTTAAAAAGGTAAAAATATGAAATGAATCTCTTCAGACCTATTTAAACAATAATATTAAAGCATCTAAGACGATCCTAAATAATTGTTCTGTTGTCTCTGACCGGAGTTAGTATCTGCTTATGTTAACACTTTGAAAGATCTCGCAATGTGCAGACTTTCAGACAAAACGACCTTCTGCATTTTCAACAATACTTCTTTGCCCCTTTTAACTCCTACAAGACTTCGGATGGTGTTCACCAGTTCCTCACTGTATCCTCCTAACACGTCCATTACGATGTTAAACTGTTTCACTTGATATCCAGGAAACTGCCTCTTCAATTCCAGTCGCAATGGGGCATACTTTTCCGTCTTCTCGCAGCTCTTGATCTCCCTGTTATTCATCCAAGGACAGCTCATCTCCAGCAAGATGACAGATTTTGCTGTGCTGTCCACTATTCGGGCATCAATTCTGTTAGCTCTCACCGTCACATGATCTGCATAAACAGGGACATCCCAGAAGGCTTGCGCTCGGTCATTTTGATAGACAGGTTTAGGCTCGCTCAGTGAATACCATGGCGGTACACTATCCATTAGGTCTAGGCTGAACAACATCTCGAAAAAAATTACTTTCAACACCGCATTATGCCGTTGCAGATATTTGGACTGCGCAAGCGCAGAGCAACCAGCTAATACGTGGGCCACCGTCTCAGCTGCCTTGCCACATAAACGGCACATAATCTGGTCTGACCCCGTTCTTGTCTTCTTACTCTGGTACACTCGGGTGGGAAGTAACTGTTCGTACAGCTCAAACACGCCAGCGATAACATATGTCGGGCATGTCCTCCATTGCCACAGCCAACTAAAGCTATGGGATTGTCGGACATCCCCTGTACCAGAGCCTTCTTGTTCTTCCTCCCATCGAGAAGCTATCAACTTTCCCTGCCAAGCTTGGCCTGATACCTGATCTTTCAATTTCTTCTGCTGTGCGCTTCTTAGCTTTTGCTTGATGTTTGACTCTTTCACTACTTCACCTTCCTCCGTGCAGCACATTGGGGTAGGGTATGTAAGAGATAGCTCTAATCCAAGATCTCTACTAAACTTTGTCGCCTCCTTGATGAGTGAGCTATGGCCTAGCACACCTGAACGTTCTTCGAACTTCCGAACAAGCTCCATTGTCGGATCAGTGTTCTTGAACAGTTTAAGTGCGCCTTTGATCTTGATGGCCTTATACTCCTCCTCCACCGATCTCAGGCCTCGCCCGCCCTGATCCCGCGATAGATAGCACAATGCGGTTGAACCCAAAGGATGTTTACCACCATTGCTGACCACGATCTTATTATTATTATTATTATTATTATTATTATTAATTTTGTGTTGTAGTGTATTTTTCTCCAATACGTATATACATCAACATTTTTATGACTCAATGTAAACATTATCGTGATCTGTTTTTCATAACCCTTCATACCTTGTTTCATGTTACACGAGATACGTGTTTTAGCGGGAGATCGGTTGAAATGAATAAAACAAGTTGTGTTTAATCTGGACATCTTATCACTATCTATATAATAGAGCGGCAGAACATTCTGACAGTATCTCACACTCGTTCGCTGAGCTTACTCTTGAGAGATACTATCAGCACTCAAAGATTAGTATTCCTGCGCATGCGCTGCTATGTCTTGTTATATCCTCTATTATTAAAAACTGAACTACGGATATCACATTTCCAGCATTTTCATTCGCTCGCCCGACACAGGTTATCAACTCATATACCTGCACTACCAAATATGGTACACAGTTTTGCGGCTCCGAGAAAAAAATGGCCAAATAAATTGAACATAAAAGAGTTGTGATGTTGATCATAACCAACTCGGCGCTACGCACCTCGTTGGTTATATATATCATTTCATATCCAGCAATCCCGAGTAGAATAATTGTTAATTATTACTGGGAATAACCCTGAGGAAAAAGAAGTAAAATAAAAATTAAAAAAACTACGCACGTGGGTGGTAATAACGTCCTTCAACTTTCCCGTGATTTTGTGCAAGACGCTGTTTATAGGCAAAATGCGGTGGAATGTCGTAGAATAAAGCACCACAACTTCCACTTAGTACATTATTTACCTGTGATTCAACGATTTAGCGACCCGTATTCTACATTATGAAATGATCTAAAGAGAACGTTATCATAAAAATCTGTTTTTTTTTTCAGGCCAAGTTATAAGGTTTCTTGTTTTTCCCAGTATACATTATGGTCCTCCAGGTTTGCACTTGAGCTACAAGTTGAAATGAAATATACAAAAAAAGACAAAAGTAGAATTAAAAACGCGAACCGTAACCTACAATATTCCGATGAATGAGAGAAATGATCCTCGCATTTATCTGGACAAGTTATTAAGCAATTGTCTGAGTCTTACACATTGACTTGCTCCCAGCTGTATGTGTATCCTCATAGCTCAAACTTGAACCGGCATCGCAAAGGTCATGGGTTCGAATCCCGTTGAAGCGCCACCTAAATCTTTCAGATGTCTACAAGAGACAATTGCTTAAATTGTGTAAAAAAAGTGCGAGGATCATTTCACTCTTTCGTCACATACGGGGAAAAATTACCGAAAGCTGATTGGTAATCAGGAGGGCATGACTACTTGATCCTGATTGGTTGACAGTTGCTTATCTAGAGCAAGCGAAGTAGTGCTTTTTGTCCGCATATAAAATACATTGTAAGTGCAATTTCTTTTTACAGCAACGATTTATTGAATTCAACCCAATGAAAGCGTGCTAAGTTGATTGTTATTTGTCGCGGCATTGAGTGGGCTTACCTCAATAATTTCATAAAGGTGCAGGTCTTGACATTAAAAACTTCTACAGGATTCTAGAACTGTTCTATTTAGAAGAGCTAGGGATCGTTTGATATTCTAGAACTTTAGAGATTTTAGAGATTTTAGAACCCCCAAAAGACCCTGCATATTCTAGAGCTTTAGAAATCTTAGACTCACAACATGGACCATGGATTCTAGAACCGTAGAACGTTTAGAGATTTTAGAAGCCCAAAGGGATCGTTTGATATTCTAGAGCCTTAGGGATTTTAGAGATTTTAGAGATTTTAGAACCCCCAAAAGACCTTACATATTCTAGAGCTTTAGAAATTTTAGACTCACAACATGGACCATAGATATTCTATTAGAGATTTTAGAACCCCTCTTCCGTTCTAGTATTCCACATCGCGTACTGATTTTAGAGGTTCTTGAACCTTTTAGCTATAGATTTCTAGACTTTAGAGACATGCCTTCAGTCTTTTTAAAAATAACTCTAAAATAGAAGATAGCTATAGATGAGTTCTATCTTCTAATGACAATATCTGCACCTTTCTCAAATTTTGTCCTTTATGTGATAAACATGTAATGACAATATTCCCACGTGTATTTAAAGATTAAATTTTGTGAAAACTTTGAAAATACGCGTGAAATTAATCCTTGAGTGTCTCGGGCCCATGCGATTACATATTCTAATAAGTCAATCCATTTGGGTACGTAATTACGCTACGGCATTCATTTTGTCTCCCAAAACAGGACACTTTTCTCCTTTGGAGCTGGAGTTTACATTTATTTCATTACTTGGGGCCTTCTAGGACAGCAAGGCGAAAATGATCTGGGACCCAGCAATCTAAAGCAATTCCAGGTTTTTACATTTTTTATGTTATGCAAAGCAGATTTGATGGCGTAAAAGTATATCTCAATCCAACAATCACTGAAGTAGAAACTAATCCCTTAAATCGGGACCCTTTGTTCCCAAGGAATCAATTAGGCTTAGCTACATAATTCCGGAATTTTTTTTAGAATTTTAGAAATCAAAAACATTTTTCGAAACTCTCAGGAATTTTAGAAAAAAAATGACAATTTCGAGAATTTTAGTGCAATTTGAACTTTCACCTGACATGTTGGAAACTTTTCACAGGCAAAAACGTTGACGTCTTTTTTTTTCCAACCTACCAGGAGAGGGGTCAGTCCGTTCATATCCATTCCTTATCAGCGGTTATTCACCAAAAGGAGTCCTACAGTGCATCTAAGCAGCGGTTTCTCACCGTAGTTTCGGAATCCGGATCTTTGCTTGAGAGCAAATATGGCAGACTTTGCACTATAAGAAACGAAATTTATAAGAATTTTCGCGAATTTTAGAGAGTTTTTGGAGAATTTTAGACATTTTAAAAATAATTTTAGAGCTTTTGTTTGGGACATTTTAAAGAAAGAATTTTAGACAGTTTTTCGGATATTATGTTGCTAGGCCTAGAATCAATTAACAGTTTCAGGAGCGCATTAGTAGGAGCTTTTCTCTTCCATACAAGCCCTATGAGTCAACCTTTGCTCGTATCTTTCTATTTTTAGAACGCCACGAGTTCCTCGGCTCTGCACACAATGTTTAGAATGGCCAATCAGAATAAAGTTATTGTGGAACAAAGACAAAAATAGCAAAAACAATGTATGCAAATTGATGTAAATTGTTGTAAATGTGAGTCTCCTGCTGAAGGATTAGTTCTAAAAATGGAAAGATAAGGGCAAAGGTTGACTCAAGGATATAATGCATTGGGAGGCTGCTAGTCATGGGCTCCTGACAGTTTTCATTACATTCTTTTACAGTGTTCTTATCAATATTGTTTCTTCACAATGCGACATATGTACCCTTTTCAACCCAAATTCATGGACTCGCTCTGAAAAGGGCTAACAAGCCTTCAACTTTTTAATTTATGTATGGTTGTCGGTTTACTTGCACATTTTAATCAACAAAATTTGAATGGCGACATCGATCGGAAGTGCCAATAAAACTAAGAAGGACATGTAACACCTGGCACTCATTTCAGAGAAAATAAAACACAGAGAACATTTTCCTTTCACATATTTTCCTTTCACATATAAGAAATAACACTTCATGTTCAACGACACTAACCGTTCTGTTTATGTGAATGAGTCTTCAGTTGCATTTCCTGATATCGCTTCTTGCCGGGTTCCATTGTTTCCAATTTCAATACATTTTATGGGGAATATCCCATTATGTGGTAAAGTGGGTCCATGTCATTATTAAAATGGTGCCGTCTTTGTGGCGACGTGTTGATAAAATCGAGGGCATAGGGACCGTAAAAGGACTTCCATGACGAGGTTTGATCAAAATTCCTTTTAACAAAACCTCAACTTTGCTTACTAATGTAAGAAATACCAAACTGGTTGGCTTGCCTACCATCTGAGCTCCCTTCTCCCAGATTCACATGCGCCAAAACCAAAAGGCCAGACCAGAGAATATCGTCCTTTATGCATGGCAGTTCCTATTCCCCACTGGTCTCCACACTTAGCTGTAAAAAAAAAAAAGAAAAAAAAAAGGTATTTAAAAGGTTTTTGTGAGATATCACGATACCATGTCCGGAAAATTTGGAAATATTTTTTCAAGAACAGGGAATACCGATATAGGCAATGAAATTGATTACTTTTGCTTGTCCTTTGCCTTTTAGTACCTTGCCTGGATTGCTGTTGGAACAGGGATATTCACGTCAGTTGTCTTTTACATAGGCACAAAGGAAAAAAAAGTCAGTTCTCCTCTGGCAAGGAAAATCAGTACATTCATTGATCCTAAGGTGAGTAAGAATAGTTTGGGAAATAATATAAAAAAAGCAAAAGCCGAGGAAAGCAACTCTGTAAGAAAGTATTGAACGTATTACATATATTATACAATATATCTGCAACCATATAGGATGTGACAGTCATTAAGATGTTTTATCCACTCTCTCTGGCTTCTTAAACTACGAAAGAATTCGTTATAAAGTCCGCCGCGATTTGTATAGATTATACGTAATGCTAATGGTCATTAGACACGTTTTTGTACTTGCAAGAACAATGATTCACCTCAGGGTCACCGTAGTTTTTGTCTTAGACCAAGCAACTTTTTGTGGCAGGTACGCCAGCATTCTTCAGTGCATGTTCTTGTGTGCAGTAATATTTATTAATTATCTGCATATGTGTAATTTGTAGAATGCCGTGGGAGTTTTCCAATCAAGCCAGATACTTTACTCATCTGCGTTTAAAAACGATGATGGTATGTTGATTTGGTTTTTTTTTTTTTCAAACATTTGCCAATGGTCTTTATTAACAGCCATATTGGGTCAAGCCATTGTAAGTCATATAACTTGCAGGAACTCAATACCCATGTTACATCTAAATGAATAATACCCATATAATCTAAATTTAGATCAGTAGGTGCAAGCCATCTCAGATGATCATCCAAGTCATCCAAGCAACTCATTAAATATGCCTTTCCTCTTTCACTTCAATTACATGAAGTTTACCCTATACTTTTCTCGTCAGGAAAAAAAAGGAAATTTTTTGTTTAAGATGATCGACGGACATGGATGACAAAAAGGTTGAACCTAGTCCGTTAGCCACGCATAAGGAATCATCGATAACCACCACACCATCGAAGCACGCTGCTGAATGAAAGCGAATTTTTATAATATTTAAATAGACACCCATTACCAATATTGAAAGCTAATCGATTCAAGATGGGTGCTTCCTTAGAATGGGCGTTTAGACTTAAACACAGTTTATCAGCACTATTCAAAATGGGTGCTTAGACATAAATACGGTGCATGCATGGTTGGATGACTGGGATGATCATCTGAGATGGCTTGCACCCACTGATCTAAATTTAGATTATATGGGTATTACCCATTTAGATTGTGTAACACTGGTGCAATACCAAGCCTTTTATTTCACTGAATTTCTTATTAATTCGGATACCGCGCCTAGAAAGACTTGGTAACGAGCTGCTCGGGCACATTCCTAAATATGAAGTTCATCCACCAATTTTCGATGAGATTTATTTATCATTGTAATCATATTGCTTCATTGGCACTCTCCATAGTTGAGTCAAGGGTTCATTACCTCTCGTTACATTACTCTTTTTGTTTTGTTTTGTTTAGTTAGCCAAGAAAGGATGAGGGGAGGGAACACATCCCTATGCCCCGGGCCATGATAGGTTTTTTTTTTTAAATTTAGCCTCGTACCCATGGTGGCGCAGCCAATGATAACCAATCAGGTGACTTCTTTAAATAACCGCGCATCATGACCACGGGATATCATTGAAAGAGGTCCATGTAAGGTGGGTTTGTTCTCTCTGCTCCTCACCCTCTCTTGGTTAGGCTTATCTCTTTCAGCTATTGCTGATTATTGTGTAGCTGTCCCAGAACTGACATCATACGCTCCTTTTTACTCTGTCTTTTTTTTTCTTCATTCAAGGAAACAAAAGAGAAACTGCTACCCTTGCTCAGACATTCCTGGAAATGCTTGTGTCTTCGGTGAGGAAAGATGAAACTTGGGATCATGTAACAGACGAGGGAGTAACAGAAATGCACGATAGATCTATTAGAAAATTGAGTTGGGTGGATCGCTTTCTCCAAGCAGTCTTTTCCGAGGATAGCAATGGAAGAGGCAAGGACAACGATTCAGATGAAGGAGGACAGTTGGGTGAGGTCACAGAGAAAGACGGCAGTGACAATCCATCAGGTAATCAGTGTTGTTTATTTAGTTTATTTTGCTCATGATGCAACTGTTGACCCACCTCGATTTTGATGCAGTCAACTCTAAAAGACCGTGAAAAAGACAACTGCTGAATGGCTCGTTTTTGTTTCTTTGATTATTCGTTTATCCTTAGATCTGATAACTAAAGTGAAAAAACTCGATCAAGAACGCAAAAAGAGCCTCGCTATGCGTTTCATCGACGGTCTTGTCCAAACTATATGGCATCATGAAAACCAATCCGCAGAAACCACGACTGGACATGAGGATCAATCTATGGAAAATGAAGAAGTTAAAAATAACAAAATTACAAGGTAAGAAAAATTAGAAATGCACCATTAAGAATGTTTACAAAACCTACCTTGCAAGCATAAACCGGTCCCTTTCAACTCTCTGCCACGATAAAATTAATTTTACGTTTCGTGGAGCCAACAAAGTTAGATTTTAATATCTGATTAATTTATTTACTTTAAAAGAACGGCCGTCAACCCAACAATGTGTGGTTTGGATTTGAAAAATGACTCAGTGATAACTAATGCTACTTTTTTGATTTGTTTGATACATCGAGCTTTTCTACAATGGAAAATGCAATTGAATTGAATACCTTATTTCAGACCAAAATGGCTAAAAAAACTATACCCTTTGGAGCCGCACATACCCATATAGCTCATGTAAGGAAGGAGTGTGTTCTCGATTGCGTTAGACTAACTTCTTGTTTTCAGTTTACAGGAATATGTCAACGAAAACTGTGAAGAAGATGACAACTGTACCCCAACGAGAAAAAAGGATGAAGGAGCTACAAACGACAGCCGGATGGTCCGACAACGAAGATGTGGTGTTGCGTTTTCCGCAGAAGACTTTCAAAATAAGGGAAAAGTCAATCTTGGATACCAAAACGAATACGTTGAGCCAGAGATCCGTGTGGAGCTATCATGTGACACTATTTCCCTAAACGGTTCTTTCACAGATGAAGTACTCAATGATACAATTCCAAGAACCAAAAAAGTCAGTTTTTTTGAGGGACCGCTCGGTTTAATTGAGCAAGACGTTGAAAAAGATTTAACATTTGTGAAAAATAATGAAGATCATTCTGTCAAGTGCACCTGCGAACACATGAATGTGAGCAGCTTGGCAAAGAAAGCACAACGGGAAAAAATCAGTACTTTAGAGGAACGAAATGAACCGTTGAGAAATGATGCAGAAAAAGAGTTCGTCGGCGTCGTTACTTGTGATCCCTCACCCTCTGGCAAACATTTCAGGACAAAGTCAAAGACGGCGAAGGATTGGATGGTAGATCCTCACTTATACAAGGTTGGGATGTTTTTCAATTCACTGACCTTTCCCCTAAGACCGACCAGTCCAGTCACCCTTGCTAAAGTCTTGTTACTCCTGCCGAATAAAGTCCCTGTGACGCTTCCTTTTTCCCCGTTTTTTAACTTTTCGTTTAAATATCTATAGTGCCTGGGCTGCAGTACTTCAAAAAAAAATCCCACCATAGTATGTATCCACGCGTGTTAGCGCGCTTTTGATTCATGGGCCAAAAAAAATTGGCCTACACAGCTGGGCCATGGTAACTAATGACGTCAAAGAAGTAACTTGATCGCATCTCTTCAGAAAGAAATGTGCAAACTGAGTGTAAGAATAGAAGTCTTTTTGAAAATCTAGAGCTTTTTGTTAAGTCTTTACAGAAATGTCGGACGATAGTTACCCTCCGGATACCGTGAATGTTCTGACAATTCAGAGTGGAATTATATTTTTGACTTCTTTGACGTCATTAGTTACCAGGACCCAACTGGATCGACCATAAATCAAAGGCCCAATAAGACACCATAAGGGAAAACGTTTTGAAGTACTAGCTCCGCTCCAGACACTATAAGTATTTAAGCGAAAAGTTAAAAATCGGTTCAAAAATAAGGGTAACATGGACTTTAATTATCCGATACATTTTCGCATGATTTACCTATTGAAGAAAAATTGGGATGCATATATTTTGTACATGATGTTTGTGTTTATAATTTTCAATACCTAAGTTGCAGTGTACTAAATACAGAATAACTTATGACACCACGGAATGTCGTTCTAAGTATGCATAAGGTCAAGATTCCTCTCATCAACCCCTTCAATCTACTTTTTCTACTTCTGATTTAAAAAGCACTTAATGACTGGGCCCAAGGGAAACATTGAGTTTTGTTTCCTGGAGACCGTAACATTGAGAACATTGAGGGTCGAAGGGAACCAAAACTCCGTCACTGTTTCCCGTGGGGCCAGTCATTAAGTGTTTTGTTATACCTCCTAACTCAAAATAGAACTGTTTTGCTCAGTTCTTGGAAGCTTTCGTCCAAATTTTGCTCTTTGCAGAAGTCTCTCAACGTTTTCACAGCATTGTGGGTGGCCTTCTCAGTAGACTTCGAGCTTTTGTCGCGTAGAAGCTGTTCAGTTTCTTCTTTATTTTTATTTATTTTTAATATATTCTCCAAACAAAATAGGTAATTCATTAAAGTATAAAAAATAAAATGGAGAAGGGCACGATATAGTAAAAACTAATTAGTGCCCATTAACACTGATTATAATTTATAAGAAATAATGATAAATAAATAAACACACACATATGCACATGTACACAGACACATACATATGCACACACACATCGTACATCATGGCACGAGTCAAGGAGATTAGTACTGAGCAAAATAATATTTGAAAAATGCTTTTTTGAAAAGACTTTTCGAGGAAATATTACGAATGGAAAAAGGAAGATCATTCCAAAAATATTTACCAATAACAGTAGGGCAGAATTTTCTTATGTTTGTCCTAGAGTAAGGAAGGAATAATTGTACAGAAGTTGCATTCCGTGTGGAATACTTATGTTGCTCAGAAACTAGGGATATTGAAAAATTACCACAAAGATGATCATAAAGATGATCATAAAGAAATAAACAAGTATACATTTTAACAACATCGCGAAATTTCAATAAACCTAAGGGTAAATAAGAGAATAATAAATACTAGTCAAACATTGATTACCTAAATAACGCTTTACCTTAATCATAATATTAATACACTTGCTAATTTTATCACAAATATATGTTATATGATCATGCCAGGATAAGTGATCATCGATATAGATACCTAAATATTTCAGACTTGTGACTTGTTCAAGGCATTGACCTGCTAATGTTAATGGAGGAAGTAAGTTGTAATTTATTTTTTGACGCGGTTGGAAAATAAGATATTTTGTTTTCTTTAAGTTTAAAGTTAACTTATTAGCACATAACCAGTCATAGATATTTGTAAGTTCTGAATTAACTTGCAGCAAAAGTTTGTCTATATTTTTATCAGAGGCTGTTAGAGAGGTATCATCAGCAAAAGGTCTCATGGTGAAAAAATTGGAAGCTTGGATAAAGTCATTAATATATATTAAAAATAGCAATGGTCCAAGGTTTGAGCCCTGAGGAACACCAGTTGAAATAGAAATGGTATCAGACATAACACCATTCACAGATACTCTTCGTTTCCTCTTGTTCAAATAAGATTTAAACCAAAGAATATCAGAATTAAAAGTTCCTTCAAGCATATCTATGAAATCTCGATTAGAAAAACTGTGTGCTTTGTATACAATGCCAATAAGTAATTCTTGGGTTTCAATCCACATATTTTCAATCAAATCCATTTTTAAGTGATCCCTAAATCGAAAGGTATGATCAGATGAGAAAGTGCGATTGTCATTGACAAAAGTGTAGCCAGGAATTTTAAAGCAATCCAGATCAGATTGAGGAGTGATCCAAGTTTCCGAGCATCCAATGAAGTCAAAAACAAAAGGAGTGTGATCTAGGAAGTTACATAATTCAGTGAAGTGCTGATTTAGACTTCTAATATTTAAATGAAATGCAGATAAGTGTGGTTTAACAAAGGAAGACAGTTCATTTAACTCATCCATTGTGAAAATACCATGATCATTAAAGGATTGCAAATTAAGATCAGGATCATTAATACTTCGATTCATTCTATAAGAGCAATAATAGGAAAATATACACTTTAAGAGTCATTTTCCTATAAAACGCCGTCAATATATAATTTACCATGGTGGAAACGTGGTTTCTTCCCTTCTTCGTAAGCCTGTTGCATGACATCCTTCAGCTTTTTTTTTCGCCATTCTTTAACCTTGTCTTCTTCTGGATCACTTGTAGGCGCTCCGGCCGATAAAGGAACTTGGCGATAATAGGCCTTGAGTTAGCACCAGAGTCGGTCCTAGGACGTCCAATCCTGTGGGCGTTCTCTATCACAGGCGTAAAACGCAAGTCTTCAGATAGCAAAGTTTGTAATCTTTCAATACAGTTTTCACCAGGGCGTTCAGAAATGTTGTAGAACCGCGAATTAAAATCTCCAGAATATCTTTCTAATGAAAGGAGTTTTTCATACGCTCTATCGATGCTGGCAGCGTGGTTATTGACCTCGGTTTCCAGTGAATCAGTTTTAACCATGCACTCGTGCAGTTCACCATTTAAAGTTTCGAATTTTAAATTCAGCGATTCTGCTGTGGTGTCAAGTTTTCGCTTCACTTCAGCCAAGTCTTGTTGGAAGACAGCTTGGTTGGACTTGATAGATTCCATATCACGGAGCATAGAACCAAGACACTCCCGAACATAAGTTTCAAAATCTTGATCTTCGCTCACAGAAGAATCCATTTTTCGACCTCTCCTCGACGTGCCCATATTGACAAACACACACACACTCAAAAAACACGATTAGAGACATAAAAAGATGTAAAAGAAACAGTAAGAAGTCTGAAGGACAGCAGAGATGAAAAAATACGCGGCCATCTTCGCTGACCGCTGACCGCCCTGACCGTCTTGTTGTTTGAAACTGTTTAGAAAAATGCTTTTTTGAAAAGACTTTTCGAGGAAATATTACGAATGGAAAAAGGAAGATCATTCCAAAAATATTTACCAATAACAGTAGGGCAGAATTTTCTTATGTTTGTCCTAGAGTAAGGAAGGAATAATTGTACAGAAGTTGCATTCCGTGTGGAATACTTATGTTGCTCAGAAACTAGGGATATTGAAAAATTACCACAAAGATGATCATAAAGATGATCATAAAGAAATAAACAAGTATACATTTTAACAACATCGCGAAATTTCAATAAACCTAAGGGTAAATAAGAGAATAATAAATACTAGTCAAACATTGATTACCTAAATAACGCTTTACCTTAATCATAATATTAATACACTTGCTAATTTTATCACAAATATATGTTATATGATCATGCCAGGATAAGTGATCATCGATATAGATACCTAAATATTTCAGACTTGTGACTTGTTCAAGGCATTGACCTGCTAATGTTAATGGAGGAAGTAAGTTGTAATTTATTTTTTGACGCGGTTGGAAAATAAGATATTTTGTTTTCTTTAAGTTTAAAGTTAACTTATTAGCACATAACCAGTCATAGATATTTGTAAGTTCTGAATTAACTTGCAGCAAAAGTTTGTCTATATTTTTATCAGAGGCTGTTAGAGAGGTATCATCAGCAAAAGGTCTCATGGTGAAAAAATTGGAAGCTTGGATAAAGTCATTAATATATATTAAAAATAGCAATGGTCCAAGGTTTGAGCCCTGAGGAACACCAGTTGAAATAGAAATGGTATCAGACATAACACCATTCACAGATACTCTTCGTTTCCTCTTGTTCAAATAAGATTTAAACCAAAGAATATCAGAATTAAAAGTTCCTTCAAGCATATCTATGAAATCTCGATTAGAAAAACTGTGTGCTTTGTATACAATGCCAATAAGTAATTCTTGGGTTTCAATCCACATATTTTCAATCAAATCCATTTTTAAGTGATCCCTAAATCGAAAGGTATGATCAGATGAGAAAGTGCGATTGTCATTGACAAAAGTGTAGCCAGGAATTTTAAAGCAATCCAGATCAGATTGAGGAGTGATCCAAGTTTCCGAGCATCCAATGAAGTCAAAAACAAAAGGAGTGTGATCTAGGAAGTTACATAATTCAGTGAAGTGCTGATTTAGACTTCTAATATTTAAATGAAATGCAGATAAGTGTGGTTTAACAAAGGAAGACAGTTCATTTAACTCATCCATTGTGAAAATACCATGATCATTAAAGGATTGCAAATTAAGATCAGGATCATTAATACTTCGATTCATTCTATAAGATCAATAATAGGAAAATATACACTTTAAGAGTCATTTTTATATAAAACCCCGTCAATATATAATTTACCATGGTGGAAACGCGGTTTCTTCCCTTCTTCGTAAGCCTGTTGCATGACATCCTTCAGCTTTTTTTTTCGCCATTCTTTAACCTTGTCTTCTTCTGGATCACTTGTAGGCGCTCCGGCCGATAAAGGAACTTGGCGATAATAGGCCTTGAGTTAGCACCAGAGTCGGTCCTAGGACGTCCAATCCTGTGGGCGTTCTCTATCACAGGCGTAAAACGCAAGTCTTCAGATAGCAAAGTTTGTAATCTTTCAATACAGTTTTCACCAGGGCGTTCAGAAATGTTGTAGAACCGCGAATTAAAATCTCCAGAATATCTTTCTAATGAAAGGAGTTTTTCATACGCTCTATCGATGCTGGCAGCGTGGTTATTGACCTCGGTTTCCAGTGAATCAGTTTTAACCATGCACTCGTGCAGTTCACCATTTAAAGTTTCGAATTTTAAATTCAGCGATTCTGCTGTGGTGTCAAGTTTTCGCTTCACTTCAGCCAAGTCTTGTTGGAAGACAGCTTGGTTAGACTTGATAGATTCCATATCACGGAGCATAGAACCAAGACACTCCCGAACATAAGTTTCAAAATCTTGATCTTCGCTCACAGAAGAATCCATTTTTCGACCTCTCCTCGACGTGCCCATATTGACAAACACACACACACTCAAAAAACACGATTAGAGACATAAAAAGATGTAAAAGAAACAGTAAGAAGTCTGAAGGACAGCAGAGATGAAAAAATACGCGGCCATCTTCGCTGACCGCTGACCGCCCTGACCGTCTTGTTGTTTGAAACTGTTTAGAAAAATGCTTTTTTGAAAAGACTTTTCGAGGAAATATTACGAATGGAAAAAGGAAGATCATTCCAAAAATATTTACCAATAACAGTAGGGCAGAATTTTCTTATGTTTGTCCTAGAGTAAGGAAGGAATAATTGTACAGAAGTTGCATTCCGTGTGGAATACTTATGTTGCTCAGAAACTAGGGATATTGAAAAATTACCACAAAGATGATCATAAAGATGATCATAAAGAAATAAACAAGTATACATTTTAACAACATCGCGAAATTTCAATAAACCTAAGGGTAAATAAGAGAATAATAAATACTAGTCAAACATTGATTACCTAAATAACGCTTTACCTTAATCATAATATTAATACACTTGCTAATTTTATCACAAATATATGTTATATGATCATGCCAGGATAAGTGATCATCGATATAGATACCTAAATATTTCAGACTTGTGACTTGTTCAAGGCATTGACCTGCTAATGTTAATGGAGGAAGTAAGTTGTAATTTATTTTTTGACGCGGTTGGAAAATAAGATATTTTGTTTTCTTTAAGTTTAAAGTTAACTTATTAGCACATAACCAGTCATAGATATTTGTAAGTTCTGAATTAACTTGCAGCAAAAGTTTGTCTATATTTTTATCAGAGGCTGTTAGAGAGGTATCATCAGCAAAAGGTCTCATGGTGAAAAAATTGGAAGCTTGGATAAAGTCATTAATATATATTAAAAATAGCAATGGTCCAAGGTTTGAGCCCTGAGGAACACCAGTTGAAATAGAAATGGTATCAGACATAACACCATTCACAGATACTCTTCGTTTCCTCTTGTTCAAATAAGATTTAAACCAAAGAATATCAGAATTAAAAGTTCCTTCAAGCATATCTATGAAATCTCGATTAGAAAAACTGTGTGCTTTGTATACAATGCCAATAAGTAATTCTTGGGTTTCAATCCACATATTTTCAATCAAATCCATTTTTAAGTGATCCCTAAATCGAAAGGTATGATCAGATGAGAAAGTGCGATTGTCATTGACAAAAGTGTAGCCAGGAATTTTAAAGCAATCCAGATCAGATTGAGGAGTGATCCAAGTTTCCGAGCATCCAATGAAGTCAAAAACAAAAGGAGTGTGATCTAGGAAGTTACATAATTCAGTGAAGTGCTGATTTAGACTTCTAATATTTAAATGAAATGCAGATAAGAGTGGTTTAACAAAGGAAGACAGCTCATTTAACTCATCCATTGTGAAAATACCATGATCATTAAAGGATTGCAAATTAAGATCAGGATCATTAATACTTCGATTCATTCTATAAGATCAATAATAGGAAAATATACACTTTAAGAGTCATTTTTATATAAAACCCCGTCAATATATAATTTACCATGGTGGAAACGCGGTTTCTTCCCTTCTTCGTAAGCCTGTTGCATGACATCCTTCAGCTTTTTTTTTCGCCATTCTTTAACCTTGTCTTCTTCTGGATCACTTGTAGGCGCTCCGGCCGATAAAGGAACTTGGCGATAATAGGCCTTGAGTTAGCACCAGAGTCGGTCCTAGGACGTCCAATCCTGTGGGCGTTCTCTATCACAGGCGTAAAACGCAAGTCTTCAGATAGCAAAGTTTGTAATCTTTCAATACAGTTTTCACCAGGGCGTTCAGAAATGTTGTAGAACCGCGAATTAAAATCTCCAGAATATCTTTCTAATGAAAGGAGTTTTTCATACGCTCTATCGATGCTGGCAGCGTGGTTATTGACCTCGGTTTCCAGTGAATCAGTTTTAACCATGCACTCGTGCAGTTCACCATTTAAAGTTTCGAATTTTAAATTCAGCGATTCTGCTGTGGTGTCAAGTTTTCGCTTCACTTCAGCCAAGTCTTGTTGGAAGACAGCTTGGTTGGACTTGATAGATTCCATATCACGGAGCATAGAACCAAGACACTCCCGAACATAAGTTTCAAAATCTTGATCTTCGCTCACAGAAGAATCCATTTTTCGACCTCTCCTCGACGTGCCCATATTGACAAACACACACACACTCAAAAAACACGATTAGAGACATAAAAAGATGTAAAAGAAACAGTAAGAAGTCTGAAGGACAGCAGAGATGAAAAAATACGCGGCCATCTTCGCTGACCGCTGACCGCCCTGACCGTCTTGTTGTTTGAAACTGTTTAGAAAAATGCTTTTTTGAAAAGACTTTTCGAGGAAATATTACGAATGGAAAAAGGAAGATCATTCCAAAAATATTTACCAATAACAGTAGGGCAGAATTTTCTTATGTTTGTCCTAGAGTAAGGAAGGAATAATTGTACAGAAGTTGCATTCCGTGTGGAATACTTATGTTGCTCAGAAACTAGGGATATTGAAAATTACCACAAAGATGATCATAAAGATGATCATAAAGAAATAAACAAGTATACATTTTAACAACATCGCGAAATTTCAATAAACCTAAGGGTAAATAAGAGAATAATAAATACTAGTCAAACATTGATTACCTAAATAACGCTTTACCTTAATCATAATATTAATACACTTGCTAATTTTATCACAAATATATGTTATATGATCATGCCAGGATAAGTGATCATCGATATAGATACCTAAATATTTCAGACTTGTGACTTGTTCAAGGCATTGACCTGCTAATGTTAATGGAGGAAGTAAGTTGTAATTTATTTTTTGACGCGGTTGGAAAATAAGATATTTTGTTTTCTTTAAGTTTAAAGTTAACTTATTAGCACATAACCAGTCATAGATATTTGTAAGTTCTGAATTAACTTGCGGCAAAAGTTTGTCTATATTTTTATCAGAGGCTGTTAGAGAGGTATCATCAGCAAAAGGTCTCATGGTGAAAAAATTGGAAGCTTGGATAAAGTCATTAATATATATTAAAAATAGCAATGGTCCAAGGTTTGAGCCCTGAGGAACACCAGTTGAAATAGAAATGGTATCAGACATAACACCATTCACAGATACTCTTCGTTTCCTCTTGTTCAAATAAGATTTAAACCAAAGAATATCAGAATTAAAAGTTCCTTCAAGCATATCTATGAAATCTCGATTAGAAAAACTGTGTGCTTTGTATACAATGCCAATAAGTAATTCTTGGGTTTCAATCCACATATTTTCAATCAAATCCATTTTTAAGTGATCCCTAAATCGAAAGGTATGATCAGATGAGAAAGTGCGATTGTCATTGACAAAAGTGTAGCCAGGAATTTTAAAGCAATCCAGATCAGATTGAGGAGTGATCCAAGTTTCCGAGCATCCAATGAAGTCAAAAACAAAAGGAGTGTGATCTAGGAAGTTACATAATTCAGTGAAGTGCTGATTTAGACTTCTAATATTTAAATGAAATGCAGATAAGAGTGGTTTAACAAAGGAAGACAGCTCATTTAACTCATCCATTGTGAAAATACCATGATCATTAAAGGATTGCAAATTAAGATCAGGATCATTAATACTTCGATTCATTCTATAAGATCAATAATAGGAAAATATACTCTTTAAGAGTCATTTTTATATAAAACCCCGTCAATATAGAATTTAACATTGTGGAAACGCGGTTTCTTCCCTTCTTCGTAAGCCTGTTGCATGACATCCTTCAGCTTTTTTTTTTCGCCATTCTTTAACCTTGTCTTCTTCTGGATCACTTGTAGGCGCTCCGGCCGATAAAGGAACTTGGCGATAATAGGCCTTGAGTTAGCACCAGAGTCGGTCCTAGGACGTCCAATCCTGTGGGCGTTCTCTATCACAGGCGTAAAACGCAAGTCTTCAGATAGCAAAGTTTGTAATCTTTCAATACAGTTTTCACCAGGGCGTTCAGAAATGTTGTAGAACCGCGAATTAAAATCTCCAGAATATCTTTCTAATGAAAGGAGTTTTTCATACGCTCTATCGATGCTGGCAGCGTGGTTATTGACCTCGGTTTCCAGTGAATCAGTTTTAACCATGCACTCGTGCAGTTCACCATTTAAAGTTTCGAATTTTAAATTCAGCGATTCTGCTGTGGTGTCAAGTTTTCGCTTCACTTCAGCCAAGTCTTGTTGGAAGACAGCTTGGTTGGACTTGATAGATTCCATATCACAGAGCATAGAACCAAGACACTCCCGATCATAAGTTTCAAAATCTTGATCTTCGCTCACAGAAGAATCCATTTTTCGACCTCTCCTTCACGTGCCCATATTGTCTAACACACACACACACACACTCAAAAAACACGATTAGAGGCATAAAAAGATGTAAAGTAAACAGTAAGAAGTCTGAAGGACAGCAGAACTGAGAAAATACGCGGCCATCTTCGCTGACCGCTGACCGCCCTGACCGTCTTGTTGTTTGAAACTGTTTAGATGCCATGACTGCTTAAAAAATCATTTGCTTGACGCGGCTGGCATACAAATTTGCCGCTGTTTCAAAGGTGCACGACCTGATCACGTGCGAGTCGAAAGTTCAAGTCATTGTTTCCA
>NC_090884.1:33314745-33324745 GCF_036669925.1 Montipora capricornis
AAAGAAAGTACGGTGAGTATTGATTGAAAATGATTACGTAGCAGACTAAATATTGGTAATTGTTTTTGGATCTTACAGGGATTAAATTTTTCTTAGTTTTAAACGCCTCTTAAATAGCAGGGACATCAGTTTAGCCCATTTTCGCTCGTTTACTTAAGCTGGATAATGGATGCTTCTATGGTGCTACAAGGCGGCGTGAGAAGTAGACAACTCATTGAGGCATTTACTACACCAAAAGCGTCAATCTGAGCAATACCTTGTTCGCAGCCATGGGGACTCGAATCAATGAATTGTAGCGCGCTAAAGAGATCGAAAAAAAAAAACAGTTTAGTTAAGTATTTAAAATTTGTTTTGTCATTTCGTAATCTATACACAACAAGCTTAAAAATCACATAAGAAACAAATTCACTTCATAGGCACTTTATGAGATTTCCCAACTTTGTCTTGAAATTTGAACTGCCGACCGGTTAGCACAGTTGGTTGAGAATACGCGGGAAACTCCCGCCACACTGACACTCAGGGTCTTTAAATAACTGAGGAGAACGTGCTGCTTTTTGTACGTGTTTTATATAGACACCTACAAATGGTTAGATTCTCTAAAAGGACGATACACCGTAAGCCACCTCCTCGTCAATGCGCTATTATGTCCTGAGGGATAAAAAAGAACCCACGAACTATTTGCAAACAGCAGGGCCGAGGGTAAACAGAGGTATGGTGATGCGAGGAATAAATTACGCTCCAATAAGTTTCGCAATCAGTTACATATTTTTGAAATTCTCCCCGCTGAATCTTTCCATTCTTCAAAGAAAGATAAGTGCCTTTCTTTGACGTTGTCCGCAATCCAACTTTAATCATAACAGTAATTCATATTCTTTTACAGGAGAGCAGTGGATTTGC
Source organism: Montipora capricornis (assembly GCF_036669925.1). NCBI lineage: Eukaryota > Metazoa > Cnidaria > Anthozoa > Scleractinia > Acroporidae > Montipora > Montipora capricornis. Next base: position 33,315,643 of record NC_090884.1, read on the forward strand.
ATTGTCAGTCATGACCATTATTGCAAGGATATCAAGTGGTGCATTGTTTATGACCATACAAGAATTTTACCCCGAAAACCAGTAAGAACTTGACTTAAAACACAGAGATACAGCTAAATAGATTACTCAGGCAATGGCTTATTTATAATTGTCAGCGGGCAAATCAGATTTAATTTAGCTAGAAATCTATGAAGTTTAGAACCCCAAGCAAAAGTAGAATATGCCATTGAGCTGATTATACGCGAGAGACAGTCACTTGTGGCCGAGCAGGATTGTAAATGTTTGCTATTGATAACAGTGGGTCAAGGAATAAAAAGCCTTGGCGTTGTGAGAGTACTCTTCACAACCGCCACTTCTCCTGTATTGTTGTTAACATATAAAAGAGGTTTTTCTCTTTTTTTGCTCGAGCTTACTACTCACTGCTGTTATTTCTGTCTGTTGCTCCATCTAGCCTCAAGACAAGTACAAGTAACTATGTACGTTACGTCTTTTCGGTTGTTCCTGGGATGCTCGCGCTAACGGGCTGCGTACTTGTTTTGTTCTTCCAACCATCGATGATTTGTTGCAGTAAGCAAGGTTGGTCGTATTAGCATCACTTAAGTATTTAGGCTTCGTTATTAAATTCTGCTTTAGCTCTCTATTGCTGTCTCAGTACTCTTAGGATCAAATTAAGAACCCTGATTTCATTTTTCTCTCTTTTTCCTTAGGATCACTTGACGAGGTTGTGATTCAAAGTGAGAAAACCGATACGCGTCTTTGACCTTGAAAAGGAGAAAGAACAGAAGTAATATCTTTGCAGCAGAAGCATCAACGTGTCATGTTTTCTTTTGTATGTTTCATGTTGTAACCTTTCTTAGGGCAAAAACGGAGAACCCTATTACCCGAAAACGAAGCAGCCCATAATCTTCCTCGAAAGTCATGTGATATTTCTACTTTAGCGAAATATCCAGCGTGTCTTTGCCTGTTCTCTGCAAACAAGCCAGTTATGACCCCAATTCTTCCATTCAAAACTCTGGTGAACTCAAGTCTAACAACTTTGGAACACCACCAATTCCATAGCTGATAATGATGGTGGATCTATCAAAACGTCGAGAAACCTTACTCTTTGTATTTATTGAATGCTTTTTGTGATTTTATTATTAAACCAAGTCATCAATAATAGACCGTGTTATTATTAAACATTATCCACATATGAAGAGGGTCATAAAGGAGGGACGGGGAGGGCAAAGGGGCGGGCTGGCAATCCCAGTTCCCAGTCCAAATTTGGACAACATCCCAGTCCCAGTGGCAAGTTTTCTCAGAAATCCCATTACCTGCTGCTAAAATCCCACCAGGAGTTATGACAGGGAAAATATAATTTTACAGCATCGATATGTTTTATGAAGCAGTTAATGATAAGTGTCAAAACGAAACATGAAATTACTGGAGAACGAAAGGCAATAATAAAGAGAGTGCGAGGTATAATTTGTAGCTGCATGGGATTGCTTACACAGTGTCCGCCGAAAATGAAAAGGCCTGCCATCACCAGGCACATAAGAGCATTCTGCAGCATGCAGTCTCCCGAATCTTTACGTCACTTTCAGAGTCCTGCACCGTCATCATCATCATCATTACTAAATCCATCACAAGTATCCTCCTCGGAGTCTTCATTACATCCACAACAATCGCTAAGCCGAGGTCTTGAAAATCAGTAGGGTACGTTCAAGGACGCTTCAGTTCATGTGCCTGACACATTTACCATGGCGCCTTGCCCAGTTCCTCATCTGAGCTTCTTCTTTTAGAGCGATTGCATTGGTTGCAGTGGGTTTAGGGAAGTCAAATTTATTCGTGCTAGTGAAGTCGTATTAGACGTGGCAGTGGCCAGGGACGCAAGACGGCATAAAATATTTGGTATCAGGAATCTTGAGCAGAACTAATACCTGATGACCTCTAATTATGCAAATCCCATTAGCACCAAGGACACTTTTTCTCTCATTCCCAGTAACAAAATCCCAGTTCCCAGTGATCAAATCCCATTATCGCATTTTCCCACCGAAATGTCAGGGTAAATTACAGTTCCCATTTTCCCCTTCATGACCCTTCATGACCTTCATATAGCTTTCTTGTTTCATTCCATTTCACAACAACAGAACTCTTTTCTTATTTTGAGTGGAATACTAGTCTATAACCATAGTATTTTTTTTCAACTTTTGCTGTTTTCTACTATTGCAAGCAGGAGAAGATGAAAAAGGTTTACATGACCCCATTGACGATCTTTGTAAGAAATAGCTTCAGCTAATTTTTTTTTCAGCTTCCTTCTCACGATTCTAAAAGGGTTACCTCTATCTTCAAATTGCCAGTGATGTATGTGCAAGGGCGATTTGGAATGGACCATTTTCCAGTTGCATATTTACAGTTATCTGGACTTTGAATGAAAGTGAGGATGGAGTTGACCTTTCTTTGATAGAAGCCTCACTTCGTTTCTTCTGTTAATGATAATGTACTCATGACAATTAGTAGGAATTGACATAAGGAAGGCAGCAAGGTCAACAAGCAAGGTCAACTTCAGTCTCACTTTCGCTCAAAGGCCAGGTAACTAAGCACACAACTGTAAAATGGTCTACTGACATACTCCTCGGTGATTATGCATTACTGAATATGAATTGTCATTTAAAGATGCCGGTAATGAGTTCAAGTTATTGTAGAAACACTCAATAATTTTAGAATTAATGGCTGATTTAAAAAGCAGACGTGATAAAGGTATGACATCATTCATCATGCACTTAATTACTAACAAGACATAAAAAAGAAGCGTAATTAAATTCAGAAAAAAAAGTGAGAGAAAAGAAATATCAGTGTGATAGAAGCCGAAAATGACACTAGGCTTCCTAGGTAGCCAATACTACTTGCAGTTTAGCAATAACAAGTATTAAGACAATAGACCATTTCGTATTCTCAGTGTTGGACCGGAACTAGCTTGCCCGCATTAGCCTCCATTGCAAGCTACAGTAGTTCTAGTCCAGTGCTAAGAATACGAATAACGTCTATTACATAGGTGATTGTTAAAACTGAATTATCTGCCCTGATTGGTTGCACTTGAGGTGATTAGTACATACACGCACCAAACCCACGCACGCGAGCACCATGGGTAGGAAAATATGGTTACACATCTGTACCGTCCAACCATCCATGTATGCCAATGTGAAACTTTGTGGTGCAACCCGCGTTCTTTTCGGGAAGTCGCATGGCCAACTGCGTTTGACACTGTGGCAGTTTAGACATGTGCAACAGCTGTAGTGTTATCAACCATGAGGTTAATATACTTTCCTGATAGTTGGTCAGGATATGACTTTAATGAAACAAGGCAGCAAGTATATTTCCAAATAATAATATCATGTTTAGCTTCTTCTGGAGCCAGTTCCTCCCCGTTGAGTGACCATCAACACATGCTCCCCAACCAATCAGAGATGCATCTATGGTCACTTGTATTGAATTATTGTTTTATATTGTAAATACAATTGTAAATACAATTTTATATATTTATATTCAAAGATAATATAAATTGGTTCTTAATACCTTCAAATACGGAACAAAGTTTGTGTAGGCCTTCGCTATTCAACCAATCAGCCACGAATGCGGAATCTTTATCTTTGAATGCATCGATATCCAGGTTTGTCTCCGCCATGATTTATCAACGTAACATGAAATCGAGGCTAGCGATCAAATTCCCCACCCTCTATGAGTGGTGATCAAATGCCCCACCCCCGGGAAGACTAAGGTGATCAAATTCGCTCCCCCTGGGCAGGAAAAGTACTCAAATGACCGGGGTATGCCAGGGGGGAGGGGGAATGTTGAAGCTTCAATTTGAATGGTACATAAATCTGTTGTTTTTTCACAAATATATACCACCTTGGTCACGGTGAACTGTAGGGCTGACGACAGATCTTGAAGAACTGCTGGGTGATTGTAGTAAGAAGCACAGGCTCGATAAAGGAGACCCTCTCCCAGACGAAATAGCAAAGCGGAAAGACTGACCCTCCAGTAGCTGACAGTCTTGCAAAGATTATCCAGTCTCTCTGGTTGAAAAAATTGAACGAAGAACAACTAAAAAATGTACCTGGAAAGTATCTTAGGTCTAGCAACTGCAGCAAAATGATAACTCCGACAGTATTAATTAGAATCCTGTGCTTCCCCTGAAGAAGTGACGCCTTTGCAGAGCAGTGATTCGCTCATGGCGGCCATCCGATCTTGTTCATTCAAGCTAAAAGAGCCATTAGCTCGTTGCACTGTGAGGAAGCATTATTTTTTCCAGATGCAAGAGTTCCCTCGAAATCTTCCCTCAAAAGCTCGTCTTCTTTGTTTTCCATGTAGGCTGCCATACGTTAGAAAAAAATACGAAAATATCTTTGACTTGAACGTCTGAGAAACGACACTCAACTGCAAGCTCTGGTTTTGTGCATCTCACGTGACTTCGTAGTGACGTAGACCAATGACGAAATAGAATCAGGATTGATTCGCGTCGTTATTAGATAAGATTTAGTTTTTATTTTAATTGTTAGTGTTTCCTTGGTTTCATAAAAAAAATAACAGCACCAACTGCAAGGGGTTCCTCTTTTCCTGCATCTGTTGTCTTATTGCAAAATTCTTTGAATAACTTGTTATGCCTCTGTAAATAGGCTTCATTAATTCCTGGCAATCTGCATTCTTGACAATCATTTTCCTTAGCTCCTTGCAGCAAGGCAGTCGAAAAATGTGCAAGCTTCTTACCACTCGGAAGGCTGCAGGGCTTTTGAGTTAATGGCAAAGGCTGTTTGAGATGATAACAGGGGGAGGGGAGGAAAGAAGAAATGCGTAGATTTTATCCGGTGGACACAGTACAAGCAATGGCGGCGAAGCCGATGTAACGCAAAAACTTTTAATTGGTTCTTTAAACGAAATATACCCTTATGGAGCTCAAGACAAGCGGTGAAAAATGAATATCTGGAATCTTAAAAGCGACTAATAATGGTTTCGACAACGATTGCATCTTTCGCTGTCGAATATCAAAGTGAGCTGTAGTTCCAATATTTTACTAACTTTGATGTTAGGTACAACACTAAAATGGAGCTGAATAGCAAATGCTGTGGTATCTTTTTCTGGTTGGAAGCGAGTCTCAGAGAAGGAATCGAACACCCTGAGTGGATAGTCGGATCTCTGCTGTCTGGCTATTTATAATTTTATTTATTTTTACTCAACTCTGCACAGTCTTATATAACAATTGGAAATTTGACTAGTTCTTGTTAGTCAAGAAGTATTTGAAAGAAGGCTTGCTGTCCATTTGTTTCGTGATATTTTTGTTATTCATTTTTGCCTCTAATAGCAATTTTTTCAATTGGATGGAAACGGTTTTGGTGGGATTTTTATACCCTTGGGGATTCATCGTGTTGTGGAAACACTAACTAATTTGCATGCGTGGATTGAAATTTGATGTGGGAGCAGTTTTCATAACGATGACAAGATTTCTTGCTGTTTAGTCATTCTGACGTTAATTTGGGAATCCAACAATATTTTTTACTGCGCATTCAGATGAAAATTTAAATTGAATTCCTTGACCAAGTTAAATTAATGCAATGATTATTTACAAACAAAAAGCTACAGATGGTTTCACAGTGACGTCATCAAATTCTAAATCAAAACCGCAAGGTATTCTGGATTTTTATTTATGGGACGTTGAAGATGACCAAGAAATAAATCTTTTTTCAAGTTGCCAGTTTCGTGACATTTTTCGTTTGTAAAATACAGCATTTTGAATTTCCGAATTGTCACTTTGCACGACAAAGCTATTTCAATTGGTTGGAAAAAAAAAACAGTCTATCCCTATAAATCTGAACAGTTCGAGGCTTTCAGGTGAATTAGAAGATGTGTTTATACATATATATATATATATTATCTCACGAGCGAAAAGTAAGGGCTCTCATCCCAAAGTGAACTCTAGATGTTTTTGTCGGTTACATGCCGCTGTACTGGTGGGTGACTTTGATCTATCAACATGATAACATCTCCATACAAAACTCTATTAAGTTGCGTCAAACGCTTGCACAAATTATTCAGAAACGACGTACCGCACAGGCCTGAGAATTGGAGAGCTGGTTTATAAATTTGTTTCCTACATTTTTCCAAGTTCTTGGCCGCTTTCATTGAACGGTTTCGAAGTTGTTATTTTGTTGCGTGACAGTGAAAACGGTGTATTTGAAAAAAAGAAATAGTGTTTCTTTTCCGGACTGATAATTTTTTGAGGTTTTCGGGAATGAATACGAAATTTGGGGAGTTCAAACATGTACCAAAGGCAACCCAGTTTAAGCTCAAGGAACGTCTCGTCCCTTTTAACTCTTGGCTTGAATTTGGATTTCTAAAAGGTGGCCAGGTTCCTAACTATGCTCTTGAAGAAAGAAATGACTACCACATTGTCTAGCTGCACACCAAAAATATATTATAATGACTCACCATTTTTCCTTTGGTCTTTGCAAAAGTCCTTCGAAATAGCTTCTCTTCCTGGGTTAGTCTCATCAGCCTCACAGAATGTTTTCTCAAGTTCTTTCTGGCCCTCTTATACACTCGATGAGCTCACCCAGTTCCCTGTTTTCATCTTCTCTGACACAAATTGCGGTGGACTCCATGAACCTTTCTGCCGTTCTCGTGGAGTTTTTCCCCTTCTTACGCACGTTTGTTTCTCTTGCTCGCTGACTCGCCGGGCTCAAATGGCAAATCTTGACGTTTTTGAGTAAGAATAAATGGATAAATAACTAATTCACTTTACATGTAATTAATGTAAAGTGAGGTTATCAGGATAACCGCAACGATGGAGAGGTCATTCCATAGTAGCTGAAAATTTGACCAAAGAAGAATAAGAGGTGAAATGATACCTTCGATGAAGCTTCTTGCCTCTTCACTCAGCGCTATCGTCGAGTTCCTTTCGTCGTTACTGGGTTACGTTATTATTATTATTATTATTATTATTATTATTATTATTATTATTATTATTATTATTATTATTATTATTATTATTAATTTTATGTTTTATATATGGTGTATCATTAACGCATTGTACACTACAGTAAACATTACAATAAGTGTTACAATACGAACGTGAATACGAACAGATTACAATACTACCAAGCACTAATTGCAGTAAATTACGTGTTTCCTAGCATGACAAATGAAGAAATAAATGAATGAATAAAATACAACTTCTAGTACTTCATACATCTGTTTTTCCTTTTGGGTTAGAAACTAGTTATTCTTACATATATAAGTACAGTTTAAAAATAGAAGAGGAATCAATATTTAAGATTCAAGATTAAGGGTTCAGGAGACTCGTTCCAGCGGGAACAGACTTAAATGGATCGTCGTACAAGTTTGCACTGATCGGGAACAGACATCCTGATTTTTTTTTCTCTGTGAACTCCTTATCTTGTACCACAGCTTGCAGTCCTTTGTACCATCACATCTCCATGGCCACATTTGCTCTGCCACATTAAAGGGTTTTACTTTCACGTCTAGAGCGTTACCTCTTCATAGTCTTTAATTCCGGACACATAACAGAACTGGACGATTTTGTCAACTATTCCAAGCAGGAACTCAATTCAGAGGAACTACCCTTCGGAGACTGTCCTATGAATAATAACTTGAAATTTATAATGACCTGAAGGGGTTAAAATGCGGCGCACTGGTCGAATATTTCCCAGCTGCTCATCGTTATTTTTCTCTTACTTACAAGCAAGAAACACTTTACACAACACTATTCGGAAGGCCAGTCATCATCTCCACCTCACATGTACAGTGGAGGGTTTCGTCTACTTCAGAAAATATTTGCTGCTTTCAGTCGTCTAAATCAGTATCTCTGCACATGTCTTGTTCGTTCTCGCTTCCCCCTTCCTTTTCTTTGGCAAAGAAAACTTTTAGAGGCTTCCTTTGTTGTTTAGCGTGTTCGGATGGGTTTACTTGAATCATGCAAAGCCGGCAACTCACATTCCTAATCTTCTTCCAAATGGCTGACAGGAATCAGCCGTTTCTCATTCCCAATAGAAAAAATATTTGCGTGTCCATACTAATATTGACATGATAATAAAATTGCTACATTTGGTCCAGACTTTAAGTCGCCATTTTTTCGGGAAAGGCATTGGCTCGCGCTGATGTCGCACGGTTTGCCCTGGGACGAGTGTTTTCACCAGATATTTGTTTCCTGTTACGTCCGCATTATCAAAATAGATTTTTACTGGGTTTCCAGTATGGCAATCCCAGTCGGAAAATGGGTGGGATTTGTTCGTTTTCTCTTTTTTCTTTTCTTTTCTTTATTTTTTTCTTTTTTTTTTTCTTTTTTTCCGTGTCGGGAAAAGTCGCTCCTCCCTTGCTAAGTGGTGTCTTTGTAAGTAGAGTCTTCCGCGCGTATTTTGGTAGGATTTCAGGGGGTAGTTAAAAGGCGTGGATTTCTCTGGTTTGAAACAGTAGAATATTTTATTAACCTGCAATGGCGTCGAAGATTGAAACGCAAATGGCATTTTGGAGGATCTTTAAACAAAATGTACCCTTATGGAGCTAAAGAATGGAACGTAAATTGGATAAACAAGACAGGCGGTGAAAAAATATCTAGAATCTTAAAAGCGACAAGTAATGGACTTCGACAACAATCTGTCGCCCGTCGAGCCGTATTTAAAGTGAGGTATAGTTGTAATATTGTACAAGTGTAGTGTTATGTACAAAACTGACATCAAATGGAAAATTCACTAGTAACTTATAGGTTTAACAAAGACAGAGAACGAATTGAACAACTTGGATCTGTGATCTGTCTGGCTTATTTGTATTTGTTTGCTCAATTCTGCACAGTCTTCCGGTAACAATTGGAAATTTCACTAATTCTTCTTAGTCAAAACTTATTTGAAAGAAAGCTTGTTACCTATTTTTTGCTTGATAATTCAAGTAAAGTGTTCTTCAGTAGAGGGTTTGATGCTGATCATTGGTGGGAAATATATTTAGTTGCGTTTTTGACACGGAGTGTAATTTGACACGATTGAGTTTCTTGTCTTCCTGCACGTAATGAAATAGGAAGGGTTTTTTGCCTCTAATAGCGAATATGTTGTTTGTTTCA
>NC_090884.1:33329745-33342245 GCF_036669925.1 Montipora capricornis
TAAATAGGAACATTCCAGTTAAAATAAACAGGTGTTTTGGTTCAGTTACTGTTTAGTTAACATAGTTTTGAAGTCCAAAGAAAAAGGAAAACTGATTTTTTCGTCATAGTAGCATTTTAAGATCTTTTTGCAAATCTTTTGCAATTCCAGCAACGGAAATGCTTTACTGTAGCTCTCTCCCACTGGGTTCTAGACAAACGTATTGCACTAGGCCGAAAAAATGTTTTTGGCTCTGCTCAAATCTTGACAAATTTTGTGACCACCAAATATTCAAATTTCCAATCGTGGGCGACGTACTTTTTAATGTTAACCACTGAGTGTCAATCACATTTTTCTGCTCTCGTCAGCTCTTGCATAGTCGCAAACGCGGCCATTCGGAAATCCGTGCATTATCATGTTCCTCCATTTATTTCCTTTGCTATCTTCAAAAGGCCTGTAGGATCTAAGTGTTGAATCGCTTGTAGTTTTGTAAAGCTCGTTAACATTTTTTTCCAGTCCTTGTCTTTGAGTGTTACTTATCACCATTTGATTAGTGTGCTTGTCCTTGCTTTAATGTCGCTCGCCTTTGCTTAACTTATTAGTCTATAAAAGCCAGAGTTCTATTTTTAACTTTGTTTTCTCTCTCCTTCTCTCTCTCTCTCTGTCTCTCTCTCTCTCTCTCTCTGCTTTCGGAAGCTCTCTTGCTACGAGCAGTTTTAAATCCATCGCTATTTAGCAGTTTTCTAGACGTAGTCAGCAATGTGGAGTCGTATTAATGGCAATTTTCGGATTCTTGCTAGTCCAGTCATTGACAGAAAAACTCACGCCTTAAGCAGTTACAAGGCCATTACTTCAATTTGCTCGGTTAACAAGACTTCAACAAAGCAGAAAAGTCATTATTTAATTAAGCTAGGTTCTCTCTGGACGTTTCAGTCAAGTTAATTACCTTAATTCTAGTCAGAAGAACGAAGACACGTGATGAAAAAACACGTGAATCCTAGCGACCAACTTGAAAAGGAAAAAAAAAAAAAACGATACTAAATCAAATTCTTACTCCACGGACTTACTTGTATAGTCATTCTTCATTTATCTAAGTGTTCTTTCCAGACTGATTTTTTCGTCATAGTAGCATTTTAAGATCTTTTTGCAAATCTTTTGCAATTCCAGCAACGGAAATGCTTTACTGTAGCTCTCTCCCACTGGGTTCTAGACAAACGTATTGCACTAGGCCGAAAAAATGTTTTTGGCTCTGCTCAAATCTTGACAAATTTTGTGACCACCAAATATTCAAATTTCCAATCGTGGGCGACGTACTTTTTAATGTTAACCACTGAGTGTCAATCACATTTTTCTGCTCTCGTCAGCTCTTGCATGGTCGCAAACGCGACCATTCGGAAATCCGTTTTCCTGTACTTATTTCCTTTGCTATATTCAGTCCTACGTAACCTTTCTTTGAAATTTGCGATACAAAGGAAGTTCAACTCGGTTGCCATTGAATTCGCTGAATCTATTGTTGATAATTCGAGACTTACAAAAGAGGCTGCAGTTTCGTTCCTTCTTTTCTTTGCTTTAACCCCTCAATGTTTTTTATTGTTCCAATTTTACTTGAGTTATCTGAACAACGCATTAATTTTGTTCCGTGGTTCGTCTTACCCATTTATTTTTCTGTTGTTAATAAATGGTCTGAAATGTTGTCGTGCAATTGGTCGTCGATTTGCTATCGAAACTAAATACATACTTGCGCACATTTCAGGGATCTTACCAAAGTCTGTAGCATCAGTTTTAACAACGATCATCTAATTTCTGTACACTGAAACTGCGGAGTCCCTGGATTTTGAGCCTAATCGTGAAAAAAGAAAGTAAACTAAAAATCATTTCCTCAGTGACGCTTTCGCCGTTAATGCGTATTGTTTGTATTTATAAGCGTTTAACGAGTTTAATTTGAGTCACGGTTATTTTAAAAATACTCAAGGCTTACAGCATAAACATTACTTGTTTTTGTACTTACTTATCCAGAGAGCCAGCTTCAGTTAAATGCAAGAAAACAACGAAACGTAAAATTATAAATACGCTAAGATAAAGTAAAACAAGAGACTTTTGTAATATCAGTATTGATAGAATCTAAAGTGGCACCAAGTTCTTTCTAGGCAAAGTCCACCACCAACTAATTAAGAAAAAGCATGAAGAAAAAATAAGGAAAGAACGAGAAGGGAAAATCTAATTCAGCCGTAGACTTATTCAAAGCATAAGGATCGAGAAACAACTGACAGAAAAATGTAAAGCTTGTAACCACTAATTATATTTAAATCAAAAGCACGCATTTACAAAATCGATGTGACTCTTACAAGCAGTGTTGCCTGAGGAAAAAAAAAAGTTGGGAAATAATTATTGAATTTATTAAAATCTTTTTTTTTTTTTCATGTTAACGGGAACTTTTTCTATGAAAACGATACCTCTGATTTAGACCCTCTTCTTTTTTTTTTAGATTACTTAAGTCAATTGCCTTGAGCAAATCCGGTTTTATACTGTCACGTTTAATTTGAGAGTCAATATGCCGTGAGATGAATTCAGCGCTGCGTACAAGATAACATTTGGAAGTATATTGAGGGCACCTATTACAATGATATCATACAAATTGTAATGAGCACATTTAGAACTCATGCAATATCTTACTGATTTAGGCAGGGTCCCTGCAGGTCATGATATCTTATTCTTAGGCTGAAAACATCTTAAGCCATGCGCTAAAAATAATTAACACACAGTCTGTCTTTAAGTCTGTCTTTTAAGGTGTTTAAGCACAATTGCTTCAGGCAAATGAAACTCACGTTTTGGCAGAGATCCATTTGTCTATCAACGTGACTTTATGGTAATTGACAGATTATATATAAGAAACAATGTCTAATGAGGAAAACTCGCATTTGTGTCCAGCTGTTTTAACTGAGGTAAGATGTTCCTTCAGACTTATACAATACTGAAAAATATACCACTTATGAGAGCTGATCATAAGTTGTAACTCACTTGGCGGGTTGATTTTTATAATATTTAAAATTTCTGTTTATAGTAATAGCTTGTTTATTATGTATTATTAGGGTTTTTTTCTTTTCTTTTTGATTTTGAAATTTGTCCATATGATCATCTTTCTGTTAAGTGTTCTGATACTATGAACCAATACTGACATTCACTCTGAGCCCAAAATGCCAATATAACCTACTAGATTCGTGTATTCGATAATGATTTTGTGGCATAGGGTTCGAGCATATTAAAATCACTTCTTGCATCCAGAGATCCAGAAATCCAGAGAGCGCAGTTTGTAAACTCGGTCTTAGCAGTAAATGGTATAGTTATGAATTCTCCCCTTGAAGGTTCAAACTTGCTTGATTTTGTTTGCATCTTAGAGTCAGTACCTCATCTAGAAAGCCTGTAAAAATAATCTCTTTTTTTTGGGGGGGGGGGGGGTGGGGGGAAATATCACTTTAGTTTAATTCATAACACTTTGAAGATTTGGCCTGCCTTCGATAGAAAGCGGAATTCTTAATTTATAAAATCCATGCAATCTCCCCAACATGATTAAGGCCGCAGACCATGATGCTAACTGTCATGCATGCCTTAGCGTCAGCAAACGCAGACGTATTTCGCGGCGGTCGGCCGCCGGAAATACGTCTGCGTTCGCAGGCTAGCCTTAGCAAGAACATTATGAATTTTCACAATTTTACGACGGGCATAATTACAAGCTGATGAAGTAAATATTTTGAGAAAGAGCCAGTATAACGTAGATTTGATTACTGATTTAGTAGTGTACTTTATTTCGGCTGGCCAGACCAGCTTTCTTTAGTTACAATGAGACTTTGCATTGGGTTGTAATCTAATGTGAACTCAACGGCAATCCAATGTAAACTCTCTGTTGTACCTGAAGAAGGCTGGTTTGGCCAGAACAATATAGTACACGACAAAATCATTAATCAAATCTACGTTGTATCAGCTCTTTCTCGCAATAACTATTTACTTCTCTATTTGTGATCAACCCTTTCAAGCAAGAAGCTAATAAGCTGAACGAAGATCGTTGCCGGAATAAGTCGAGAAACGAAATAATCTGACCGTCTTTTATCATACATGTGAGTTGTACTTCTCATGATCTACGATCTAATTTTATGCAAATCGTCCACCCCTCAATTTTCTCAGTTTCAACAGAATTTACCAGAACAGGAAAGCCATTATCAATTAATCAGCTAGGGCACGTGGTAAAACAAGCACGTGGCGCACCAGAAGCAAATAAGACTCTAACAAAGAAAAATAGATTTAACGTACTAGACAGTAATGAAAAAGAAAAAGTCAGGAGTATTAGTCATTTTCCTCCAAATTCAAGATCGAACGAACTTGACGATTGAAATTAAAAGACCCCTGTAGTTGTTCCTTTGTGAAGAAAATGTCTCGTTACCGATATATATTCCAAACTATTTTGTTTCAAGTTACCTTGATGATCTCTTGTTGGTACCAATATGTGCGTCCTTCCATGCTAGTACTACCCGGTTGTTCAGATGTAAATTGTTCAAATATTGCACACTTCAAAAAAAGAATGTGATGTCGTGCTTCTGGAGGCGTCTAATTAGGTCAATGACCATAAAAGAAAGACTTACCTTCCCACAAAAGAAAAAAAAACCTCTGGCTTCCATTTGACCTGCGAGTCACTGTGTGATGCACATCGGAAAGTTTGGAGGGAAGACCTCAGTCCAGAGGCCTGACTGTATTGTCTTTGGAGCTACCCGAAGTTTGTGAAGATAACGAAGAGTCTGACATTATAATTTGATTCGTAACCTGTGAAATTTCTCTGCTAAACAGCCCTTTCGAAAAAGATTTGTAATCACGTTGATATTTTTGGGAAACCTGACCCTAAGTGAAATTTGAAAAAAAGATAAAGCCAAACTTAAAGGCGTGAGCTTAGTGGGGAAGCTCCGGTAATCAAACGAACCATTTGTGCTCAGTCAGTTAACATTGAAAGAGAATTTAACGTACAATGCGTTCTGTACTTGCAAGAGAACGATGAATTTTAATCTGTGTAGCCGCCTTCAGTTCTACATTAAGATGACTTTTATATCAGGATATTCAACTAAGCATTCAGCCGTACCGTCCCCTAGAATCTTTGCTTTATGATTGAATAAAGAATAATCATTTAATAAAGGCTTTAATATATTTTCTAAAATCTTCAATAACCATTTTCAATTCACATCATAATCTTAATGTCTTATTATCGCTTTTCAGATTTTTCTTTCTTTCTTTTTTCTTTTTATTTTTATTTTGTTAAGTGGCTGTTTTTGGTCACAACAATATCACCGTTCCACGTTACCACTCGCCTTTGGCTGGTTGGAGTTCTTAAATCTCTTTAGTATAATTCAGTATACCCAGAGCTTTAATTTTTTTTTTTTTTCATTTTTCTTGAAAAGCGTCACGTTATCAATAACATATTTGCAGCTTGTCTGTTCAGTCGTACATGAGTTAGCCTGTATCACTAAAATTTGATAACATTTATAAAAATATATATACTCAACAAAATATCTTGTTTCTCATTGATCATCGACGAATGCATATTTTGTTTAGCATCTAATAAATAATAAAAATCGTATGAACTTGCTAGTGTATTTCGTGATTTATGGCCCCTCGTGATGTTTTGGAAGTTGGCAAATTTCACTCGCCTGCGGGTCGTGCAATTTTGAGAACTTTTAAAACATCACTCGTACCCATAGATCATGAAATGCACTCGCGTTCATACGATTTCCTTTACGTTTTTTAAAGGTTCATTGACGACCAGAGACCCGAATGATATAAAAAACCAAGTACTGATGGAGTTGAAAGAGCGCTTCTCGATTGCAGTGGGGACTGTATTCAACGAACTGTTCCGCCAGCTCTTAATATCGTTTACAATATCATTCTTAATGAAAGTGGTTGAGCTAACACCCTCTCAAGCGGGAACCTGTCTACTAGTTACTCAGTGTGTAGACGGGTTGTCGTCTCTCTTGACTGGTCACTTGGGTGACCACGTAAAAATACCATTTCTCTCAAAAAAGATGGGTCAGAGAAAATCGTGGCATTTTGTTGGTTCAGTACTGATGAGCATTGGAATTCCCCTTATGTTCAACCGATGTCTCTTTTGTAACGAATCTGGAGATCCAACTTCGCTTCCACTGGTTTATTACGCATTTGCTTGCCTTCTTACAGCCTTGGGATACAGTGTGATGGAAATTAATCACCTGGCGATTATAACAATTGTGCCTGAGACCATCAAAGAAGCAACCGCCGTTAGTGCTCTAAGGTATGTAAAACAACTAGAAGCCTGTTTTCCGAGTACTACCCTCCATGTATATCATTAATAACCTTTTTATGTCAATCACTTGTCTTGTTCCATAATCTAGAAATCTCGCGATCTCCGAATAGTTGTCAATCTTCTCGTATTCCTTTCTTTGGGTATCGTGGTCGCCGGGGATAGCCCGCACGGCAATGATTTGGCAAGCCCCAGCCAGCTTCCTTGTCACAGCAACAACAGCTGGTCTCCGTTACTCTATCACCGTTACTCTATTGATCTTCGTACTGGTTATTCTAATATGCTGATGGAAAGCTACAACCTGTAGTCTTTGGCCTCAAATACTTTTCAATTCTTGCGGTACCAAGCAGAGCTGCTTTCCGCATGTGTTCTATCTCCTGTCGCCATCAGGTAATTGGAAAGATGATTGCCTGTGACAATTCCTTATGCACCAACCACCACAAGGACAATAATCTCTTCACATTCCTTCGTCTCAGTTATCTTCTTAGATATTGATATGTATTTTTCGACCTTCGTCTTCTCAAAGTACCGTTATAATTCCAAGTTTAAACACAATCAGTTTTACGCATGTAATTAACACTTTAATTATCTAGATATTGACGAAATACTAGAATTTTCCCTTTATAAAAAATCTTATCTTGAAGATGTTAGTATTATTTTTCATATGTGAGGATATAGGTGTCCTCGTGGCTATTAACATGATTAGCCAATAAAAAGAGAGCTTTCCTTTCCTTGTAAGATACTTTTATGCTGTAATATTAACGTAATACATTAACGTTTTTATTACCCAATTGGATATTATCTTGATTTGTTTTTCATAACCTTCATATCTCATTTCATGTTACACAACATGCGTGTAGGTCGATTGAAATGAATAAAACAAGTTGTGTCTAATCTGGACATTTCACAGTATCTATATAACAGACCAGCAGAACATTACATGGTCGCTTGGGATACGAACTTTATCTTCTCGTGTTGATTGTATCTCGCACTCGTTCGCTGTGCTCACTCGTGAGGGATACTATTAGCACTCAAACATTCGTACTCTCGCGCGGTCATGTCTTGTAATATCCTTTATATTATTACTGGGAATAACAAGAAGAAATTAAAAAAACCATGCACCTGCTGGGTGAAAATAACGTCCTTGAACTTGCACGTGATTTTGTGGAAGACGCCGTTTATAGGCAAAATGTAGTGCACTGTCCTAGACTAAAGCATCACTAATTCCACTTAGTACATCTGTTAGCCGGCTGTAATTCAACAAATTTGCGCGCCGTATTCTACAGTATGAAATGATCAAATAAGAACGTTGTCATACGGTTTCTTGTTTTTCCTAGTATACATTATGGTCCTTGAGTTTTGCACTTGGGCTACAAATTGAAATGAAATTTAAAAACGATATAAGTAAAATAAAAAAAAAGGGCCGGCCATAACTTACAGTATCCCATGAAATTCACTTCGTTAGTGGTATTTAATCTGAAAACAAAAATTGATTTGACCCTTTAACAAGGGCTAAGCTACAGCATTCATTTTGTCTCCCAAAAAACAGGACACTTTTCTCCTTTGGAAGTGGAGTTTTCATTTATTTCGTCACTTGGGGGCTTCTAGGGCAGCAAGCCGGACATGATCTGGGACCCAGCAACTTAAAGCAATTCCAGGTATTTTACTTTTTTTTTTATGTCATGTACACTCTGTGAGATCACGATACAAAGCAGATTCGATGGCGTAAATTTCATTTCAACCCTACAATAGCTAAAGGAGAAACTTGTTTTTGATATACCGTGTTCATACCAATATTGCTTGCTCACCATGCAATATATATTGTTAAAATAGAGACCTTGAAAGGACTCGGACATCCCGCACGAGGTTTGGTCAGAAATTATTTTAACAAAACCTTGGCTTTGCTTGCTAATGTAAGAAATACCAAAGTGGTTAGCTGTATAGAATGTGCTTTCAATTCGGTGGTCTCCTGCCCACCATCTGGGCCTGGTTGTTCAAATGTCCATTAAAGATAAAGAAGGAGTTTATTTCTCTACTCCCAAATGCTGTTCAACGCTGATATTCGGAAAAACCTTACATTAGAAGAAGTCAATCTTGAAAAACAAAAATAAACAAAAGAAACTTACACCAACAAGATAAAAACATGAAACAAAACTTTACTTTACGCTAATCCTGGATTGAGTAAATCGGCTTTTGAACAACCGGGCTAAGATCTCTCGAGCCCCTTGCCCCAAAGAAGAGAATATTAGCCACTCGTCATTTACAGACGGCCATTCCTATTACCCAGATCGATCTGCGCGCTTAGTTGCAAAAGAGAAAAAAATAAACATTTTATTGACAGAAATGTGAGACACGTAGGGCCATTTATGCGAGTACAGCTTACATAAGAAGCGAAATGCTGGTATAAATGGTTCGCGGCTAAGTTTGCGGCCACTTGGTCCAATGATGACGTAGTTTATTTTGATGCCTCGTTTTGGGGCAATTAATTGTGAGGCAAAATTTGCGACATCACGAGATAAAATGGCTCGAGTAAGCAAACAAGCGAAGAAAAATTAACTTTAGTTTTACATTTAATCCAGTATCGATCCTGTACTGATTCGTTTTCGAACACTTGCGGTGGGCTGTGCGGAACTTACACTGGCTGAAGTGACGCAATTATCAAGTAGCTCAGCAATTTCAATGCCACTACAAATAGTGAGAAGCGGTTTCTCTTCCGGGGACTCCACGTTCGCTTATTCGCTGAATCTTTTTCATTAGTAATACGTGATTTATTGCTCGCGCTCGGCCAGCGCAAGCCGTGGCTTATTTCTCTGGTATAAACGGCCCGAATGTGTCCGGACACATTTTTTTAAGAAGGAAGGACACCATTGTAAGCACTTCGCTTGATTTATACTTTTGCTTGCCTCTTGCACTTTAGTACCTTGCCTGGATTTCTGTTGGAACAGGACTATTCACGTCAATTATCTTTTATATTGGCACAAAGGAAAAAAAAGCCAGTTATCCGGCTCTGTCAAGGAAAATCAGTACACTCATTGATCCTAAGGTAAGTAAGAATAGTTTGCATGGGATAATATATAAAGCAAAAGGAAAGTAACTCTGTAAGGAGGAATTGAAAGTATATTACAGGTATCCAATATATCTACAACCGCACTAAAGGTTATTAGGGGGATTTTTACCATCTCTGGCTTCTTAAATTACGAGAGAAATTCGTTATAACTCCCGCCGCCATTTCTATAGGCTAATGCCTGTTTGACAAGTGTTGGTATTTGCAACAACATGATTCATGATGTGGCAGGTACGCCAGCGTATTCTTCTGTCATATTCTTGTGTGTGGTAATATTTATTTATGAACCAGTACATATTTTTAATTAATATTTTGTAGAATGCCGTCGGAGTTTTCCAATCGAGTCAGACACTTTACTCAGCAGCGTTTAAAAACGATGATGGTATGTTCAAATTTTTTTGTCAAAAATTTGCCAGTGGTGAAGTGAAGAATTAATTGTTGTCGTTGTCTTTATTAACTGCCATATTGGCTCAAGCTATTGTAAGTCATATCACTTGCTGGAACTCCTGTACGGCATAGGTGACGTAAAACTTAAGTAAATGCTGCTAAACCCAAGCTTTGGCGACCTGTGTCTGGTAATACGGCGCTGTCCGCGAGTGGTTCGTTTTATCTCAATTTATAACTCATTTAAAACCTCTGCTGGCGGAATATCTGATTTTTTTACTCCGTTAGCTCTAATAGGAAAATTATCTGCAACACCATGTTAACACTCATTTGATCTATGGGAACTAGAAAACGCTCAGCCATTCCGGTCGTTCATCGGAAAATTTATGTTTTGACGGCGTTTTCTCCGCCTGAGTTCGAAAAGCACTTGCGAAATACTGTGTTCGAATGCCACAGAAAACAGGGGAAAACACTCAGAAAAACAGCGTGTTTCTCGGTGAAACACTCCCGTAGGAAAATGGACGTTGAACATCGCGTTTTCACTACGTTTTCCCAAACCTAAAACACTTAGAAAATACCATGTTAGAACACGCTCCGGAAAACAGGGGAAAGCACTTAGCAAAATAACATGTTTGCCGGTGTAATGCTCCTGTAAGAAATCCATTGTGGAATGCTATGTTTTCAATGCTTTTACCACTTCAGGAAAACATACGTTGAACGCCTCGTTTTCTCGCTATGGATAACTGTTGTAACATGTGCTGGAAAACACACTGTTAAAACCTGTTTTCCTTGTGCAGGAAAATTAGGTGGGAACAGCTTATTTTACCTATCTGGGTTAACCAATAGTGAACCCTAAGTTTTCTGCGCGTTTTTAAAAACAGTAAGACAAGCTATAAATGCGACATTTTCCTGTCATTAACCGTTAACTTGGTAACATTCCAAACAAGGGTTTTATTCATTGCCGTGTTAGTTCGCTGACTCTCTCATTAATTCGGATAGCGCGCCTAGAGTTGCTCGGGCACATTCCACAATATGAAGATTTGCAAAGATTTATCATTTTGCTTCATTTGTACTTTTCATTGTTGAGTCAACGGTTTATTAGTTCTCGTTACATTATTTATTTCTTTTGTTTAGTTAGCCAAGAGAGGATGAAGAGAGAGAACACATCCCTATACCACATGATAGTTTTTTCAATCTATTTTAAGCTTCACGCCATCACGCTTCTCTCTCTCCTCGCCCTCGCTTGGTTAGGCTTATCCCTTTGACACATTGCTGAAAAATGTGTAGTTAGTAACAGACCTGACATCAGATCTTCCTTTCCTCTTTTTGTCTTCTCTTCTTCATTCAAGAAAACAAAAGAGAAACTGCTTCCCTTGCTCAGACATTTCTTCAAATGCTTGTGTCTTCGGTGAGGAAAGAAGAAAGTTGGGCTCATGCAAGAGGCGAAGGAGAAACAGAAACGCAAGATAGATCTTTAAGAAAGTTGAGTTGGATGGATCGATTTCTCCAGGCAGTCTTTTCCGAGGATGTCAATGGAGGAGACAAGGCCGAAGATTCAGTTGAAGAAGGGCAGTTAGGTGAGTTCACTGCAAAATACGACAGTGACAATCTAGCAGGTACTCAGTGTTGTTTATTTAGTTTATTTATTTATTTATTTATTTTATTTCGCTCATGATGCAAATGTCGATCACCTAGATTTTGATGCAGTCAACTCTAAAAGTCAACAAATTTATTTGTAGCCACAAACTGCTGCATGACTCGTTTTTGTTTGTTTGTTTCTTTGTTTATCCTCAGATCCGATAACTAAAGTGGAAAAGCTCGATCAAGAACGTAAAAGGAGCCTCGCTATGCGTTTCATCGACGGTCTTGTCCAAACTATATGGCATCGTGAAATACAATCCGGAGAAACAAGGACAGTCAGCACGACTAGACATGAGGATCAAGTTGCGGAGAATGAAGAAGTTGAAAATGAAAAAATAACAGGGTAAAATAAATTAGAAGTGCACCATTGCTAAACATGTTTAGAAAAGCTAACTTTCAAACATAAACCGGTCCCTTTCAACTTTCTGCGAAGTTAAAATTAACCTTACGTTTCGTGAATCCAAAAAATTAAGTCTTATTATCTTCACACCGTAGAGTTCCGATAATAGCGACTCTCGTTACTTTCGAAATTAGCAGCCTTTGGGGGTCGCTACTCTCGGGGGTTCGTTACTTTCGGGGAACAAAAATCGTTTACAAATAGAGGTGGCGCAAGCTTTTTTCCGAAATAAAAAATGAACAACACAAAATTAAAAAAAGAACAACATTTTATTTGCATTTCACATGTATATATATAGATCGTGTTTCATATATATATATATATATATATATATATATATATAACTGCAGGCAGTACTGTTTCGGCCTTCTGGGCCTCATCAGTGCAGTGCTGATGTCTGGGATGGAGGTTAAGCTTATAAAGCCACCCCAAATGTCCCACACATGTGGTACATCTAAGCCATGCCAGAGTGCTCAAACTAGCGAGCTAGTGAGCATGCGCATATGGAACTCACCTGAAGTTATATATATATATATATATATATTAAAAAAACTGGTTAAAAATGAAGCCGAAAATGGACAACTTTTGGTTTAAAAACTATTTAAAAAAAAAAAAAAAAAATTAAAATTCTTTAATACGTTTCGGTCTCTCGACCTTCTTCAGTTACAAAAGAGTGGGTAGAAAAATCTACAGCTTAAATAGGGTTTTACAACAATGAATAA
>NC_090884.1:33349745-33363646 GCF_036669925.1 Montipora capricornis
TAACAAATGTTGGATGCAGCGCTTGAAGACAACTTGCCTTTCCAGGTTGATTTTCTGAACAGCAGAACAGTGACTGTCAAAGATAAAACGACAAACGTATTTGAATTGTAATTTTCAACATCATAATTGTCCAATTTTAACACCAGGTTGCCCCGTGACAGTTTCTCACTTTTTTTTTTTTCAGTTTACAGGACTATGTCAACGAAAACTGTGAAGAAGATGACAACTGTACCCCAACGAGAAAAAACGATGAAGGAGATACAACAGACAGCCGGATGGTCCGCCACCGACGATGTGGTGTAGTGTTATCCGAAGAAGAGTACCAAAATACGGGAATAGTGAATCTTGGATACCAAAACGAATCCGTTGAGCCAAAGATCGGTGTGGAGCTATCATGTGACACTATTTCCCTAAACGATTCTTTCACAGATGAAGTACTCAATGATACAATTCCAAGAACCAAAAGAGTCAGTTTTTGTGAGAGAAAGGTTGGGGTAACTGCGCAAGACGTTGAAGAAGAGTTAACATTTGTGAAAAATATTGAAGATCATTCTGTCAAGTGCGCCGGCGAACAAATGAATGTGAGCAGCTTGGCAAAGGAAGCACAGCAGAAAAAAATCAACACTTTAGAGGAACGAAATGAACCGTTGAAAAATGATGCAGGAGAAGAGTTCGTCGGCGTGGTTACTTGTGATCCCTCGCCCCCTGGCAAACCCTTCAGGACAAAGCCAAAGACGGCGAAAGATTGGCTGGTAGATCCTCGCTTATACAAGGTTGGAATGATTTTCATTCACCTTTTCTCTAAAGGCCGACTAGTCCAGATACCCTTGCTAATGCCTTGTTGCTCCTGCTGAATGGACAGTTGGCTTTAATTGTCTAATACATTTTCACATGATTATACTATTGAAGGAAATTGGGATGAATGTATATTGTACATAGTGTTTGCGGCCATTATTTTCAATACCTAAGTTGTAGCCGAGTTGTAGCCTACTGAATTCGGAACAACTTATGACAATATAGACGAGGAATATCGTTCTATGAAAGCATGCATGCATGAGGTAAAGATTCTTATTATCAACCTTTTTAATTGACTTTATGTACTTCTGATTTTAAAACGATAAAGTTAATTATTCTACTGACATTGACGTTCATTATTAGGTCTCCGTTATTGTTACGTGCACGCGCCTTGTACAAGATGCTGTTTTCGGATATTTACCATTGTACTTGACAGAGACAATGGGTTTTGAAGTGGTGAGGACAAGTGGTTTAATTTCGCACCAAATTGCACTTTATTAATTTTTCTTTTTTCTTTTCTTTGTATCCTTCATTATTCTCTTACATTTGAGCGTCAGTTATGTTATAAACATGCGTAGTCTACGCAAACTGCTCTAAACAAGTCTTTTTTTTTTTCTTTATCTACAGGAAGCAATAGCGTACTTTCCTCTTGTTCTCCTTGGGAGTGCAGCTTTGGCTAGTATTGTCTCTGATAAGCTAAATAACAAAATTGGAAGCAAGGTGATGCGACTTGATAAAACTTAGGCTTATTATAAGTTAGGCAAGAGATCACCATTGTATCTTGACAGCTGGACTTCAGAAAGACATTGCTGGCGCCTGGTATTAGTCAAAAACTTTGTATTAAAAGGAATCTCAAGTCCACAGTGTGCGCAAAATTATTAAACAGCAGTCATTAACAATTACCTTACACGGTTACAATCAGTACAATTACATGACCGCAACAGCAACGGCAATTACACTTTTCTCAACTTAGACACGGTACGGCATAGGAGAAGGCTTAAGTTCTGCTTTAAAGGCCCACTTTCAACTGACAGGCATTGCGTGCCTCGGAACAATTTTCATATATGAAAATTCCACCCGAATTCGAGATTCATCCAATTAGATCGCTGCGATGAGAAATACAAATTTCCATAACAAAAACAAACGGTCGACAAGTCTGTCGGTTGAAAGTGGGCCTTTAATATGGGGTATTTGACTCTTTTGTATTTCATCCCTTAGCCTCTGTTTTTTTGCATGCCATAAATTGTAATAAATAAATAAATAAATATATTAATTAATTAATTAAGTTGTGCTTAATCAGTATTTTGTGTCCAAGAGATAACAGACGTAATCTTAAGTAAAATTCTCGGATATAGGAAAAAACTAAAAACAAGGATAAATATATCTTAATACACATTTTTTTCTACAATAATTCAACTTCATACCTTGCTTTCAATAGATGCAGTTTTAGCAAAAGACAAGATAGATTTTGTTTTATACAATACACAGACAGTAAATAAATTTATTTTGAGTGAAACTTTGAAGTGTCCGGCCTCAGATCCGATCGTGTTTGTCATAGGGAAGCCTTCAAGTACTAAATTTTAAAAACTGGTAGTGGGCAATCGTCTGTGCAAAAATTTGAAATGGTGTTCGCAAAACTTTAAATGAGCCAATTGCACGCAAATTGGGCATTGTTTAGTAACGTTTTTTTCACTTGTCTTTTCAACAGTGGACCTACATTTTGACTTCTTCTTTAGTGATGGGTGGATCAGTGTACTGCTTTTTCCAGAGTCCATCTCAAAGACATTTTATGTATGCGCCCGTTACGCTGATTGGAATCGGCATGTCCATCATGTTTGTTATGAGTCTGGCGTATACGGCGGATTTGGTCAAAGAAAGTAAGGTAAGTTTTCATAAAAAATGATAATGTAGCAGACTGCATACCGATAATTCTCTTTGAATATTAAAAGATTGGTGTTTTGTTTTGTTTTAAACGTCTTTTAAAGGACAGGAACAAGATTTTAATCCATTTTCGCTCGTTTAAGATATTTCCCAGCTTTGTCTTGAAATTTAAACTGCCGACCGTTTGGCACAGTTAGTTGAGAATACGCAGGAAACTCCGGCCACACTGACACTCAGGGTCTTTGAATAGCTGAGGAGAACGTGCTGCCTTTTGTATAGACATCTGCAAATGGTTAGATTCTCTAGTCGTTTTGGAAAAAAAAGGACGATATACCGTAGGCATCGTCCACGTCAATGTTCTGGACCCTGAAAGACATAAAAGAACCCATGCTGTGGTATGTCCTATGTGGAATATCATGGTTGGAAGGGTAAACGATAGGAGCTACAAGCTCCGCCAATCTACTCTAAATCCGAGAGTAAACAATGATATGATGATGTTGATGAAATTGATGCTCCATAAAGTTTTACAATCAGTTGCAGATATTTGAAATTATCCCGGCTGAAACTTTGTATTCTTCAAAGACAGATGAGGGATATCGTTGAAGTTGTCGCGCGCAATCCACCTCTAATCAGAACAGAAATTTATACTGATTTCTTTACAGGAGAGTAGTGGATTTGCATTGTCAGTCATGATCATTATAGCAAGAATATCAAGTGGTGCATTGTTTATGACCATACAAGAATTGTACCCGGAAAACGAGTAAGAACTTTAGTGGTGAAAACATTTACAAGTGTCCGCCGCAAAGCAGATTCAGAAATCAATGAAGTTTAAAACCGCAAGCCAAAGAAAAATGTGCCTTTGCTGCATACGATAGAAAGTCACTTGTACTCTGGATGCCAGAATAGCGAGTCAGGAAGCGGCGAGAAAAACCTCTGGTACAGGCCGTTGAGTTCTTCGAGAACGCCTGCACAATGGGATGCCGTTTCATATTCCTAGCGTCAGATTTGACCCTAGCAATTCGATTGGTTCCAGTAACTAGTCAGTTCTAACGAGTACTCTGATTGGTTTAGCCTACGGAATGTAGTTGAAACAGGTTTCCTGATTTCGCGCGGCCACTGTGCCCATAATCAAAATGCTGCAAAGTTCCAGAAATCGAGGCGTTGAAGCTAAAACAAGTTCAGTGGATTCTACATTTCTTTGAAACGGGCTTCAAGAAATCGCTTATCTTTTCTGTCAAGCTCTCGTTTGGCTTCTCACGGTTTTGTATTCGACATATTCGATATCGAAGTTTTATATTTGAACTTGACATCCAAGTAAATAAGACGAATGTACCGTGGGAACGTACCAAGAAAGAAAGAAAGAACCAAAGATGCTGATTGCCAGGTTATGTCAGGCATCAATTGATTCGTGGTTTGATTTGGCTGTTGGCGCTTGAAGATGAGATTCCGCAAAATTATAAAAATCACAGTAATCTGTTAACGATGAACCAACAGTGAAAGATCAGTTCATGCAATTTTCGAACTTCGCTATTTGCCCTTGCATTTGTAGCAAATAATCGAACTGAAGCCTACCATTCTGCCATTTCGATAGCATCTTTGAATTAAAAAGCATCATTTACCCCTGTCAAGTACTGCTGGATTACACCCACAAACCCGACAATTTACGCTGCGTGTAATCTGTACTGGAGTTTTTCTGTTTTGAGCGTGAATTCTAAACAAAGTAACATGTAACGAAATGATGTATGAAATGAATTATACATTGCACAGCGGATATGAAATCAAGTGAAGTTATGGTCCTCACAGTTTTGAAGGCAGTTTTTGCATAGCTCAGTTGGTCAGAGCGTCGCGCCGGTATCCCGAGGTCACGGGTTCAAATCCCGTTGAAGTCCTATATTTTTCAGGCTTCTATACGCAATTGCAAAAATTGCGTTCATAACTGCGAGGATCATAGCTTCACTTTAAGTAACATGTCCTCGCGTGCGAAAAACTGGTTTAGCTGAATCTCAGAACACGTCAAATTTTTTCGATGTCAATCAAACCGGGCATGGAAGTGAGGTTCTCAAAAGCCTGTACCAGAGGGTTTTCTCGCCGCTTCGCAACTTGCTATTTCGTCGCTTTTAAGAGAGAAGAAACCTCTGGAATCCAGGGTAAGTAACTTGTGGCCCAGCAGGATTGTAAATGTTTCCTCTTGAGAACAGTGGGTCAAGGAATAAAAAGCATTGTGCTGTCAAGGTGTGCACTATTCAAAGCCGAACGTGTTATAAGTACACTCTTCATTACCGCCACTTTCCTGTATTGTTGTTGACATATAAAAGAGAAGAGGTTTCTCTCTTTCTTTGCTCGAACTTACTAGTCATTGTTTTTATTTTGTCTGTTGCTCCATCTAGCCTCAAGACAAGTACAAGTAACTTTGTACGTTACGTCTTTTCGGTTGTTCCTGGAATCCTCGCGCTAACGGGCTGCCTGCTTGTTTTGTTCTTCCAACCATCGATGATTTGTTGCAGTAAACAAGGTTGGTCCTCTTAGCACCACTTAAGAACTCAGGCTTTAATGGTAAATTCTGCTTTAGTTCTCTATATATGTGTTCGTAATTACAGTCTTTTCCTATCGCAGTACTCTTAGATCAATTATGAACCTTGGTTTCATTTCTTCGTTCTCTTTTTCGTTAGGATCACTTAATGAGGTTGTGATTCAAAGTGAGAAAACCGATACGCGTCTCGACCTTGAAAAGAAGAAGCAACAGATGTAATACCTTTGCAGCAGCATCAGCGTGTCATCTTTAATTTATTATCTTACGCTGCAACCTTCTTTGGACAAAAACGGAGAGCCCTATTACCCGGAAACGAAGCAGCCTACAATGTCCGACATTTCTACATAAGAAAAATATCCAGTGAGACTTTGCCGGTGCTCCGCAAAGAAGCACTTGGTTATACATCAATGATCTTTTCATGTCTCAAACCTCCTGTCAATCATTCTCTTTGCTGATAATACTAATATTTTTTTCGTCATAATGACTTGGCTACCTTAGTAACCATCCTTAATGTAGAGCTCGCTCGTGTTTCTTCTTGGTTTAGTGCTAACAAACTCACTGTCCATCCTGACAAGTCTAAATTCATCATTTTTCACCCTCGTCGTAAACAGATTAACCTCTCAGATATAAACATTTCTATAAATAATTCCCCCATCACACGTGTGCAGGAAGACAAGTTCCTTGGAATTATCATTCATGAAAACCTATCCTGGAAACCGCATATCTCTGTTGTCTGTGATAAAGTCTCTAAGATAATTGGAGTTTTGTGCAAGGCAAGGCGATACTTACCTTTGGATACTCTGAAAACTTTATATAATGCTCTTTTCCTGCCTTACATCAATTATTGTACTCTAATTTGGGCTTCTACGCATGTTTCTTACCTTGAACCACTTTATGTACTTCAAAAGAAAGCCATCCGTATAATTACTTTTCACCCCCACGCACACCTTCTAAACCCTTTTCTCTAAAAATAATTTTCTTTCGCTCCATTCTATCTTTAAATTCCATATGGCCTGTTTTGTTTTCTCACATTTTAACAATATTCTGCCTACTCCTGTTTCCTCGATCCTTCATTTTAACCATGAATATCACGATTATTGGACTCGTTCACGTTTTAATCTCCATAAAACCAACCACAAGTATCAATTTGCTATCACCTGGCAGGCTCCTGTTATTTGGAATGATATTCCGTTAACAGTGCGCAACAGCCTTACATTAAGTAACTTTAAAAAAAAGTTGAGACTGCATTTTCTGAATGCTGAGTTAGTATATTGAAAAATTGGCTATGAAACTCATTTCCCTTAATTCTATAGTCTGATCAAGTCCCTTGGGACTAAATTGTAAACTTTGAGGGCAAATTGTTAATGTTTTGTTTTTGTTTTTGTTTTTGTTTTTTTGTTTTTTTGTTTTCTGTTATTTGAAACAAACCTACTAGGAGTACTTGTTTATGCAATTATTTAATTATATTATCCTGTGTGTTTGTAAATTAAGTAGTCAGATTTAGTTGTATAAGTATTTTAGCTAAAGCCTTCTTCTATTCATGCAAATTTTTCAAATTATGTTTGCTGACCATATGCCATTTAAGCCTCCGGCTTTGGCTGTTCTCATGTATTCCTCAGAGTTTGATGTGTAACAATAACAATAAACCGTGTCGATGACCCCAATTCCTCCATTCAAAATGTTTTGAAACGTATTCGAATGTTTAAAACTCAAGCATTTTAACAACTTTGAAACACAACGAATTTCATAGTTAATAATAATGTTGGATATATTAAAACGTCGAAAAACCTTACTCTTTGTATTTTTTTGAATACTTTTTGCAATTATATTGTTAGACCTATAGAGCCGTGTTCACACTCAACGTTGATTATGATCAACTGAAGTATAATTCAGGCTATCATACATTCAAATTTATTCAATTATGGTTCTGTTCACATCTGTGAAAATTCAAATACAATAGGCAGGGTAACCTCGCAGTGTGAGACAAATGACGCCGTATCATGTGTCTGCCACGTTTATCATCACCATGCTTGAGGAGAGAAGAGAACCAAGGATAGCTTCCGAGAATAGACTGAGACCAAATCCAAATCTTCGCTACATAAGGCGATCAGAAGTTTCGTCAACTCATACCACCACGTGTTCGCCATTCCGTTTATTTTTTCTCAATATCCTTTATTTCACATACCACTTCAATTTTACATTTTTTTACATTTGTTTTGTGTGTGTACCTGTTAAACTTACAAGATGATTTTCTCTTACGCGGACTCCTCGAGTAGCCACTTAAAGTAACTTTTCATAGGTTCTTCATTTATTACGAAAAATAACCATTATAATTGGATTTAAGTGCGATTGTTTTCTGTTTCGTATTTTTTTTCAAGTGGCTACCGGACGGTTTTATCTCTTTGGGCCTACAGCTGCATAAATAGGTTTTCCCTAAAATTATTACATTGACTAAATCCATCCCCTCCTTCAGGATTCCTATGATCACATCTTGCAGCAAGAAGCAATTGCAACTAAAGTAATGTTCTTTGAAATATTCAATGCAACATTCATCCAAAAAGACTATGAAGATGGGCAACTAAACAATACATGGTTTCTAGTTTCCGTGGTATCATGATAACAGGAACAGTTAGGACTTGGCATATAGCCTATTTTAAAAAGGATATCATTGGTAAAAAGAATACAATTCATTACTTTATATCGAAAATATCTTAGCTAAGGTTCACTAGAAACTCTTGTAGACAACAAAAAGGCTTCTGCGATATGTTGATCTTCCAAATCAAATTCTTCTCTTAACTTCGCCCATTTCTTAGGCTTTTCGTACTTGCACTTCATAAAAAAACGATAGTGGTCACGACATGGAGGGGGGACGTACTTACGTACGGACTGTCGATGACGTCACCAAAATTATCGCATCGATAGACCCCTTTCATAATGGCGGCCAAATAAATACTGTTTTGTTTTAATGATAATGAGCCTTTCTTCCCTCGCTACGACGAGAAAACTTCAAAAGAATATTTGTTTGAAAATGGGGGCAGTAGGGCTAATTACCATAAATAAAAAAGAATGTAAAAGTTGTCGCCATTTATGAAAGTGGTCTATGAGTTACCTCTTTTTTAATAAACTACGGTGCTCCGCACACGCTCGCCTTCGGCGGGCCCAGAGCTCGCTAATAAAAGTCAGAGTATTTAATTTGTCAACATCGTAGTTACATGCAAATACAAACAATCCTCCACGGCTACTTAAAAGATCATTTAGATAAAGTTTCCAAAAACTATTGTCATCGACTATTCTTCTCAACCAATTCAACTCAGAGCTGTTACCATGTTTTCATAATCAAAATTGGATACCACCAGAATCGTAGGGCGCATAAGCAGGACATCTGGTAACTGTGTCCTTCCCATTCCATAGGAATTGAAACACCAAAGTATTAAGTTCTTTAATATATCATTTCAGGCGGGGTGGTTAGTACAGAACTGGGTTGTAATTTTTGAAAGCAAAAAGGCCTTGATAATAGTAACCTTACCATAGATGGACAGTGCTCTGACATTCCAAAGGTTAATGGGACGACGGCACTTCGTCTTATTGTTATTGTCCTACTCTTGTTATTTGTTATATATTTTGATAATCTGTTTCACATATTTTGAACATTACAATCACTATTAATATGTTAAATACTACATACCATTTTTATAGACAAGTTTTGTGTCCAAAATAGCCCATCGTTGTCATTTTAGCTATCTTCTATAGCTATTGGTTTTGTTGTTAATTTTTATTGTTTTATTCTTGTTATTTGTTGTGCATTTTATTTTTCTGATAATCTGTTTTACATATTTTCAGCTTTCTACAACACCTGTTCTTGTTACCTCTACCAAGTAAAGGTTAAATCTCCAATACCTTTCATGACAATATGAATACCCGGTAGCTTTTTCATGCCATAAACAAAACAATTAATTCTCTTAACATTATCGAGCAGTTTCATTAACTCATGACATACAGTTGAACTTCTTAGTACTATTTCACTCTAACTCCTTTGTCATCTTTTCTAGTATTTTGGACGACTCAATGAACTGCTACACATTGCTATCACACGTTAATGAAAAACTGCTCTGTTATTTCATAATCTGACACATCCTTGTCAATATAGCACTTACAACAACGTTTTGTTACTGCATGTTCATAATCGTCTTATGATTTTTCACACAATCAAAGAGATGAACTCGCAGCACTTCACTTTAAATTTGAAATGACTAGTAAACTATCTATTCTTGATTTTCACGTGACTTCATCAAAACTAAAAAATAAGGAATTACAATCCTTTTGAGATTTAGTTTAGTTAGTTATTACAACAGCTGAAGACTTGTCTTTTCACAAATTTTCAGTTTGATAGGGTTTTTCGTCTTGTGGCAAAGCAAGGTTGAATTTCTAAGCTTTTGCGTGACACGATATTAAAATTGCGGTCTAGAATGCTATCACGTGGGTTAAAAAAATGACATCCGCTGAGATTTTGCAATCTAAACATTCCTTGCTTGAGAATAAGTACTCACATAGAGGTTAATGAGAACTCAAAACATGACTACTGGCTTTTTATAGCAAAACTCGATGACATAGTTTTTGTCAGCTTCCGGCCGCCATATTTGTGTCCCTGAGAAGGCCAAAAAAATGGCGTCTCCATACAAAGCCTTATAAATTTGAGTAAAACATTTCTTCGAATATCTCCCTCACAAAATATCGCACAGACCTGAACCTTTGTGAGGACTGTTGAATTTTCATCTTCTTTTATCTCTTTGATTCTTGACTTTATTTGTTGAAAGGTTTGATGATGGCCGTGACAGTCAAAAACGGCAATAGTAGAAGTTACAATCATAGCTTAATATTTTCATATGGCAGCCATTACAAGGCTCTCGATCACAACAGCTGGTCACACCTCCGCTTGTGCAGATCACGCCATTTCCACGACGTAAAATGGGACACTCTTGAGATTTTAGCGAATGGAAGGTCTGACCTTCATTGTAAAATAAAAGAAACTTTATTGATTCAAAACTTAAGGCGTTCGCGCTAATTGTTTGTGCGCAACGTTACTGCGCAGGAAACGCGACTGTAATATGTCACGCATTACTTCGAGCATTAGTGACGTTGAGGTTAAAACCTTTGCAAAAGCGTTGGATCAGAGAAGATCGTGAATCAGTCAAAATTGATTGAAAAATATTTATGAAAGTCAAGCAGGAATACTGCACGACTGATATTCGCGTTGTTTTATCAGTCGTGCACTAGTCTACTTGACTTTCATAAATATTTTTCAAGCATTAGTTTAAAATAACATGGCGACAAAAAAGCCCGGGAAAAAAACTCCAGGCCGGCAAAAGAATGGCACATTTATTTCCGAATCATCATGACACGTTAAAGAGAAGTGAACGGGAGGATGGAAAAGCTCTGGAAAAGGTAGTGATCGAGTAGTGGCTGAAAGTTTGGAAAACTCGAGGGCTAACCGTTGCGTAAATTTAATGTTTCTTTGTTTTTTTTAATGTTTTTATTACACTACGAACTTAAGTCAAAATGGATGCATGTTTTTAAGTTCTTTTCCTTTACTTTCGTGAAATAGAGCAGTATTTTCGTCGGGTTTTTTTCGTTTCCCGCTTGCATAGTGCGGACCTGCGTCGGAAACAACCAGAGATTAAATTTCACAAAACCACACTCCAAGGAAGATGAACGTCAAACTCACGAGTTCATCTTCTGAACGGGAATGGAGAGATTTATACAAAACACTAACAAATAAAGATGACGCCCTGCTTAAAACGTCACGTTGCTATGATCGAGGAAAGTTTTTTTTTTTTTCACGGTTAAAAACCTTCGCCAGTCCCTTCAACGATCGATCCCCTCTTGGGTTCCAGTCCTTCCCCCGGATAGGTCACGCAAAAGCGTGACAAACGAACATTTTCCAAGAGCTTTACAAAATCAGCATGTCGATTTCACTCGTTTTAGATCATCAGTGACCCCTATTTTTTAATCTCATTGAATCACTTACTTTACGTACTATCTACAAAATAAGATGAAATGAAAAACTTCCCACCGTAAGAAGTTATCTTTTTTTAAAGTTTTCTTTCCTCGCGCCCATCGAATTTCGGGTAGGGTAGTGGGTTCATCGGGATAGAAACTTACCGGAAAAACGATCGTCGAGGATGGAAGCTCTACTGTTACGACAGCCCTAGCGGAATGCAATTATTCTAAGATAAAATACCACTCCTAAAAAACTTAGGCACGGGAAACCTGCACTCTAACAGTTTATTTTTATGATTGTCGATTAATGAGCAGATGACGCTTACCATCTCGCTATTATGACTGATTTCTCGAAATAAAAGCATTTTTTCCACTGCCATTTCTCCGAAAACAAAGGCGGGGACCCCCATTTGTTTTTTTTCATTTTTGGCGTAAGTACTTTATGACATAACTCTAGGCGAGAAATGAAGAAAATAATAATAGGAAGAGTTTGGCGCAGCGGAACGGCCTTAAATGCAACATTGACGCGTAAACGTTGGCAGTGAAAAACTGTTTCTATACACTGACTGCCATTTAATATATTATAAGCTAGTTACCATTAAAGGGAAATTTATTGAACCAGAGGATATATATGGATTTATGCTAGTTCCATTATTTACATGTGGCCAGTTTGGGCAGTTCTCGTTTAATCCGGAATTTTGAGGAAATTATTCGATCAATAACAAGGAAAAATTAAAATTGTGGAAATGGAGAAACTCTTACTATTATCTGCATAATCCAAATTGTTAAAGCCTTCCCCGTAGTTCCAATGATCACGGTACCGTGCAGGCTCAATAGTTTAGACCGAAAAAAGTGATTAAGGAAGCCAATAGTATCCATATATGACGTCATCTGGAAAGACACAGGACTGGTTTTATTGTAAAACAGTACTCTTTCTTCGGTGACAGAAAAAACATGGTGGTCTCAAGGCTCCCTCATTATCAAAACACAAAGAATATTGTGACTGTAAATTTTTAATTACACGCGGTTGAAAAATGTTTTATCACATTACATTAATCCGATCGGAGACAATCCATCCTTTGCATGTGATTTTTGCGATTGTGACCGAAAAATTTCCATAATGTTCCATCACTGGTTTGAAAAATGTTCCGGCGCATAGACAGCCTGAGTAGTTGGCAACGTATCCCCGAGGATATATCTTAAAACGGTTATTTGTATTCATGGCACGTCTGTCTACAATCAAAAACATTGAACAAAGGTTATAGTTTGACTTATGGATTAATTTCGGGAAGGAAATAGTTTTAGCCTCCAGGTAATTTGAATGAGTCGCGGTTTTTCTCTCTGTGGAATAATTTTTTTTTACATTCTGGCTATAATAGATGTAATTCGTTGCACATGCGCCGTCGCCGCCAGCCTCTTAAGACCCCAAAAAATCAGTAGTTATGTGGACTAAACCACAACCTTTCTCCATCCAAAATGAAATCACCATTAGAATTGCTTGGTGTTCCAATTCCAATGAGTTAAAGCTATCTCCAAGGCGTCGCGACGCAGATTGTAAGGCTACCCTCCTTAACGCTCACCAACAGCCCAGCCGAAGATACACAGATTGTGTGGAAATATACAACTCCAGCAGTGGAAAGAAATTTCACGACGTCAAGCCGTTATATAGTAACGATAAGCAAAGTCAAGAGAATTTCAATAGCAAACGTAGAAACAAAAACCATTTTAAAGCAAGTAATTGTAACAGTCTCTGCATTCCTCAAGTCTCGATCCTCCCTCTTTTGTGGAACCTGTGGACGAATCCCTCCAACATTTGTTTCCATGATGTCTCTATTTCAAAGTTTTGCAGTGATTTAATTGGTTGTTCTATGAAGTTATAAAGATAAACATTAAAGCACTCGGCGTTTTCGATATATTATTTGGCGTGTGGCAACGAACGGCGGCTTATTGCTGAGGATCCGATTATCATCAGTTGCAACCAATATATTATTACTGCCGAATAATATATTTTAAAACCCATCTCTTTACTTTTCATTGATTTCGAAACTTGATTTCAGTTTATCATACAGAAAGCAGGATTGCTAATACGAATAACATATTAGTCGTACATTCCCTAAAATGGGCGACAAGTACGTATATTATTTATATTATTTATATCGTATGTTTAGTAAACGTATTAAATTATTAGGTTAGTCGTCAATGAAAATGTCTGTTGTTATTACTTTTCTTATCTATATATTTATTCATTTATTCTGTGTGTGTGTGATGTTTGTAATGTTCTAAAATATAGGAAGTAATATCTTAAATACAAAAAAAAATCGACATCATTCAGGGTGAAAACATTTTTGGAGTTTTCTCTTCTTTCTCCCACTCCAGTTTCGTTCAGGCATCAAAGGTAATTACTAATTTCGCTCCATCTTGGCAAGGTCCCTGAAATTAGTTAGCCTTGCATGTATTCTCCGGCATGAATTCAATTTCCAACAATTAACAGAATTCGGATGTGAAAACATCGGGGGGAACGTCCCCCCCCCCTAGTACCTAGTTCTTCATATGCACGCCGAGGACCCGCACAACGGCCGGTACATTACAGTTTCTTCCAGAGTTCACTTCTCTTCTCTCGGGCTTCCCTCTGTCTTTGATAGGCCGCAACCCTTTTAATGCAGTCGATTATCTTGCAAACACGTTCCGTAATATAGTT
>NC_090884.1:33372243-33389743 GCF_036669925.1 Montipora capricornis
CGGAAAGGAAAGGAGTCGGAACAAGGATGCGAGATCCGGGAATCGAACTCAGGACCTCTTGCACCAAGGCCGCGCACTAACCGACTGTGCCATCCTTGCTCCTTGCAGGGACTATTTGCAAACAGCAGGGCCGAGGGTAAACAAAGGTATGGTGATGCGAGGAATAAATTACGCTCCATTAAGCTTCGCAATCAGTTACATATTTTTGAAATTCTCCAAGCTGAAACTTTGCATTCTTCAAAGACAGATAAGTGCCTTTCTTTGAAGTTTTCCGCAATCCACCTTTAATCATAACAGTAATTCATATTCTTTTACAGGAGAGCAGTGGATTTGCATTGTCAGTCATGACCATTATAGCAAGGATATCAAGTGGTGCATTTTTTATGACCATACAAGAATTTTACC
The DNA here is from genome assembly GCF_036669925.1 of Montipora capricornis. Taxonomy (NCBI): domain Eukaryota; kingdom Metazoa; phylum Cnidaria; class Anthozoa; order Scleractinia; family Acroporidae; genus Montipora; species Montipora capricornis. The sequence goes on from NC_090884.1 coordinate 33,372,649, forward strand.
CGGAAAACCAGTAAGAACTTGACTTAAAACACAGATATACAGCTAAATAAATTACTCAGGCAATGGCTTATCTATAAGTGTCAGCGGGCAAATCAGATTTAATTTAGCTAGAAATCTATGAAGTTTAGAACCCCAAGCAAAAGTGGAATGTGCCTTTGAGCTGATTATACGCGAGACGGTCACTTGTGGCCGAGCAGGATTGTAAATGTTTCCTATTGATAACAATGGGTCAAGGAATAAAAAGCCCTTGGCGTTGTAAGAGTACTCTTCATAACCGCCACTTCTCCTGTGTTGTTGTTAACATATAAAAGAGGTTTTTCTCTTTTGTTGCTTGAGCTTACTACTCACTGCTGTTATTTCTGCCTGTTGCTCCATCTAGCCGCAAGACAAGTACAAGTAACTATGTACGTTACGTCTTTTCGGTTGTTCCTGGGATCCTCGCGCTAACGGGTTGCGTACTTGTTTTGTTCTTCCAACCATCGATGATTTGTTGCAATAAACAAGGTTGGTCGTATTAGCATCACTTAAGTATTTAGGCTTCGTTATTAAATTCTGCTTTAGCTCTCTATTGCTGTCTCAGTACTCTTAGGATCAAATTAAGAACCCTGATTTCATTTTTCTCTCTTTTTCCTTAGGATCACTTAACGAGGTTGTGATTCAAAGTGAGAAAACCGATACGCGTCTTTGACCTTGAAAAGAATAAAGAACAGAAGTAATATCTTTGCAGCAGAAGCATCAACGTATCATGTTTTTTTTTTGTATGTTTCATGTTGTAACCTTTCTTAGGGCAAAAACGTAGAACCCTATTACCCGAAAACGAAGCAGCCCACAATCTTCCTCGAAGGTCATGTGACATTTCTACTTTAGCGAAATATCCAGCGTGTCTTTGCCTGTTCTCTGCAAACAAGCACTCGGTTATGACCCCAATTCTTCCATTCAAAACTCTGGTGAACTCAAGTCTAACAACTTTGTAACACCACCAATTCCATAGCTGATAATGATGGTGGATCTATCAAAACGTCGAGAAACCTTACTCTTTGTATTTATTGAATGCTTTTTGTGATTTTATTATTAGACCAAGTCATCAATAATAGACCGTGTTATTATTAAACATTATCCACATATGAAGAGGGTCATAAAGGAGGGACGGGGAGGGCAAAGGGGCGGGGTGGCAATCCCAGTTCCCAGTCCAAATTTGGACAACATCCCAGTCCCAGTGGCAAGTTTTCTCAGAAATCCCATTACCTGCTGCTAAAATCCCACCAGGAGTTATGACAGGGAAATATAATTTTACAGCATCGATATGTTTTATGAAGCAGTGAATGATAAGTGTCAAAACGAAACATGAAATTACTGGAGAACGAAAGCCAATAATAAAGAGAGTGCGAGGTATAATTTGTAGCTGCATGGGATTGCTTACACAGTGTCCGCCGAAAATGAAAAGGCCTGCTATCACCAGGCACATAAGAGCATTCTGCAGGATGCAGTCTCCCGAATCTTTACGTCACTTTCAGAGTCCTGCACCGTCATCATCATCATCATCATCATTACTAAATCCATCACAAGTATCCTCCTCGGAGTCTTCATTACACCCACAACAATCGCTAAGCCGAGGTCTTGAAAATCAGTAGGGTACGTTCAAGGACGCTTCATTCATGTGCCTGACACATTTACCATGGCGCCTTGCCCAGTTCCTCATCTGAGCTTCTTCTTTTAGAGCGATTGCATTGGTTGCAGTGGGTTTAGGGAAGTCAAATTTATTCGTGCTAGTGATGTCTTATTAGACGTGGCAGTGGCCAGGGACGCAAGACGGCATAAAATATTTGGTATCAGGAATCTTGAGCAGAACTAATACCTGATGACCTCTAATTATGCAAATCCCATTAGCACCAAGGACACTTTTTCTCTCATTCCCAGTAACAAAATCCCAGTTCCCAGTGATCAAATCCCATTATCGCATTTTCCCACCGAAATGTCAGGGTAAATTACTGTTCCCATTTTCCCCTTCATGACCCTTCATGACCTTCATATAGCTTTCTTGTTTCATTCCATTTCACAACAATAGAACTCTTTTCTTATTTTGAGTGGAACACTAGTCTATAACAATAGTATTTTTTTTTTCAACTTTGCTGTTTTCTACTATTGCAAGCAGGAGAAGATGAAAAAGGTTTACATGACCCCATTGACGATCTTTGTAAGGAATAGCTTCAGCTAATTTTTTTTTCAGCTTCCTTCTCACGATTCTAAAAGGGTTACCTCTATCTTCAAATTGCCAGTGATGTATGTGCAAAGGCGATTTGGAATGGACCATTTTCCAGTTGCATATTTACAGTTATTTGGACTTTGAATGAAAGTGAGGATGGAGTTGACCTTTCTTTGATAGAAACCTCACTGCTTTTCTTCTGTTAATGATAATGTACTCATGACTATTAGTAGGAATTGACATAAGGAAGGCAGTGAGGTTTCTATCACAGCAATGTCAACTTCAGTCTCACTTTCGCTCAAAGGCCAGGTAACTAAGCACACAACTGTAAAATGATCTATTGACATACTCCTCGGTGATTATGCATTATTGAATATGAATTGTCATTTAAAGATGCCGGTAATGAGTTCAAGTTATTGTAGAAACACTCAATAATTTAAGAATTAATGGCTGATTTAAAAGCAGACTTGACAAAGGTATAACATCATTCATCATGCACTTAATTGCTAACAAGACATAAAAAAGAAGCGTAATTAAATTCAGAAAAAAAGTGAGAGAAAAGAAATATCAGTGTGATAGAAGCCGAAAATGACACTAGGCTTCCTAGGTAGCCAATACTACTTGCAGTTTAGCAATAACAAGTATTAACATAATAGACCATTTCGTATTCTCAGTGTTGGACTGGAACTAGCTTGCCCGCATTAGCCTCCATTGCAAGCTACAGTAGTTCTAGTCCAGTGCTAAGAATACGAATAACGTCTATTACATAGGTGATTGTTAAAACTGAATTATCTGCCCTGATTGGTTGCACTTGAGGTGATTAGTACATACACGCACCAAACCCACGCACGCGAGCACCATGCGTAGGAAAATATGGTTACACATCTCTACCGTCCAACCATCCATGTATGCCAATGTGAAACTTTGTGGTGCAACGTTCGCGTTCTTTTGCGGGAAGTCGCATGGCCAACTGCGTTTGACACTGTGGCAGTTTAGACAGGTGCAACAGCCGTAGTGTTATTAACCATGAGGTTAATATACTTTCCTGATAGTTGGTCAGGATATGACTTTAATGAAACAAGGCAGCAAGTATATTTCCAAATAATAATATCATGTTTAGCTTCTTCTGGGGCCAGTTCCTCCCCGTTGAGTGACCATCAACACATGCTCCCCAACCAAACAGAGATGCATCTATGGTCACTGTTACTTGGGTTTCCCCATTGTATTCTATTCCCCTGGGAGAGACTAATCCCAGCTCGAAATCCTATTAAGAACTTACAAGATCTTGTAAGATGGGTGTTAAGATGAAGATCTTAGTAAGATCTTGTTTAAGATCTTTGATCTTGATAAAATCTTATTACATTTGCTTATCAAATTTTCTTCCAAAATTTAATATTGAAATTTTAAGATCTTGTAAGATCTTAACAAAATCTTACAAGATCGTAGGACCATCTTACATGATCTTACCATAAAAGATCTCACAAGATCTTAGTGAAAATCTTACAAGATCTTAGTCAAGATCCTAAAAGATCTTAGTAAAAATTTACAAGATATTAGTCAAGATCTTAGAAAAAATCTTACTGGATCTAGAAAGGATCTTAAATAAGATCTTAGAAACGATCTTACAAGTTCTAAGTTATGATGCTCCATAAGATCTTATTGAAGATCTTACATGATCTTAGTACACATCCCACAATATATTGCCAGATCTTTGTCAAGATGTTTCAAGAAATTATCTCAGTAAAGACCTTTCACAATCTTATTAAAAAAGGTTTATTTAGGTTGGACTTGTGGCCTTTCAAAATCTTTAAAACGTGTTGAAGAAGACTTGACCAACAATAATTTTAATCTTAAAAGACGAACAAGCCAAGGGTTGTTTTTTAGAATAGTTTGGTCAAGGACAAGACAAATTAAGATGAAAAGTTCCTGGAAAATCCTACTGAAACAGCTCGATTTTCATAAGCGTTTGATCAATCGAGGATTCAAGCTTGTTTTACGCGTGAAAAGCGCTGAGTCAAAACAAGGAAATGTTGGTAACAACTGCTTTACAAGAGGTAAGCTGTAACTATGAGAAGATACTGTTTATTTTGAGTCTGGACTGCTTCTAAAATTTACGATTTAGCATTCAAATATTTTTCGCACATCCAATGCGGGTATTAATCACCCAGTAGGTAAACAAGAATTTCCGTAGCTTGATAATACAAATGGTTAAGCAAATGACTTAATGATTGGAGAACGCTCCCACAGCACATATGATTTAAGGGCTCTCCCATATAGTGTCCTTTTTGATTAATGCTTCTCATAACTATGCACTCCGTGCATCTACATGTACTACGTGCACGTTTATGTGTGAGATCATTTATTGACCTTTTGGGCAAAGATAGGTAGCTATAGAAAAATCTGCTTTTCACAAATTGATCGACTGGATCAACTCTGTACGTGACAATGTAAATCATGCTTTTTAAAAATTTATAAATATGCACCTTAGCTTCCAGAATACAACTAAACTCTGCAAGCAAGAAATAAGTTAAATTCTTTACTTGCCATAGATTGCTATCGACTGAAACCGACTTGAAGACCAAAACCAAAAACTTTAATAATAGTTATCCGCTGCAAGCCTTAGGTGTGAAAACACAGGCTTTCACATTGTGCTAAGCCATTAGGAAAAAACACATAGACTTATAGAACTGCCCTTTTCAACAAAATTTCAGATATCTTTTATAAGATATGTGTATGGGGACAGAGTAATATGCATGCTTGAGACCAATGTATGCCATATAACAACCTTGTTTCATAAGGCATACAGCGTTTCATATAGTGTTCACTTTTAAATGATGGTGTGTGTCCTTATTTTATTGAGTGACTTAAGATTTAAAATCATTTGATGGGTTCCATAGTTTTTAGGACTGGTAAAGATGGAGGAAATATACTCCCTATCTTTATGATCACATGCCACAATAACCTTTTCATGCAATAGCTTAACGTGATTTCTGACTCATTCAACAGACTCTGTTTGAGCTTCTAAGAGGTTAGCATGAATTAAAGCCCTGTTCTGACAGGTATTATAATAAAATTCAATATTTGACCAGACACTATTTCCAGAATTTCTGGGTCTGAAGTTTGCCAGTGTAAGTAATGGTTGGCTTTATTGCCCCCACTGAAAGTTTAAATTCTTTCATTCAAATATGTTGGCAATAGCACCATGGAGTCAAATTCCTGCCTTACCTCAATCAAGTCAAATCTGTTTGACAGGGTATTTAGTCTATTACCGATGCGATGGATCCGTTTTTTCTCTTGGAGCCGTTCTGACTGTACTTTCTGAAGTTGTGATTCGTGTAGGGATGGCTCTTCCCTGAAAAAAAAAAAGGATTCTTACTGCCCGCTCGACAATTGGGTTGGAGCTTGTAGTTATGCCCTTTGCTGGTAACTGAGCTACACGCCGTACCACTGATCTTAATTGCATAAAGTTCGGTGTAATTTGTCCCCAGATAACAGCTTGGTGACTGGGACGTGCGACGCACATAACGTGGCATCATCCTTGTTCAGGTTCGGTTTTATGGCATCCCTTCGCCTCTGTAATATTTCAAAACCGATGTGACCCAACGGAGCAATGGCATCTGCATTCATTCTTATAAGCTCTTCGGTGTCACGGAATGATTGTACCAGTCACGGAATGATTGTACCAGTCAAAATGAAGCTTCAACATCCCCCCCTCCCCCCGGGCAACCCCCCGAGCATTTGAATTTTTGAAATTTTTTTTTTCAAATGCACCCCTCCCCCGACCAGAAAGCTGTTCAAATGCCTCATCACAGGTCCATTTCAGGTGATCAAATGCCCCCCGGGAAAATTACCAGATTTTTATAAACTAAATGCATTGGTTTAACGGAGTTTCATGCAACGACACTTAAATACATTCCATACATTCATTCCATTCATACACCTACATATCAATCGTCACAAATGAATTAAAATTTTCACAAATACACCGGGTCGGTCCAAGCAATTGACCTCTATAGATCGTATCCGGCGACGTCGATATTGTATTGAATTATTGCTTATATTGTTTATATTTATATATTAATATTCAAAGATAATATAAATTGGTTATTAATACCTTTATGTAGGCTTTCGCTTTTCAACCAATCAGCCACGAATGCGGAATCTTTACCTTTGAATGCATCCAGGTTGGTCTCTGCCATGATTTATCAACGTAACATGAAATCGAGGCTAGCAATCAAATTCCCCACCCTCCATGAGTGGTGATCAAATGCCCCGCCCCTAGGAAGACTAAGATGATCAAATTCGTTCCCCCTGGGCAGGAAAAGTACTCAAATGCCCGGGGTATGCCGGAGGGTGGGGGGGGGGGGGGGGGGCGGAATGTTGAAGCTTCAATTTGAATGGTACATAAATCTGTTGTTTTTGCACAAATATATACCACCTTGGTCACGGTGAACTGTAGGGCTGACGACAGCTTGAGGTCTTTAATTTGCCTCGTACGGTCGCTTCCAAGTCTCACGACCCTAAAACGGCAGAATCTGTCAAACGGAAACTCAGATCTTGAAGAACTGCTGGGCGATTGTGGTAAGAAGCACAAGTTCGATAAAAGAGACCCTCTCCCAGACGAAATAGCAAAGCGGAAAGACTGACCCTGCAGTAGCTGACAGTCTTGCAAAGATTATTCAGTCTCTCTGGTTGAACAAATTGAACGAAGAACAACTAAAAAATGTACCTGGAAAGAATCTTAGGTCTAGCAACTGCAGCAAAATGATAACTCCAAGAGATGAAATCTAAATATTCAGTTAAATATTACAACAAAGTTAAAAAACCAAAGACGATGTTTTACTCTGAAAACGACGATCGATTAACATGCTTTCCTGTAATTCATTCAGTTGACACAAGGTTATCACGCGCACCTTTATGGTTGCCTAGCACGTGATCAATTTCTTCCTTTTGACAAAACATCATAAAAGTCAGAGACTGCAGAAATCTTCGTCTATTGTCATTTATTCGATTCAGAGCTTTATATATAAAAACTATGTTCTTTTTTTCCTTTATCTGAGAAGAAACGAGGGAATTTTACTCAAGAGCGTGTTTTGTTATCTTTAAACGGAATTTATTACCAAAGATGAAAAAACTAAAAGACCTCAAAATGGGACAGGATATTACACAATAATTAAAGGTGTGAACGTGTGAGCCAAAGGGCTTCTGGTGGCGCGACATGTGTGTGACCCTCATGGTCTTAATGACCCCCCACTTGAAAAAAGTAACTGGAACCCTGCAGTTCAATGCCACCCAATTCAGTGCCTTCTGTTTTTGTGTAACACGTACCACAGGCAGCCCAGTGTACGCCTTTATGGAGCGTCTTGTTTGAAATAGGATATCCCAAAGGCCAGACTGGGAGTCTCCCTCTCTGTCCTTTATGGATCTTGATACTGAAGAGAGAACGAAACGGGGAAAACGTATTAGTTCAGTCACTGACCCTGTGTTTACACTTGAGCGATACTACATACCAAACCATACCGAGGCAACGTCAGCAACTAAACTAGTCAAACCGGTTCTCTATTGTACAATAAACAAGTATACAAATAACTAACTGTACAAAGTCGTGGAACATTTGTACTCGTTTCGTGCGTTTTTTTTTTTTTTTTTTGGTACAATAACTAATACAGTTGGATAATTAAGATATTTATCATATAGGTACTGAAATTCCCCACAGAAATAACAGTCAGCCCACAGGGGCCCCCGGACAAACTCTGTGACTGTTAACATCTAAATATAATTTCGATAAAATCCAAGTCCAAAAAATCCAATTTTGATTACTTAAAGTGTCGTTTGTGGTAATCTTTGTGGCTGAAAACGACGAATTGTAGTGATTTGAAGGGTTTGTGTTCGACGTTCACCTGAGCCTACCAACGGAAAGACAAGGGTGGAAAGCTCGATTGGATAAAATGGCGTGACGACTGCTAGCCGGCACACGAAAACCCAGCTACGCATCCTTGGAGCTCGAATGCTGTATTTTTCGAAATTATTTGACATCCAGCGCTTCGAGTGGGACAGATTTCAGATGTAATGGTATGAGAGGACACCTCTCGGTTTCCGCTTGTGTGGTTTGAAATCTGCACGATTGGAATTTGTTGGTGAAAATCGACTCGGTGCTGGAGTGATCTGAAATCGATCTTTCCACCCTTGTCTTTCTATTGACACGCTCAGGCGAACGTCGAACACAAACCCTTCTAATCACTCAAATTCGTCGTTTTCGCCATAAGGATTACCACAAACAACACTTCAGGCAAAAATACTTTTATTTTGTTATAATAGATAGCACTAAGATGTCTTGGATTTTATCGAAATTATGTAAAAAGTAAGCTAAAAGATATTAAGGGTCACACAGTTTGCCCTGTGGTCAGGCAACCAGCGACGCGAACGATGAAATTTCCCTAGTAAGAGATCCTGTTCCGCTGCGGTTACTAGTGAAAAGTGATCGTTTGAGAAACTACGTCATCCTTGGAGCAAAAATTTTCATTATTAAGATGTTGGAAAGGCGTGTGGGCGCCGGTTCAGTTGACAATTTCATTGCTGAACAACTTCGGAGAACAACGCCTCCTTGCAGCAAACAAACTGACGAGATGTAAAACGCGTTTGCAAGCCTTTAGAAACTAAGAATGAAATGAGTTGAACGAATACTTATTGCCTCGGATGAAGCGTTGCGTTGCCTCAATGGGAGAGGTCGACTTTGGAGGACAGTGATGATGAGAAAGTTTGCGGACTTAAAAAAGCAATTTAAAAAAAAGAAGTAGCTTTTATAATTTCCTTTTCCTGGAATTTCGAAACTAGAAAATGTTGACGATTTTACTTTCTTGGGTGACTCAACTAATTTCATCGTGTACACATTTTGAAAGAAGATGTTGAACAGGCAGTCAGGTTCACGGATTTACTAGTATAGTCATTCTTTATTTATCCAAGTGTTCTTTTCAGTTTAAAATTTTTAGATCTGTAAGTACAAATAATGAAGCAACTAATCACTTTAAAATCGTCCATTCCTATCTACTTTCAAGGAAAGGAAAGGAACTTTATTTAAGTGTCTAGTCGTTCTAGCGCTGGAGCACTAATTGGGGACACTGTAAACTGAAATAAATGATGAAAGCAAATCAAGTCAATTTTAGTAGTGCTGTAATTCATGTCACGTTCGTATTGCAATACTCATTGTATCGCTTACTGTAGTTTGCAATGTTTTATGGTGTAAGTGTGCATATTTAAAAAATAAAATTATTATTTAAAAAAAAAAAAGTCCAGCAAAGAAACATCCGTCAAGGTATGCACATTTCCGATAATTATGTATACATAAACACACTGTATGTCGATGTAGAAACACATGTTTTATTATACTGACAATGTACTAGAAAATAGAATTTGCCATCGTTGTAATGGCATATCCTTAACTTTCAAAAAAAAAAATCAACTCAATTGACCATTCCATTGTACTAATTCGTGTAGCAATAAATTTGGTGCTCGACACAATAAGCAAAAGTAACTTTAATGTTAATGGTTTGTTTACTTTGAGTGCACGTTTTGAACATTCAGTTTCAGTCACGTTTAAAGCTGACCTATCGGACCTCACAGGGTTGGATCTAGCGAAAAAGTGACGTCATTTAGGCACTATACTAACAGCTTAAAATTTTCAGCGTGTAAATGCAGCTTATCGTGTATACAAAACACAAGGTTAAAGGTCTGAAAGCCCGAAACTCCCGTGCTGCATGTTTATTCAGCCGCGTACACACGCATTGCATTCCCAAACTAGTGAGTCTTTCACGTCAGTTTTTGCTCGATCCAGCTTTCTCAAGATTTTGAAGCTAATAATGGCCCCTTTAAATAGGAAAATTCCAGTTAAAATAAACAGGTATTTTGGTTCAGTTACTGTTTAGTTAACATAGTTTTGAAGTCCAAAGAAAAAGGAAAAACTGATTTTTTCGTCATAGTAGCACTTTAAGATCTTTTTGCAAATCTTTTGCAATTCCAGCAACGGAAATGCTTTACTGTAGCTCTCTCCCACTGGGTTCTAGACAAACGTATTGCACTAGGCCGAAAAAATGTTTTTGGCTCTGCTCAAATCTTGACAAATTTTGTGTCCACCAAAATTTCAAATTTCCAATCGTGGGCGACGTACTTTTTAATGAACCACTGAGTGTCAATCACATTTTTCTGCTCTCGTCAGCTCTTCCATAGTCGCAAACGCGGCCATTCGGAAATCCGTGCATTATCATGTTCCTCTATTTATTTCCGTTGCTATATTCAAAAGGCCTGTAGGATCTAAGTGTTGAATCGCTTGTAGTTTTGTAATGCTCGTTAACAATTTTTTCCAGTCCTTGTCTTTGAGTGTTACTTATCACCTTTTGATTAGTGTGCTTGTCCTTGCTTTACAGTCAAACCAAGTGAAGCGTACCCCTCAAGATTGCATTAATGAACTGATTATTTGAAACTTGAACCCGCTAGTCGTTTCAAGAATGCAATAATGAATTGATTATTCAAATATTGAACTCGCTCGTTCGATCCAAGAATACGGCTAACGGGTTCCGTTTTCGAAAAATCGATTCAGTATTGCATTCTAGAAAAGACTAGTAGGTTTAAAACCTACTAGTCGCAACAGTGAATTGATTTTTCGAAAACGGAAGCCGTTAGCGAATTTAGCCGTATTCTTGGATCGAGCGAGCGAGTTCAATATTCGAATAATCAATTCATTATTGCATTCTTGAAACGACTAGCGGGTTCAAGTTTCAAATAATCACTTCATTAATGCAATCTTAAGGGGTACGCTTCACTTGGTTTGACTGTAATGTCGCTCGCCTTTTCATATTAACTTATTAGTCTATAAAAGCCAGAGTTCTATTTTTAACTTTGTTTTCACTCGCCTTCTCTCTCTCTCTCTCTCTCTCTCTCTGCTTTCGGAAGCTATCTTGCTACGAGCAGTTTTAAATCCCTCGCTATTTAGCAGTTTTCTAGACGTAGTCAGCAATGTGGAGTCGTATTAATGGCAATTTTCGGATTCTTGCTAGTCCCGTCATTGACAGAAAAACTAACGCCTTAAGCAGTTACAAGGCCATTACTTCAATTTGCTCGGTTAACAAGACTTCAACAAAGCAGAAAAGTCATTATTTAATTAAGCTAGGTTCTCTCTGGACGTTTCAGTCAAGTTAATTACCTTAATTCTAGTCAGAAGAACGAAGACACGTGATGAAAAAACACGTGAATCCTAGCGACCAACTTGAAAAGGAAAAAAAACGATACTAAATCAAATTCTTACTCCACGGACTTACTTGTATAGTCATTCTTCATTTATCCAAGTGTTCTTTCCAGTTTATGATTTTTAGATCAGTCTGTAAATACAAATAATGAAGTAACTAATCACTTTAAAAGCGTCCATTCCTATCTACTTTCAAACTTTCCATTCTACTAATTCGTGTAGCAATAAATTTGGTGCTCGACACCATAAGTAAAAGTAAGTTTAATGCTAATGGTTTGTTTGTTCTTTATAGAATTTAGCAGCTACCATTTATTTCACGCGCTTTCTTTACATAGCTCTTGATCGTGATAAATCTTCAGTGAAGCGTTTCGCATAATGTATGATTTTTTGCTACTATGATCAAAAAGTCCCTTTTTTATTCAGATTTTGAAAGTGTGTTTGCTTATCACCTCACTGGAAAAATTTTGAGTTTTGATTTTTATCGAAAGGCCTTTTATTTTGAGTGCAAATCTTGGACATTCAGTTTTTTTGTCACGTTTAAAGCTGACCTATCGGACCTCACAGGGTTGGATCTAGCGAGAAAGGGACGTCATTTACGCACCAGCAGCTTAAAATTTTCAGCGTGTAAATGCAGCTTATCGTGTATACAAAACAGGAGTTTAAAGTACTGAAAGCCCGTAACTCTCGTGCTGCATGTTAATTCAGCCGCGTACACACGCATTGCATTCCCAAACTAGTGAGTCTTTCACGTCATTTTCTGCTCGATCAAGCTTTCTCAAGATTTTGAAGCTAGTAATGGCCCCTTTAAATAGGAAAATTCCAGTTAAAATAAACAGGTTTTTTGGTTCAGTTACTGTTTAGTTAACATAGTTTTGAAGTTCAAAGAAAAAGGAAAAACTGATATTTTCGTCATAGTAGTACTTTAAGATCTTTTTGCAAATCTTTTGCAATTCCAGCAACGGAAATGCTTTACTGTAGCTCTCTCCCACTGGGTTCTAGACAAACGTATTGCACTAGGCCGAAAAAATGTTTTTGGCTCTGCTCAAATCTTGACAAATTTTGTGACCACCAAATATTCAAATTTCCAATCGTGGGCGACGTACTTTTTAATGTTAACCACTGAGTGTCAATCACATTTTTCTGCTCTCGTCAGCTCTTGCATGGTCGCAAACGCGGCCATTCGGAAATCCGTTTTCCTGTACTTATTTCCTTTGCTATATTCAGTCCTACGTAAATTTTCTTTGAAATTTGCGATACAAAGGAAGTTCAACTCGGTTGCCATTGAATTCGCTGAATCTAATTTTGATAATTCGAGACTTACAAAAGAGGCTGAAGTTTCGTTCCTTCTTTTCTTTGCTTTAACCCCTCCATGTTTTTTATTGTTCCAATTTTACTTGAGTTATCTGAACAACGCATTAATTTTGTTCCGTGGTTCGTCTTACCCATTTATTTTTCTGTTGGTAATAAATGCTCTGAAATGTTGTCGTGCAATTGGTCGTCGATTTGCTATCGAAACTAAATGCATACTTGCGCACATTTCAGGGATCTTACCAAAGTCTGTAGCATCAGTTTTAACAACGATCATCTAATTTCTGTACACTGAAACTGCGGAGTCCCTGGATTTTGAGCCTAATCGTGAAAAAAGAACGTAAACTAAAAATAATTTCCTCAGTGACGCTTTCGCCGTTAATGCGTATTGTTTGTATTTATAAGCGTTTAACGAGTTTAATTTGAGTCACGGTTATTTTAAAAATACTCAAGGCTTATAGCATAAACATTACTTGTTTTTGTACTTACTTATCCAGAGAGCCAGCTTCAGTTAAATGCAAGAAAACAACGAAACGTAAAATTATAAATACGCTAAGATAAAGTAAAACAAGAGACTGTAATATCAGTATTGATAGAATCTAAAGTGGCACCAGGCTTTCTTTCTAGGCAAAGTCCACCACCAACTAATTAAGAAAAAGCATGAACAAAAAATAAAGAAAGAACGAGGAGGGAAAATCTAATTCAGCCATTGACTTATTCAAAGCATAAGGATCTAGAAACAACTGACTTATTAGAAAAATGTAAAGCTTGTAACCACTAATTATATTTAAATCAAACGCATGCATTTACAAAATGGATGTGACTCTTACAAGCAGTGCTGCCTGAGAAAAAGAAAAAGAAAAGTTGGGAAATAATTATTGAATTTATTAAATTCTTTTTTTTTTTTCATGTTAACGGGAACTTTTTCTATGAAAACGATACCTCTGATTTAGACCCTCTTCTTTTTTTTTAGATTAGTTAAATCAATTGCCTTGAGCAAATCCGGTTTTATATTGTTACGTTTGAGTGTCAATATGCCATGAGATAAATTCAGCGATGCGTACAAGATAACATTTGGAAGTATATTGATGGCACCTATTTTAGTTTTGAAAGGAGGTGTTTTGTCTACAATGATATCATACAAACTGTAATGAGCACATTTAGAACTCATGCAATATCTTACTGATTTAGGCAGGATCCCTGCAGGTCATGATATCTTATTCTTAGGCGGCAAACATCATAAGCCATGCGCTAAAAATAAGTAACACACAGTCTGTCTTTAAGTCTGTCTTTTAAGGTGTTTAAGCACAATTGCTTCAGGCAAATGAAACTCACGTTTTGGCAGAGATCCATTTGTCTATCAACGTGACTTTATGGTAATTGACAGATTATATATAAGAAACAATGTCTAATGAGGAAAACTCGCATTTGTGACCAGCTGTTTTAACTGAGGTAAGATGTTCCTTCAGACTTATACAATACTGAAAAATATACCACTTATGAGAGCTGATCATAAGTTGTAACTCACTCGGCGGGTTGATTGTTATAATATAAAATTTCTGTTTATAGTAATAGCTTCTTTATTATGTACTATTTGGGTTTTTTTCTTTTGTTTTTGATTTTGAAATTTGTCCATATGATCATCTTTCTGTTAAGTGTTTTCGTATTCTGATACTATGAACCAATACTGACATTCACTCTGATCCCAAAATGCCAATATAACCTACTAGATTCGTGTATTCGATAACGATTTTGTGGCATAGGATTCGACCATATTAAAATCACTTCTTGCATCCAGAGATCCAGAAATCCAGAAATCCAGTGAGCGCAGTTTGTAAACTCGGTCTTAGCAGTAATTGGTATAGTTATGAATTCGCCCCTTGAAGGTTCAAACTTGAGTCTTTTTCGGTGACTAGATTTTGTTTGCATCTTAGAGTCAGTACCTCATCTAGAAAGCCTGTAAAAATAATCTCTTTTTGTTTTTTTTTTTGGAAAATATCACTTTAGTTTAAGTCATAACACTTTGAAGATTTGGCCTGCCTTAGATAGAAAGCGGAATACTTAATTTATAAAATCCATGCAATCTCCCCAATATGATTAAGGCCACAGACCATGATGCTAACTGTCATGCATGCCTTAGCCTAGCCTGCGAACGCAGACGTAGCCTTAGCCAGAACATTATGAACATTATGTTCCTTTGTGAACATTATGAACATTATGAACTTTCACAATTTTACGACAATTGTAGGAAAACGTATAGCCTTACTAATTTCCCTATTTTAAGGGCATAATTACAAGCTGATGAAGTAAATATTTTGACAAAGAGCCAGTATGACGTAGATTTGATTACTGATTTAGTAGTGTACTTTATTTCGGCTGGCCAGACCAGCTTTCTTTAGTTACAATGAGACTTTGAACTCAACGGCAATCCAATGTAAACTCTCTGTTGTACCTGAAGAAGGCTGGTCTGGCCAGAAGAATATAGTACACGACAAAATCATTAATCAAATCTACGTTGTATCAGCTTTTTCTCGCAACTTAACTATTTATTTCTCTATTTGTGGTCAACCCTTTCAAGCAAGAAGCTAATAAGTTGAACGAAGATCGTTGCCGGAATAAGTCGAGACATGAAATAATCTGACCGTCTTTTATCATATATGTGAGTTGTACTTCTGATGATCTACGACAGAAAACGAATTTTATGCAAACCGTCCACCCCTCAATTTTGTCAGTTTCAACAGAATTTACCAGAACAGGAAAGCCATTATCAATTAATCAGCTAGGGCACGTGGTAAAACAAGCACGTGGCGCACCAAAAGCAAATAAGACTCTAACAAAGAAAAATAGATTTAACGTACTAGACAGTAATGAAAAAGAAAAAGTCAGGAGTATTAGTCGTTTTCCTCCAAATTCAAGATCGAACGATCTTGACGAAATGAGATTAAAAGACCCCTGTAGTTGTTCCTTTGTGAAGAAAATGTCTCGTTATCGATATATATTCCAAACTATTTTGTTTCAAGTTACCTTGATGATCTCTTGTTGGTACCAATATGTGCGTCCTTCCATGCTAGTACTACCAGGTTGTTCAGATGTAAATTGTTCAGATATTACACACTTCAAAAAAAGAATGTGATGTCGTGCTTCTGGAGGCGTCTAATTAGGTCAATGACCATAAAAGAAAGACTTACCTTCCCACAAAAAAAAAAAACCTCTGGCTTCCATTTGACCTGCGAGTCACTGTGTGATGCACATCGGAAAGTTTGGAGGGAAGACCTCAGTCCAGAGGCCTAACTGTATTGTCTTTGGAGCTACCCGAAGTTTGTGATAGCTTGATATAACAATGGTAAATAATAAACCTTTTTTGGGAACTTCACAGGTTAAAGAGGACGACTGTGCCAGTATGACAAAAAAAAAAAGTTAACAAAGATAACGAAGAGTCTGACATTATAATTTGATTCATAACCTGTGAAATGTCTCTGCTAAACAGCCCTTTCGAAAAGGATTTGTAATCACGTTGATATTTTTGGGAAACCTGACCCTAAGTGAAATTTGGAAAAAGATAAAGCCAAACTTAAAGGCGTGAGCTTAGTGGGAAAGCTCCGGTAATCAAACGAACCATTTGTGCTCAGTCAGTTAACATTGAAAGAGAATTTAACGTACAATGCGTTCTGTACTTGCAAGAGAACGATGAATTTTTGTAGCCGCCTTCAGTTCTACATTAAGATGACTTTTATATCAGGATATCAAGTAAGCATTCAGCCGTAACGTCCCCTAGAATCTTTGCTTTATGATTGAATAAAGAATAATCATTTAATAAAGGCTTTAATATATTTTCTAAAATCTTCAATAACCATTTTCAATTCACATCATAATCTTAATGTCTTATTATCGCTTTTCAGATTTTTCTTTCTTTCTTTTTTATTTTTATTTTTATTTTATTAACTGGCTGTTTTTGGTCACAACAATATCACCGTTCCACGTTACCACTCGCCTTTGGCTGGTTGGAGTTCTTAAATCTCTTTAGTATAATTCAGTATATCCAGAGCTTTAATTTTTTTTTCCATTTTTCTTGAAAAGAGTCACGTTATCAAGAACATATTTGCAGCTTGTCTGTTCAGTCGTACATGAGTTAGCCTGTATCACTAAAATTTGATAACATTTATAAAAATATATATACTCAACAAAATATCTTGTTTCTCATTGATCATCGACGAATGCATATTTTCTTTAGCATCTAATAAATAATAAAAATCGTATGAACTTGCTCGTGTATTTCGTGATTTATGGCCCCTCGTGATGTTTTGGAAGTTGGCAAATTTCACTCGCCTGCGGGTCGTGCAATTTTG